>NC_056727.1:238787784-239112784 GCF_019279795.1 Protopterus annectens
TCAACACCCACTCCTGGGGGGGCTTGCCCCATCACCTGAGGCTGTTCCACTTGAAGGTGGAGCAGGACCACCAGATGAGGAGGTCCCAGAGTGGGCCCCAGACATGCTGGTGCCCAGTGCCATGGCCAGATGAGGTGGGAAAGGTAGGTCCGCTGGGACTGGCCTTCCCAAACGTGCTATGGTGTTGCAATTTTAAAACATATTTGGGTTAGTAATAGTCAACACATTCCGGGATTAGGTATAACAGCATGCGTCAATATTCTCTTTAATCTAAAACACCAGATATGGAACAGTTGCATAGCAAACAGAACACATGCATTTATGGAACCACAGTGGCCATTACAACAGCATGCAGGTTACATTGATGGCAGCATGTCATCAAGTGGGAGTATTTCAACATGGCACATGCATAGAAACACATTTCAATATTTATCAAACAATAGGACATATGTCCCAACAGTAGATTTAATTGTACATATACCCACTGAGTTGTGTATTTAGATTATTTTTTCAGATATGGTGGGGGGATGTCAATTAACAACTTGTATATCCCTGTAGTTATCATTATTTTCTTAGTCACTGCTGTAATCTGTACCTTACAGGTGTTATTACACTACCCTATTGCCTTAGTTTGGACAGAGGTATGTTTGTAGACAACTGTATATGTGAACTGTGTTTTACCTACAGTATACACCTCTTACCTGGTATACCTGTGGAGGTATTGTGTGTTAACACTACCTAACTGTTTCTACACATATTCCCAGGTTCCAGGTTGATGTTATGCACATACCTCTCCATCTCTTATTGCACACACTCTGGTCAAGGCTTGACAACATGCAGGTGAAACTGGGACATATTTTGACAATTGCCCTCATAAACTTTTGGTGAGTTGCTACAATGACAGGTTTGTTTTCATATACATTTTCTTAATAATTACAGGTCTGGCAATCAGTTATACATCATTAAAAGCTGCCTAAATTTCAGAGATCATCACACTGATTTGCCAGGGGGACAGGGTAACAGGCAGTGGATATGGGCCAATTATCTGGACATTCTGAACAAATCTGTACAGTTGAGGGGTATGATTATGCATAAAGCTTTCTACCACTTCCAGGATTCGAACCATGGCTGTGTCTGCTAAAAATAAAACAGTGCACTTAACAGTTGAGTGTGCTATGTAGATATTGCTGTGTTTCTCTTCACTGTTTTCTCTCTATAAGTCTTCCATGGTTTTACAATCTGACCTTGTAATTACAACAATCTTATACAGGGATTCCTAGACAGTTTTATTATGTAGCACAGTGTGGGTGACAGTGATGAGTAATACATTATTATTCAGAGAAACTGCAACACTAACAATGCCATACAATACCAGACTAAACAGTACCAGTCCCAGGATTTCAATCTTTTATTTCCAGGCACAGTTCTCTTATCTGACAGACCTGTGGAGGGAATATCTGTTAACACTACCTGAATGTTGCCACACATATTAGCAGAGTCCACGTTATTATTATGCACATACATCTCACTTTGTTACTGCACACACTCTGGTCATAGCTTCACAACATGGGGATAGAGATGGGACATGATTTGCATATTACTCTCATAACATTTTGGTGAGTTTCTAGAGTGACAGGCTTGTTCTTATAGATATATTTCTGACAGTTATGATGTCTGACAATCAGTTGTTTGTCATTATTTGCTGCCTAAACTTCTCATCCCACTGATTTGCCAGGGGGACAGGGTGACAGGCAGAAAAATTAAGTGAATTATCTGAACTTTCTGACTAAATCTGTACAGTTGAGGGTTATGATTATGCATACAGCTTACTACCACTCCCAGGATTTGAACCATGGCTGTGTGTGCTAAAAAGCCAATAGTTTACGTCACAGTTGAGTGTGCTATTTGGATTTTGTTGCGCATCTTTTCACTGTTTTCTGTCTAAGTCTTCCTCAGTTGTACAATATGACCTTGTGATTACAACAGTCATATACAGACATTCCTACACATTTTATTTATGTAGCACAGTGTGGGTAACAGTGCTTAATACAACAGTACTATTAAGAGAATGCAACACTACATTACCATATGATACCAGAGTAAACACAAGCAGTCCAGGAGTTAGACATTTATTGCCAGGCTGTTACCCTTTTATTTACATACAACCTATATGAGACTCTTCCTGCCATATTGTCTGGTTTATTCAGAACATTCCATACACAATACAGGTTTTATACTGGCAATTAAGTGTCTACTACTTTTAGATTTATTTCTTATGACAGTACATGCAAGGTTATTACTAACCTGCCTCACAATGCAGCCTTTGCAGCCTACATGCATGGGCTTCCTGATTCACAGCCTACTCCACTGCAGCTGTCAGAGACATAAGAAAGATATTTAGCCATACCTATCCATAATATACATGAGCTAGGCAATTATTGAACAGTTAGTAGAATGAGTACTTACACACTGCTGGGTCATTACCCTGCCTAGCTTCTTGGATCCACTGTTCCAAGAGCTCCTTCTTCCACTGTTTCAGGTTGGCATAGTGATGCCTGACCTGCTCACCAGTTTGAGGGATGCCAGTGGCACTGGTGAGGTCACGGGCGAGACAGTCCCAGGTTTCCACTTTATATTGGGAATCCTGGTACTGACACTGCACCAGTCTCTCTTCATGGTCTTTTACCAGGAGTCCTGCCATGACCTTAGACTCCTGGATGCCCCAGTGCTGTACTCAGAAGCTCGATCCTTCCTCAACACCGGCCATTGTGTCTACAGGAGGAAGCTGAAACCAGTTATGAGATGTATTCCCACCTGTGGGGTTTAAATAGGGCTGATTTCTCACACTTTGCCATGACTGAACAGTTTTGAAAATGCTAAGCTATGGGCAAACCTGCTTACCTAAGGTTGGCATTGCTTAAAGGGGTATACCAATGAGTAAATCTATTTAGCTGGGCTATGCATTGCTTACACCTGATAAGCAGAAGTGTGCAATGCTTAGCGTTGCTTATTTTTAAATTTGCACACTATTTGCTGTTTGGCATTGATTTATCATTCATTGCATGTTATATATTTGTTTAGTATCTCTGATTTATGTGCACGTACCCTGTATGGGGTACTTGTGTTTATTGGGGGATTTCACTACTTTATTACAATGACACATCACATCTGAACTTAATGCAGTACTCCATTTCACAAATATATGTTATTTAGTAGGTTCTACAACAAACAAATTGTTTATAAATTCCTTTCACATGTAAATGTGATTTTGCTATGGTGAGGATCTGTTTGGGTATACCTCAATTTTATGTGCAGCTGGTATGGTGTAGTGGTAAATCACTGTGGCTGTGGTGTATAAGGTCCCGGCTTTGGGACTTGCAAAGGCTGATTATCTTGTTGCTGGGCAGAACAAGGGCTACTGGATACAGAGTGATTAAGACACTTTTAAGCAGTTGTAAGTGGGTTTGCATGATGGTAAGCAATGCTAACTTTCGGTTAAATATTCTTACAGTCAATTTGCCTCTGAATTGCTTATCCTGTGAAGGCATTGCTTACTTCCACGCAAACAGGATTAAACCCACTTACTACTGCTTAAAGGTGCTTACTCCCACTTACCCCTGCACTAATTTAGAAAGAAGAGAAATATGGGTCTTGGGATCTTGTGTCCAACACCACTGGAATATACTGTTGGCTGACAATAGACTAAATGAGATTCTGGGAAACAAATGTCAATTTTCATTTAGAAAAGGAAAAAAAATTGGCAGCACACTTCAATCATTATAAACATCAGCATGAAAAGGACAAACAGTATACTCAAGTCACACTTTCAGGGGACCCCTTAATTGGTTGTTTCCCATGCGGACATTGTGTCCATTGCCCTAGGGTTCTTAAAACCAAATGTTTTAGTAGCCAAAATACTGCTCAGGTGTTTGACATCACATTTTTTGCAAACTGTTATACAGATTGGGTAATATACCTTGCTAGCTGCAGCTGTTCAGCCTTTTACATAGGGCAAACATTGAGGCCTTTGAAATTTAGAATGTCTGAACACTTAAGTGACATTAAACACCATAAACAAACTAGTGCATTATACAAACACAACATACTGCATAAAAATGCTGTATTTAGTTTTGCAGTGATTGACTGAATGGGAGGGGGGAGTGTCTAGATCCAATAAATCTGGCTGGCATCAAATATTAAACACCAAGGAGAAAAAAATGGATCATTAAGTTAGGGGGTTTATTTAAACCTGGACCAAATGAGCACCTTTAATTGGTCACATGTTTGATTTTTAATTATATAAGGAGCAATGTGTTTAATGCATCCACACTGAAGAAGGTTAACAGGATAGTCGAAACCGGTCTGACTTTTTACTCCTTATGTGCTTTTGCACTTAATAAAAAGTTTGATTTACTGCCACTGTTTGCTGGTCTTATGCTTTTCTGATCTTGGGAAAGTGATACATTTGGACACTTTATACATTTTTACACTATTTGCTGTATGGGATTGATTTATCATTCATTACAATTTATAACTTTGTTTAGTATCACTGATTCATGTGTATGTATACTGTATGGGGCACTTGTGTTTATTTGTGGATTTTACCACATTATCACAATGACACCTCACATCTGCACATAATGCAGTACTCCAGTTCACAAATATATGTTATTTAGTAGGTTATACAGCAAAAAAAATATTCATGAATTGCTTTCACATGGAAAAGGGAATTTATTACAGTGAGGATTGAACTGGGAATGACTGCCTGCAAAGCGAGCGCTCTAGCCACTACACTATTGCGGTACTGCTTTTACTGAATGTATCTTGCTATTTATCTTCTTGTACCATTTAAGCTAGAGTATGTGTAGCTAAGCAATGGCTAAACCCGTGCAGCTATGGTTAAATGTAATCAGTTTGATAAAAAAATATTCCTAGTGTTATTTTCTCTAAGAAGGGACAGGTTTCAGTTATTGCTGTGGATTTTTGTGTGCATTTGCACATTTGACAGAAATCCTAGCATGTTTGTTGTGATTGTTGTTATAGCTCTCTGCCAGTCAGGGACAGATCTCAACAGAATCAGGAACAAATCCAGAATAAATCGGGGATGATCAGGGACACTTTTCAAATATTAGTTCTATTAACTTGAAACATTACCAGAATAAAGAATCAAAATGTGAATTAATATACATTTCCTGATGTGAAATAACAACTCAGCTCTTCATTATTGTCATATTTATTTATTAAGTATAATTTACCACCTTTTGTTCAACAGGCACCAGTGTTAACAGGGATTCAGAGGGACAAAGCTGAACTTTGAGTCAACATCAGGGACGTCCCTGAAAATAAGGGACAGTTGAGAGGTCTGAGTTGTACTATGAGTGTTCTCGCTCATTTTGATTGCCAAACAGCAATTCTTAAGTGCAGGGGCATGTATATTGTGAGAGCTCTGCTCTCAGACACCCCCTGCACTCATCCATGCTCAGTGTCCATTTAGGAGCAGAGGCAGTGAACCTTTATAACTACGCATGGCATGCTGCCGTGCTGCTCTTAAATGGTCATTTCCATGCAGGAATAAGCTATTCCTGCATGAAAGTTTACTGAATCTTGTGGTACATTTATACAGCTTATATCATGTACAGAAGTATGTCATAAATTAAAAGAGATAGCTGAGTGCACAAGACCCAGGATAAAAAAGTGCCCGATCCTGGTACGTGCTCTGGTGCTAGTACTGGAAAAAATGACAGTGTAGAATCCTCAAAATACAGAAACATTCCTACAATGGGGCCAGGCCAGGCCCAGGGGGATGATTGCCCTCCTGTTGTAGAAGGAAGTAGCAGTCCACAGAAATCACAAAAAAAGGCCAAAGAAAAGCCAGAAAGATGATAGAGTGGACTATTGAGAATAAGAAAGAAATTATGTATTGTTACTATTATGGAAAAAGCCTAGAATTTCCAGACACAAGACATACAAAATGATTAAGAGAGAAATTAGAAGAAAGAAAAATACTTTTTCAAGAAAAACTGTCAGATGCTTCAATTGAAAATTTACATTCATTAATACAACAGATTTGTGAAAAACAGTATATAGATCAAGAAAGATCTGTTAGGAAAAAGAAGCATCTGAGGAAGTGTGAAAATATAAACAATAAAACCTAGAGGTATTTGAACATTATAAAAAAGAAATATGGACATGGGAAAGAAAGAGAGATTTGATATGGTGCAATATTTATGCAAAGGAGAAAGCAAAATTAATCAATATAAAGAAGGCAGCCCCAAAGATATTTGAAGAGAAATGCAGGCAAAGGCATCCAGATATGGAAAATTTTACAATACAAAAATAATATCACAAAGATGGAGCGTAGAAAAGAAGATTAGTAAAGTAGAAGTTAAAAAATAGAAGTTTAAGTTATGGAGTCTCTGCAAAGTGAAGGATTTGGTGTAGAAGGTCTAATACAGGTTAAATCACAGGATGATGGAGTGAGTCCCCACAGTAAGGAGAAACAGGAAGATAAAGAAACATCTAAAGAGGAAATATGGACATGAGAAAGAAAAAATATTTAATATGGTGTAATATTCATGCAAAGGAGAAAGCAAAACTAACCAATACAAAAAGAGCAGCACCAAAGATATTTGAAGAGAAATGCAGACAAAGGAATTCGAACATGGAAAACTTTACAATACAAAAATAAGAAGACAGAGGAAAAGCAGGAAAGGAGATTAGTAATGGAGAAGCTAAAGAAATAGAAACTGAGGTCATGGAGAACTGGCAAATGAAGGATTCAGTGTAGAAAACTGAATGCAGAAAGTACAACAGGATAGAGCAATGGATATCAAAATTAAGGGGAAATGAGTGGAACAGGAAGAAGCTGGTCAGGTGCCATATCAAGATATTTTGGAGCCTTCCACAGGAAATCAGCATAAGCATTCACTTGAAGCTAGACAGCAAGGGAAGGAACAGGAAACTGGAAACTCTGATGCAGTCAATGTTGAGGAGTGATAGGCCAATGAGTTCCCATATGACAGAGCAACAGTTGGCACAGGATGAAACTGAAGAGAAGGTACCACAGGAAGATGCTATAGAACATGCTATAGAATGCCCACAGGAAAGAGAAAGAAGGGATGTGCCCTCAGTTTGGACAAAAATGAACTAAGAGAAGAGCTGCTTGATATAATAGACACAGGTAGATATATTAAGATCAATGAGAGAAATAGACTGAGGAAGATCAAGTCTCAGGCTAAACTACCTAATACACTCATACTTCAAGACTATAGCCAATGTTGCCACTCAGTTACTACTAGGTGGTGACATTCACCCCAACCCTGGCCCATCCCCACCCTTAAATACCACTAACAACTCTCAACCTACCTCCCAATGTGAACTCACTGACCTACTAATACTTAATATTAACATACATAGCATTATGAACAAAATAGAACTGCATGCCACAATCTCACTATACAACCCTGACATTATGATCCTTACAGAGACCTGGTTTAAGCCACACATCAAAGATGACTCCATAACCCCACCTGGGTATATACATAGAGCTGACAGGCTAGCCAAAAGAGGAGGCAGTGCTACCCTATTATATAAAACTAACTTAAAGATCCAGCTCCTGCAAAAAGAAACCCCAGACTTCAAAAATGCAGAAATACTACCTGCAAAACTCCTTATAAACGAGCATAGGCATCTAAACTTACTCAGTGTTTATATACCGCCAGGCAATAACCAAACTACCTTAGAATCAATACTCCATTGGAGCTCCCACTCCCTACCTCAGGAAACTATTCTGTTAGGTGATGTAAACATCGATTGTAGCACCATCCAGTCTCCCACCCCTACTAGCCAATTAACCTCTACAATTTTAACCAACTCATACACACACTTTTGGGTTGGGATGGTGGCCTAATGGTTAAGGTGTTTGCCTTACAAACACCAGGTGCAGCGTTTGAGTCTCACAAGGGATAATTGGCTAGGCTTAAATTGGTTCACAAGGGCAGTTAGCCTAGTACTAATCTATGAACCTATAATTTCTATGAAGCTATGAACCCACTCGATCCAACAAAACCACCAAAAAGGAATCCATACTAGATTGGATCCTCACCAATCACCCCATATTGCCCATCAGTGTGATACCCTACCCAACTCACTAAGTGACCACAACTTCACTTATACCCTCAGGCATAAAATCAAATCCAGCAACCAACCAACCAACCCTACTTCAAACCTGTTCCAAGAAAAAACTTCCCCACTTCTCACTTCCTGGATGCCTTAGAATCATGCAACTGGTCTGCCATCAAAACACTCCCTCTCGACCTAGCAGTCGAATACTTTAACTCCACATTTCTAAATATCCTTAATCACCTAGCTCCACTCAGAACAGTTAGGATCAGAAACAACCCAACCCCATGGCTACAGAATTCCACAAGATCCTTACTTAAGGACAGGGACAAAGCTTGGAAGGCCTGGCGTCAGGTTAAAACATCCACAACAAGGCAAGCCTTCCTCGAGCTCTGTAACAAGCCTAAATAACAAATTCGGTCTGACAAACACAATCACTATATCCTACTAGAAAAAAATCATGTTACCAATCCACAAAAATTCTGGTCAGCAGTGAACAATATCCTCCAACCCGGCAGTACCACCACTCCCCCAACACAGACGGATCAAACACTGTTTCAACAACTACTTTACCTCCTCCATACTTAAACTTATTAACAACTCAAACCCCTCCAACCCTCCCCCACCTTCTACACCTCCAATAAATAAATCCCCATTCACACTCAAGCCAGTGCCAACATTTATTGTCCAAAAACACTTATCCAGACTCAAACCACCACCCTCACTGCCGATAACTTCCCTGCAGAATACCTCCAACTGGCCTCTAGGGACATAGACTACCCCATTTCCTTACTAATAAACAGATCCATCACTGAACACACCACTCCATCGTTATGGAAAACCACTTAAATCATTTCCCTCCACAAGGGTGGCCCCTCCACAGACCTCTCTAATTAATGTCCCATCGCTATCCTATCACCCCTATCTAAGATTCTAGAATGATGTATTCACCACCAACTCCTTACCCATCTCCTCAACAATAATCTATTGTCCAAAACCGTGCATGGTTTCTGACCTACTCATAGCAGCACCACTGCCCAAATTAACTTCACCAACACCATTAACACTTGTAGAAACCAAGGTCAACTAGTCTCTGCCGCATTCCTAGGCTTATCTAAAGCATTTGACACAGTCTCCCACAACAAACTCTTAACCTGCCTCTCTCAGGTCAACTTGGACAATTCCACCCTACTCTGGTTTAAAAATTACCTAGGCAACCGCTCCCAATCCGTCAAATGGCTCAACTCCCTTTCCTCCCCAATCCCAGTCAAAATAGATGCATCCCAGGCCTCAATCCTCGGCCCACTCCTTTTCAACTCCATCTAGCAACTACTAAAGCAGAAATGGCGCTGACAACAATACTCTAATCTGCTCCGCACCAAACATACAGCTCCTACAAAAATACACTCAGGAATCCTTCTCTGAGGTTGAAAACTGGCTAAGCATATCTCAACTGGGAGCACCTCACCTGCTCTTCTAGCAGCTAATTACCTGTCCCTCTGTCCTTCTCCAGGTGAATGGTGCTTGCTGATTGTCTCTGCTGAATCCTCTGCTACTTGCTCTTGCCCGCTCCGTTCGCCCTACGGGCTCACTCTGCTCCCCTACCCCCAATTCCCACCCACCCCCACTACATCTACATTTAAACCCATCTAACCACTCCCACTTCCTCTCCACCCACTAAACTCCACCCCTTCCTCCTCCTATCCCCACCCACTTACTCATTAGCCTTACTTCTCATCCCTCCCATCTCCTTACCCAACACCACTATATTGTTCATCTAAACCCTAACATGCTTAAAAGATACTTATCCTTCCCAATTCAACTACTACTCCTCTTAAACCTTACCTATATCTACTATCTTACCCAACCTTATCCCATCACCTACTCACCATTCTCACAGACAACCTACCTTCTGCATACATCACAATCCAACTTCTTCATCTCTATCTCCCCGGAACTATATCCCTTCAACAACAACCTATGTTTTCATTTCAAACTATTCCCCACTCTTAAATACTCAACAACTACTCTGTCCTTATCTCCCACTAATTTTCCAACTTACATCTCTCAATCAAAACAATCCAAATACCTCTACTACATAACTCAACTTCTAACTTCCATACTTTTATCTGGTGATATTCACTAACCCAGGACCAACCCCCTCCTCAATAACCAAATCCATCCTGCTTACATCTCTTAATGCACAAAGCTTAGCTAACAAAATTCCAAATCTTCATGCCTGGCTACTCCATAACAAACCTGACATCCTTGCCATTTCTGAAACCTGGCTAAAACCCCACATAAAAAATGAAGAGATAGTACCACCTAATTACTCTATCATCAGAACAGACAGAACCCATAGAAAAGGTGGTGGAGTGGCTCTAATCTACTCTTCCTCCCTATGCATAACACCCTATAATAAAGCCATTCCAAAATTCACTAATGCAGAATTAATACTAGCTCATCTTCAGCTAAACAAACAAAAATCTATATACATTGCCTCTCTTTACATTCCCCCAGGAGACAATGTCCCAATACTTGAAGAAATCCTCTCATGGCTATCAACTAATATCTGTAATGAAACTATAATCATGGGAGATACCAATATCAATTGGTCCTCCATTCAGTCCCCTGCTCACCCCCTCAATATCAGCCTATACAACTACTCTCAACTCATTAACTCCATAACCAGGCCATCTAAAGACTGCACAAGTGGCAGCATTTTAGACTGGATTCTAGTTTCCCACCCCCACAACTATCCTGACAGTGGAACCCTCCCTGACTCCCTCAGTGACCACCTTCCCATCTTCACTAGACGTCTTCTTTCTCCCTTGCTAGCTACTCATACTTACTTAACTACTCGATCCCTTAGAAACTTTAACCCAGAAACTTTCTCTGATACCCTCAAATCACTTAATTGGTACCCCTTAAAATCTCTACCGCTTGAAGATGCTATAACTCACTTTAATACTACCTTCTTACATCTCCTTAACAATCATGCTCCCTTAATCACTAAAAGAATAAAAAGGAAAACCACCCCCTGGTTAACCAAAAGTACACTTGCCACCATGCGACTTAGAGATAAAGCCTGGACACAGTTCCAAAGAAACAAATCTATATCTAACCTCAATGAATACAAAACACTTCATAACTCAGTTAAAAAGCTTATCACATCAGACCATCGAAACTATTTTATCCAACTTCAAAGCAACCATAAAACCAACCCACAGAAGTTCTGGAGAGGTATAACTACCCTCCTAAAACCCGGTAATACAGAAAACCCTAACCCCTCCCCAAACATGCAAGACTCTGATCTAGCTACCCAATTCAATTTTTTCTTCATTGACTCCATCTCAAAACTTACCTCTTCTTTTTCGAATAATAATCCACCTCCTACCTCCACTTCTTCTTCAAATAACAATCCACCTCTTACCACCACTTCTCTTCTCCCACCTCCTTCAAATAATAATCCACCTCCTACCTCCACTTCTTCCTCAAATAACAATCCACCTCTTACCACCACTTCTCCTCTCCCACCTCCCCCTCATACTTCCTCCTCCCACTCCTCACCCTCTCAACCCCCACCATTTTTCATTAAACCTATTCCTACTTCTACTATAAGAAAACTCCTACAGAAACTGAAACCTTGCACCAATGCCCCTGATAACATTCCCTCATACTTCCTCAGCATAGCTGCTGATGCTGTTGCCCTCCCTATCAGTATCCTAATCAACTGCTCTATCCAAGAAGGTCTTGTTCCTCAAATCTGGAAAAAAGCTTATATCATTCCCCTGCACAAAGGAGGTAACAATACTAATATTTCCAACTTCCGTCCCATCGCCATCCTCTCTCCCATTTCTAAGATCCTAGAGAAATGCATTCACCTTCAACTCCTCCCCCATCTCTTGGACAACAACCTATTAACCCCTACCCAACATGGATTCAGACCCCATCATAGCACTATGACTGCTCTCCTTTCTTTCCTTGAAACTGTGAATAAAGCTAGAGATCTTGGCTTCACTGTATCTACCATCCTTCTCGATCTCTCTAAGGCATTCGACACTATCTCTCATAACCTTCTTCTTACTAAACTAGATAACCTAAACCTCTCACCCTCTTCACTCAAATGGTTTACCAGCTATCTCTCCAATAGACAACAAGCAGTCAAATGGAATAAGGCCACCTCCTCCTTCCTCAACACCCCCACAGGTGTCCCTCAAGGTTCCATACTAGGACCCCTTCTCTTCAATATTTTCATTAATGACTTTTACCACTCCATCCCTCTTACTAGTGTTATCCAATATGCAGATGATTCCACAATCATCTGTGCTGCCCCATCCATCCCAACTCTTTTAAAACTAACTCAAGATGCCTTCTCTACCACAGAGCAATGGATGAAAGACAACCATCTTGCACTCAATGCTAGTAAAACTAAACTTATGATTTTTACCTCCTCCAAAACCAAGAACTTCGATCAAAATTTATTCTCCATCACCAGCCAAAATTTAACACCTCTTGAACTGGTATCCGAAGCCAAACTACTAGGAGTTCAAATCGAAAACAGGTTTAAATTCAACTCCCATCTACTACTAAACATAAAAAAAACCCACCAAAAAATTGGTATGCTCTACCGACAAAATTGGTTTCTCACCTCAACTACCAAATTTACTCTCTCTACTACATTTCTCTTACCCTCCCTTCTCTATGGAGCCCCCCTTCTAACAAATCTACAATCATCTCTCAAAACCAAACTGTCTTCTTGCTACAATAAAATTGCCAGATTCGCCACTAGCAACAAATCATCAACACATCACTGTGAATCTCTCCACAAACTAAACTGGGTAGAACTACCAAACTACCTATCCTACATTCAGCTCACCTATGCCCATAAACTCATCTTCCAGCCTTCCCTCTGTCCCTCCCTCGCCACTACCTTTAAAATGCACCACACACAAAGAATTCTCAGATCTAATAATCAAAACCTTATAGAAGTTTACTGACCACTCCACCCCCCAGGACAATATCTCCTGTCACACTCTTTAACTCGCTTATGGAACTCTCTTCCCTCCTCCATTCGTACCACTACTAGCCTCCAATCCTTTAAAAAATCACTCCACTCTCATCTAACTTCCACATGGGAATGCTCCTGCTCCCATCCCTCATAACCAACACTCTACTTCATTCACCCTCTCCCTTCCTTTCTCAAATTCCAGATAACAAATTCTTGCCTGTCTCTAGTACCTAGTAACTCCTGACCCTACTCCATCTAACTACCTATCCTCATTCCAACTGGAAAAAAAAAAAAAAATGTATATCATTTCCTTTGATTGAAATACTTTTCATCAGTCTGCTTACCTCTGTAATGAACCTGCAGTCTGTGTGTGTGTATATTAAGCTTAGTTTGTTTACCTCTGTAATCTTCATGCAATCTATGTGTGTATATTAATCTTTGTGTAACATGTATTTAGGAGCTTTTAAGAGTATATTAAGCATAGTTTGTTTACCTCTGTAATCTACATGCAATATGTGTGTATATTAATCTTTGTGTAATATGTATTTAGGAGCTTTTCTCCCCAGGACTCCATTGAAAATGGGTTCATTAGGCCCAATGGACTATCCTGGTTAAACAACTGCAAATAAAATAAATAAATAAAATAAACTGATATTAAACCCCCCCAAAAAAAACACAACTCATGCTATTTCTCCAAACAAAAAATAATGACTCTTTCAACTTCACTATATCCTCAGCTAATATGACCACAATCGCCCCAGTTCCAGATGCTAAATTATTAGGACTAACAATCGACCAACAACTTAGATTCAATGAACATATATCCCTAACCATCTCCAACATCCACAAGAAACTAGGCACCTTATACAACAGCAAAAAGTACCTTACTTCTGAGTCCAGAATAGCCATAGCCTGAACCCACCTCCTATCTACACTACTGTATGCATCACCTGTCCTAACTAAGCCAAGCAAGGCTCACCTTGATAAACTCTCTATATGTTACAACAAAATTACCAGATTTGCAACCGGTTCCAAATCTTGCTCCCACTACTGCCAATCCTTACTTATACTACACTGGCCTGAATTTCCCAATTTACTGCACTACCACCAACTCATCCTTGCTCACCAAATACTATACTATCCTCAGAAAACTCCTGCCCTAGCTGGATTACTTAACTTCCACAATACAAACAGACAACTTCATTCCATCAACAAAGCCCTAGTTGGCAAAGTTCCTTGAAAAATAGCTCTGGAGATTCTCTCTTTCCCAATGTAGTTGCTAAAATCTGGAACACCATCCATCCTGACATTAGACTTCAAAACAGCACTGCAACTTTCAAGAAACACCTTAAGTCATACTTCCTTACCAATCGGCTATGTAACTGCACTGACCCCCTTTAACCCCTTCAGCACCTTGCATAGCTACTACTTCCTTAAGATGCTCTAAGGACCAGTACTGTGACATCAACTTTTGACTCAATGTAAACCGCTTTGACTACTATGTTTACTTTTTTGATGATGTTTTTCTAACTTCAAATTTCTTTTTTTTTCAATTGCTACTTTTAATGTACAACTGTCATAATTAAGTGACTGCTATCTTTTGCTATCTTCTGTCTACTGCTTTAGCGTTTCTTTTGCTATTATTGTGTTCATTTTTCTTTTTTACTGTATGGAGTTTACTATGAAATTTCTTCTTTTATACTGTATGGAGCTTTTCTCCCCGGGCCTCCGCTGAAAATGGGCACTAGCTGTAAAGTCGGCAAACAAAATAAATAAAAGCCAAAAAGTCAGAAGTCTGATAAAACAAATGAATGCAGTAATTAGAACTGACTACAGAGATCCATGTGATGTAACAGAAGTAAACAAGATATATTACTGTGCTGCCAAATTAATAACTGGTAAAGTTCTACCACAAGATTACAGGGTAGTGAAGGAAAGGAAGGGGAGAAATCAAATACCATCATGGAAGTATCAAACAGAGAAAACTATAAAGCAATCAAAACAAGAAGTGTCACTCTTAGAAGACCATAGAAGAGAGAATAGATCAACAAAAATACTGAGAAAGATAGACGTGATTAAAGCAATGCACAGTATTAGAACAGACCAGGATCTATTATGCACTATTGCAAATAAACTAAAAATTTCAGCACAAGTGGAAAAACTTAGAAGATACACAGATAAATATAAAGGAAATGTACAGAATAAGAAATTTATTGATGACCCAAAAAAGTTTTATTAAGAATTGAGAAAGAAGTTAAAAGGAAATGAAAGGACGCCAAAAAAAGAGGAAGTAGATACATTTTGGAGAAGTGTCTATGAAGATCCTGTGGAACATAACAAATATGCTAAATGGATAGAAGAAGTAAAAGAAAGAATAAGAATTTTAAAGGTGCAATATATGAAATGTAATAAAGTAACAGCCAGAGAGATTGAGACAAATTAAAAAATTATCTCTAATTGGAACCCCCCAGGCCCAGATGCAGTGCCTAACTTTTGGTTAAAAGTATTAACATCTTTGCATGAGGATTTAGCGATGAGTAAGAACTATTTATATGCGCACCCTGAACAGACACCGACCTGGCTAACAACAGGCAAAACAATGCTCCTTCTTAAGAGTGAACCTGCAAGATACACTAAAAATTATAGACCAATAACTTGTCTTCCAACGACGTATAAAATATAAATGGAAATTGATGCCGATAGAGTTTATAGTCATTTAGAAGAAAACTCAATTACGGCAGTAGACTAAAAGGGCAATAAAAGAAAGTCAAATGGAACAAAGGATCGTTTGTTGTTAAATAAATTCATACTGTAGAACTGTAAAGAGGGAAGAATTTAAGTATGGCATGAATTGACTATAAAAAAGCATTTGACAGTATTCCGCATTCATGAATAAAAGAGTGCTTAAAAATATGTAAGATACACCCTACACTGATCAACTACATTACAGTGACCATGAAACAGTGGCAAACCACTTTGCAATTAAGCCCTGATAAAGGACAGATTATTATCCCAGGGATAAAAATTCAAAGGGGGATATTCCAGGGTGACTCTCTCACTATTGCTATTCTGCCTTTTCATTAACCCATTAAGCTATTTACTTAACAACATAGGCCATGGCTACAATTTGGCTCCTAAGAAACAACAAAGTGTAAAGACTTCTCATCTTCTCTTTGTTGATGATTTAAAACTATATCACTCATTAGATGAGGAACTGAAAGCACAGCTGCAAGTTATCAAAACTTTTTCAGATGATATAAGAATGTCATTTGGTCTTAATACGTGTGCAGAAGCAACCTTTAAAGCAGGAAAACTGCAGCACCAGGATGATGTTGTTATTGTTTGTGAAACATGGTTAAAGAACAATGACTGGAAACCAATTCCGACAGGGTGTAAATGTTTTTACTGTAACAGACATTCTAACAAAAAATCATGTGGAGGTGTTATGATAGGGATTAAAGATAGCTATGAGACCTGTGATTATTACATGTTCAATGATAACACCAATACTATAGACTGTGTAACTGTGACAATAAAGACAACCCTGGAACATATAACAATTGTTGGAGTGTATAGACCACCAAAGTCAAGTGCAGATGACCTAGAGGAATTTTTTACTAATTTAAGTACACTTTTATCTGCATTTTTTCATATAGTACTGCATTTTATTTATTAATTATTTCACTGAATATTAATTGAATTGAAAATGTTGGTCTCTGTGTCACTACAGTTAATTCCTCACCACCTCCCGTTCTTGTTTTGGTGTTACTTTTGGTGGCTTTGAAATTGCCCGCCCCTCTTGTAAATTTGTATTTGAATACTCCTTCTGGGCCCATCTCATTTGCTCACTCAACTGAGTGCAGTGAGATCATATTCTGATTTCAGGCACTCCTACTAGTCCCATCTCTTCAGCTGTATTCACTGTATAAAAAGAGAGTATTTGGGAAGGGCAACCCCTGTAGCCTCATAATCCTGCTCTGTTCCCTCCCTCAAAAAAAAAAAAAAAATATATATATATATATATATATATATATATATATATATATATATATAGTTCAACTTCTAACCATCGAAATTTAAAAACATCGAAGTTCTGATCATCGAGACCAGAACATCGAATTTTGAAACATCAAAGGTTACAAGTGTAACCAAAAAAAAAAAAGAAAGAAAAAGAAATTGTAATAATTGTATGCAGGGGGGCTTTGCCCCCCTGCAGCCCCCACACCTCCCCCTACTTTAATATTTTAACTCCAAGACCACACTACAGTGGAGTAAAGGGAAATCTCTCATTTAGCGCTATATGCAGAAGTGCTAAACGGGAGATTTTCTGTACCTTATCTGTAGTGCCATCACACAGATGGCACATAGACACACACAGCATGCAGGGCACCTTGCTGCCCTGCAAAAACACAAACATTCTCCCACCTACACTTACCTTTTTCTTCCCCTTCAAACCTTCAATGCTTTAAAACGCGATGTTCTGGTCTCGATGATCTGAACTTCGATGTTTTAAACGTTCGATGGTTTGAAGGGGAACCATATATAGATATATATATATATATATATATATATATATATATATATATATATATATATATATATATATATATATATATATATATATATATATATATATATATACTTTATTCAGCTCTTCTTATTGTGACTGTCTTAGTTTGCTGTTCTGCATGCTGTTATCTGTTCAGTTGCTCTTACTCTGCACTTATTGCTGTTTGTTAGTAGCTATCTAATTTACTGCCTTCTGTACTTGTTTTTAATCATTTGTTAATTTAATTGCATTTATTTAAACTGCATTTGCCGTAATAGTGCTACACACTCGTGTGTTAGCCTGCACTTCATTTGAATTGTATTTACTGCTGTTTTAGCTGCTTTTCTATAAAAAAAAATAAAAATAAAAAAAAAATAAAAATTCTAAGCTTGTTCGCTGTCTTTCCTGTAGCTAGCCTAGTCCAGATACAGACTTGCTGTATCCAGGACTGTTGGTAAGCTTCAGAGCCCCCCAAGCCTTTCTGTGCTGGACGGAAGCCTTCTAGCTTATCATTGGGAGTAGTAAGCACTAGGTAGCCTATCTACCACAAGAGAAGTGGGTTTTGACCCAGAAATTGTAGTTTATTGCCCATTTGGGCAGTTTTTACATCTCTTTCAAGTTTCTGGTTTAAAAGCCCACATTTGTGTTTGTTCCCCGCCTTTCCTATAACTAATCTAGTCCAGGTACAGATTTGCTGTATCCAGGACACTTTGTAAGCTTCTGAGCCCCCAAAGCCTTTCCGTGTCTGAAGGAAGCCTTCTAGCTTATCAGTGGGAGTGGTAAGTATTAGGTAGCCTATCTACCAGAAGGGGAGTGTTTTTTTGGCCCAGAAATTGTAGTTTATTGACCATTTGGGCAGTTTTTCCATCTCTCAACTTTCTGGTTTAAAAGCCCACATTTGCACTTGTTTCCCACCTTTCCTGTAACTTGTCTAGTACAGATACAGATTTGCTGTATCCAGGACTGTTGATAAGCTTCTGAGCCCCACAAGCCTTTCTGTGTTGGAGGGTAGCCTTCTAGATTATCATTGGGAGTGGTAAGCACTAGGCAGCCTATCTACCACAAGAGGAGTGGTTTCTGGCCCAGAAATTGTAGTTTATTAGCCATTTGGGTAGTCTTCATCACTTTCAACTTTTTGGTTTAAAATACTGCTTTTGTGCTTGTTTACCGCCTTTCCTGTAACTAGCCTAATCCAGGTCCAGATTTGCTGTAACCAGTATATGTTTAAGCTTCTGAGCCCCCAAGCTTTTCTGTGTTGGAGGGAAGCCTTATAGCTTGCCAGTGGGAGTGGTAAATAATAGGTAGCCTATCTATCACAAGAGGTGTGGTTCCTGGCCCAGAAATTGTAGTTTATTGGCCCTTTGGGCAGTTTTTTTCATCTCTTTCAACTTTCTGGTTTAAAGGCCTGCATTTGTGCTTGTTTCCCACCTTTCCTGAAACTAGTCTAGTCCAGATACAGAGTTGCCTCATCCAGGACTGTTGGTAAGCTTCTGAGTCCCCCAAGCTTTCTGTGATGAAGGGAAGCCTTCTAGCTTAACAGTGGGAGTGGTAAGCACTAGGAAGCCTATCTACCACAAGAGGAGTGGTTTTTGACCCAGAAATTGTAGTTTATTGATCATTTGGGCAGTTTCCCCATCTCTTGCAACTTTCTGGTTTAAAAGTCCACATCTGCGCTTGTTTCCCACCTTTCCTGTAACTAATCTAGTCCAGATACAAATTTGCTGTATCCAGGACTGTTTGTAAGCTTCTGAGCAGTGCCAAAGTCTGTTCTTCAATTTTTCCCTTAGATCTGCTAGTTCTCTCCTCTCCTGCACTTTTACTAGCTTGTTAGTTTAGCACTTTACCAGACTTCTTGTAGCAATTATTGTAGTACACAAAAGTGCTACCAGCACTAAACGTTCTACAAGGAAACAGCTCCAGTACTTATTAATGTCCACCCCTCCAGGCATGTCTAAAAGTCAGTTCAGTGTACTTTCCCCTATTAGCCTGGTGAAATTGGGCATCCTGAGGCAATGTAACAACTGCCTCATGTACACCGACAACCCTCTCTCTTACCCCCCAGCACTCAGTCTTGTGAGAGATGCACTTATATATCCAAATTGGAAGCCATGCACTCTCCAGCCAAGACCGGAATAGCTGGTCAAGAAGAAAAGGTCAACACTTGCACTGCACCACATGGAACACATCGCTCTCCAGAACACACTCAAGCATTGCCTTCACATAAAAACACAAACCACACACCCACCTTTATGGAGGCTCTCAATAAAAATCTAACCAAACAGCAGAGACCTCCAAGGCAGAAAAGCACTCGATCAGCACAACACAACACTAATCACGAGACACATAACTCTCCTAAACAGTGTGCCACTCAACCAAAGCCCCTGAGGCAAAACAGCATGCCCAACACACTAGTCATAGGTGACTCTATAGTGAGGCACACTGATGTCCCACTCAAGAGGTTGAATAAGGAGAAAGTAACAGTCAGCTGCCTGTCAGGCGCCAGGATCCACCAGATAAATCATGCACTCAGGTCCCTCAACAACAGGTACAAATATGACTCTGTCATTGTACATGTGGGTGTGAATGACCTGAGATGTACCTCCCTGAACTACATGAAAACAGACTTGGAGGAGCTCTCATATTATGTAGCCCAGGCAGGTATTACCCTAGCCCTGAGCAGCATCCTGCCATCACACAGAATGATGCCACAGTACAAAAAGAAAATTATTGATTTCAACAATTGGTTAAGTTTCTGGTGACATTCTAAGGAGATCCAGTATCTGTCTGCTGGGATGACATGATTGACATACCTCAATGCTTTGCCAGAGATGGCCTGCATCTGTCACCCCTGGGGTTCTGGATACTGACCAGGGCTCTTGCCACCCCTATAGTGCCTTTTTAGGTGGTGTTCCAAAGACCAAATTACCACCGTAACAGCCACAAACAAATGCAATTTGAGGGTCATGCTGCTCAACGCTAGAAGTCTAAATCTCAAAATGCACTCACTCAAAGTACTCCTTAAAATGGAGAACATCAACATTTGTGCTGTAGCAGAGACCTGGTTCAAGGCAGCAGAAAGCACCCCTGTACTACCAGGCTACAACTCATTCCACACCTTTTGGCTGCATAACTTGGACCAAAGCTCCAAAGGTGGTGGTGTCTCCATATTCATAAAGGATGCGCACACCTCCAGACTGGTAGCCCAACATAATATATCTGAGATACTTCAGGTGCAGCTAACATTGGGTAAGACAGCGATTCAGGTTGTAGCCTGCTACAGGTCCCCAGCCATGTCCCAAGATTCACGCTCCACATTCTTAAGCACCCTGGAGAATATTAGGGTCCAACCTAACATCCTGGGTGACTTCAACTACCCCTCCATTAACTGGGAAAACTACTCAGGTACCAATACACTTGCCCAAAGCTGTCTGAAATTCATTAATTCCAGTGCCCTGAACCAACTTGTTCTTACCCGCACTAGAGATAGCAACATCCTTGACCTGGTCATTACTAACAGGGGCGACTGTTGCTCCACACCAATAGTCAACTCCTGCCTGGTTAGATCCGATCTCAAGCTAATCACCTTGGAAATCCACATCCCTCTGACCCCCCCCCAACAAAGGTAACCATAATGATAAACTTCTCCAAAGCTAACATTGGGTTCCTAAAAACAGAGGTGGCTAACTTCATAGCACCCATGCAAATGGAGAATAGTTGCATGACTGTCATATCATACACCAATGCACTGTACAAACACGTACACAAATGTATCACCTTACCCAATATAACTAAGATGCTCTCCTCAAAAAAAAAAAGCCAATCTCGTGGCCCCCTGCCATAAACAAACTCTACAACAGAAGGAGGAGACGGATGCGGAATAAGGTGAAGTCCCAAGACTGGAAAGACTCCCTTATCAGCCTCAGCAAAAGGTTGAGAACCCTCATCAAATCCATTAAAGCTAGCTATGAAAACAGAATCGCAGCAGATAGTAAAGACAACCACAAGGCCTTCTATAGTTATGTAAAGAATCTCCATGGCAATACCCAGATTTGCTCTGAGCTACTGCACAATGGTATCTCCTATACTGAGCCAACAGATATTGCAAATATGTGAACAGATTCAGTGCTAACTTTACCCCTCTCTCCCAAAGGACCAATCACAATACCAGTAGATTGCCAGGCCCCCAGTATTACTGCTGCACTGGTTAAAACAGCACTGTCCAAGGCCAAAAATACAGCTTCTATGGGACCTGACAGTATCCCTGGCTGTGTTCTAAATGAACTATAGAGTGAACTGGCACCTCATCTGTGTGCCCTGTTCAATCACAACCTCAACTCAGGCTTTGTCCCCACCGAATGGCTGCTACAGTCATCCCTCTCCGGAAAGGAGGAGTGACTACAGACCCCGGGAACTATCTCCCCATTAGCCTGATGAGGAAAGCATCATCGTGGACCTAATAAACAAAGATATAGGGAATCTTCAAACTCTGGATCCTACACAGTTTGGTTTTGTGAAGGGTATATCATGCCTGCTCAACTTGGTTGACTTCTTTGAGTCAGTCACCAGAGCTGTGGATGAAGGTAAGGTAGTTCATACAGCCTACCTTGATCTGGCCAAGGCCTTTGATACCATTCTCCACTCAGCAATCATAGAAAAACTTACTAAGCTAGGCATCAACACCTATATCACTAGGTGGGTTGAAAACTGTCTCACAGATAGAACCCACAGTGTGAAAGTAGCTGACTCCAATCAGACTGCCGACCAGTCATGAGAGGAGTCCCACAGAGTTTGGTCCTGGGTCCTCTCCTGTTTGGTATCTACTTCTCTGAAGTCCAGGCCAACATGAAGGGACTCTGGCTGACAAAGTTCGCAGATAATTGCAAGTTGGGAGCTACTATTAACTCCTCAGTGATGCTGACATCCTACAGAAAGGCCTCAATGAGACCAACGACTGGTGTCAGAACCATGGCCTTAAGCTCAATGCCAAAAAATGTGTCTTCATCCTCTTTGGGAAAAACCCATTTCCCTTGAATTACCACATTGATGGTAGTCCACTGAACACAGAAGGTGTTATAAGAGATCTGGGAACACAGGTTGATAGCAACCTCTTTTTTGACCACCACGTTGCCACTGTGGTCAGAAAGTCCTTCTAGGTGGCACATCTCATTACTAAGGGTTTTGCATCCAGGAAGAAAGAGGTAATTTCTCCCTCTACTCTTCCCCCATTAGGTCAATCATTGAGTACAATGCCCCATTTGGCATGTACCTCACTAGATACCTGCAACAACTGGAGAGGCCGCAAAAGTACCTCACAAAGAGGATCCTAGGCCTTAAACACTTGTCCTATATGGACAGACTCAAAAAAACTCCAACTATTCTCTGTCTCATATCACCTAGTTAGAGGTGATCTCTGCTTGACTTACAAAGCCATGTCTGACTCAGCTCTGTTAGAAATGCTACATCTAAAGAAATCACAATCCATCCACACCACATGCTCCAAAGACCTCAACCTCACAACCACAATCAACAGAACATGCTGGAGGGACAGGTTCATAACCCAGAGACTGCCCATGCTATGGAATAGACTTCCCATACATGTCAAGAAGAGAACCTCACTGGCCCTCTTCAAGAGAAATCTTGATGAGTGGATGGGAAATAGAAAATTCACCCCGGGGATCACTCCAGTGGCTCTACTCAACAGAAGCACTAGGAACTAAGGTTGGGTGGCACGATACAAGGGTAATCCTATGTGCTAGGCTTGTAAAGGCTCCAGGGCCATTAGCCTAGTACACACCTATGAACCTATGAACACAGGAGGGAAGAATAATATTAGCTGGGGACTTAAATTTACCAGAAATAGACTGGAATAATATTGATTCAACAACGTTAGTAAAGAAATTATTCACAGAGTATATTCAGGAACAACAAATGCTTCAGATTGTAAAACAACCTACCAGGGGACGGAATATACTAGATATTGTTTGTGTTCCCAAATAAATTATTGTAACTTCTAGTCAAGTTTTACCACCATTGATGTGCAGTGATCATGGGGTTATTAAGGTTAATTTGTTGCTAAATAATTCTGCCAAACTGTAATTTAAGCCAATGCACAGAAGGTTAATTACAGATTATAGGGAAGCAAAACAGTTACTATATAAAACTAATTGGAGTGAGGTGTTCAGTGGAAAAATTGCAGATGGAATGTGGAAAGTTTTGAAAGAGAAATTGTTTTTTGAGTGCAAAAAGTAAAAAAAATGTTTAACATCAAGATCTAGGGATGCTACATCAGTGGGGTATATTTCCATAAGAACAAGATACCTGATTAAGGTGAGAGACAAAAAAATATAAGAAATGGAAGAGATATCAAACTACAACTTTGAAAACTGAAATAAACAAGCTGGACAAACAGATTAAGCATACCCCCTGATTCACTATGCCCTGCATGGCATGCATGATTAGTGCAGGAGCTCACGCAGGCAATATATCTGCTGTGCGATCCAGGAACAGCCTGCAGGGGTGTGCACGAGAGCTCCTGGACTAATCATGCACGGACTAAGCCCTGGTATGCAAATCACCCCATTTGCAGGAGAAGTCCATGCAAATGAGGTGATTTTGCAATCCAGGAAGCTTGCAATAGTCTGTGCAAGACTAGTGTTATTTGCAGAAATGTACTTGGTTAGTAACCGAGTACATTTCTGCAAAATCCAAAATGAGCTATGACAGCTCCCAATAAAGGCTGCATATCATTGAGGAAGCATGCTAATGGCCAAGTATAAGGCCATTGGAATTGCAAACAATAAAAAAAATTTAAAAAATAAACTTTTATTTTTTTTAGCCGATCTCTGCTGTTTAAGCATAGGGCAGCAGCGTGCAAACGGGATTGGGGGGAAAATAATAAAATAAACCTAAAATAAGCATTCTAACTAAAATCAGTATTCTGCCATGCAAATCAATGGCAGGCAGAAGACAACCTGACTAGTGAGTAGTGGTTGCTAAGGGGGGAGGCTCAGTGTGACGCATGTAACTATACATTAGCAGGCAATCCTATGCAAATGAGGGGAAGGATAGTGAATCCCAGTTTTCCCTAGCATGTGAGTCAGGTCCCAACAGTGTAAGAGTAGGAATAGCTGGGTGCAAGCCTAGGAGGTAGGTGACATCATGAGTGTGTGTGTCAGGCATACTGTAAGTGAATTGGAGCCCTGTGACTCGGGTTTACTCCGAGCTTAGCACAGCTAAGCTAGGGGGTGTGTCTAAACCTGCCTAGCACTCTTTACAAAGTGTAAGTGAGTGTGCGTGTTGCACACCAGGTTTTACAAGAAGAAAAAAGAAGTTTAACCAGGAAATAGCAGCTGTGTGCACATTTGAGCACTCTGTTTCCATGGTGTGCAGATGGGCTTAAACAGGGAGGCAATGGGAAGGGAAAACAGCAGTATGAAAGTATTCAAGGAGAACTACCATGGCTGGCAGGTGAAATGTATCAGAATCAGCCAATTACACAGGCAGCAGACCAGCCCAGCCCAGAACACTACTATAAACTATGCAAACACCTTCCCCTCTGGTTTTTCCACACTCTCCACCACCAGTGTATACAAGTGAGGAAATTTTAACAAACTAACCTACAAAATGAGAAGGACTGCAGCAGGCAACATAGAACATGTGCAAGAGGCTGAGGGTGGTGAGGATGTGAATGCTGCCGAACAACCCACAGTGAGGAAACAGAGAAGACTGTACAGACCCAGGGTAACCTACCAGGGGCTACATGAGCTGGAGATAGTGGAGTGCTATAGGATGGACAGAGACCTCCTACAGCAAATTGTTGAGCTGTGCTGGCCACACCTGACACACCAAACTGACCGAGGGGAACCCATCCCAGTGGATATTAAGGTATGTGCAGGCATAGGTATACTAGCCACAGATACCTCCCAAAGCAAAACTGGGGATATCATGGGGATCTCACAGGCATCAGCATCCAGAGTATTCCACCAGTTCCTGGATGCCATGTCAGCACATGGCAGTGAGCACGTATATTTCCACAACACCCATGAGGTGTTGACCAGCAATATGCGTCTCTTCCACCAAATAGCAGAATACCCTTGGGTAGTGGGTGCTATAGACTGCATGCACATATGCATCAAAGCACCACCCAGTGAGCAGGGTAGGGCCTACATCAACTGCCAGGTTGTATGTGATGCCTGGGCATTATAATGAATGCGTGTGCTGGCTGCCCCAGAAGCTATGATGATTTCCACATATGGCATCTGACGCAGCTGTACCAGAGTTTTGCCAATGGGGACATACCCTACGGTCACCTAGTGGGGGATGCTGGGTACACACTGGAGCTATGGCTGATGACACCCATCAGAAATGCACACACACCTGAACAACAATGCCATAATGAGGCACATGCACAGGCCAGACGTATAATAGAGCATGTGTTTGTGATGCTCAGGTCACGGTTCTGGTGTTTGAGCACATCTGGTGGAGTCTTGCAGTATTCACCAGCTACATGTACCCAAATTGTTATGGTATGTGCTATGCTACACAATATGATCCTGTGGAAACAGCTGCAGCAGGAACAGCATGGGGCAGGGCCACACAGCCCCCCACCAATGCCAAGGCCTGCACAGGCTTTGCGTGATCCAGAGGAGGAACAACCTGAGCCTACCCCAGTAGGCAGAAGGAGGTGTGCTCAGCATGCCCTGGCCTTGGCAAGGAGGCAAAGCATAGCACATGCACTGACACAACAGGGACCCAGGGAATTACACCTCTCTCTGACTCGCACATACAGTAAAAGGGATGCCAAACATGACACTACCTGTGCTCAACCATGTATAGAGAGTGTACTATGTGCATCCGACATAGGCAGCTCTCCAGCACCATCCGCAAGTCTAGCACATCCTCAAGGTAAGTCAATCAACGTACCAATTGCCAAATGTAGTAAAATGTGTTGTTACCTTTAACTATGGTATGGATGTGAGCATGCAAGGGAATTGGGTGGCCGAATGTTATGGCAGCAGACAGTAGACACCCATAGTGACATCATGACATCTGTAACACATACTGGAGTCACTATAGTAGCCAGTTCTACACAGGGTGAAAAAACCCACTGCAGGAAATGGGTTGAGTGACATGTGTGTCCGCAAGACCTACACATGCCAGTCAGGAAGGTTTACATACCCAACAACAGTTTCAGCCAGCAGGACAGGTGTAGACAAACCCAAACAGAGCCTGTGCCATGGCCCCAGAATGATGGCTATCATTAACCCCCCCAGGCCTACACAGACAGACCACCGCAAGGGCAGGCAGTGGGATGTTAGTTCTGAAGGGTAGGAAGTCAGACAATAATATGTAGGGCAACCAAAGCCACGATCTGTAGTACACTGATATGCCTCTAGTCAGCATGATAGTTAGCAATACAGAATGAAATGAAGTACCTGACGTACCAGTACAGTCATAGCAAATGTGTACAAGTGTCACGTGTGCCATCCACATCCTACATAGTAATGTAATAACAGTCAGGTGTGCCCCCCAACCCTGTGTAGAAATGTAGAAATAGTCAGGTGTGCCCCCATCCTACATAGTAATGTAATAACAGTCAGGTGTGCCCCCCCACTCCTGTGTAGAAATGTAGAAACAGTCAGGTGTGCCCCCCCTGCTATGCAGAAATGTAGTAACAGTTAAAGCCAAATGATCGATGGATACCCTGCAGAGACAGCATGCTACCTGTCGGTGTACAACACAAAGGTCAGCATTGCAACACAAACTACCTGGACACGATTCACACATTCAGTAAAGATGACCATACTGGGCATGCTCACACACTTAGAGAAATGAAGGCAATGTCAGTCAACAACATACTGAAAGGTCATACTGGGCATGCTCACATACATGAAGGCCATAACTGTAAACACCAGTGGACCAGACATATCTGGCAGTTGTACTTGTTAGTGCAGACACTCATCAGTATGCACTACTCATGGCTTGCACACACAGTGGATAGGAATACAGACATATTTGTCAAGACAACACACTATAATAAGCCAAAGGTAGACGTACATAGATGTGTGGAAGAGAGTGACTGTGAGAAGGAGCCATCCAGGCCTGTCCCACCCAGCACACAGCCAAAGGGCTCCAAACACATGAGGTGCAGATGTCACTCACAGCAGATACTAGCCACTAGTATCTGTCAGCATTACAGACTATGTGGTGCACATGCAAGCTGTGCAACATGACTGTACAAGGAAGTAGTCATCTAACAGCTGTATACACTTATCTGTGACATATGACCCTGTGTGTGCCCGCATGTGGTGTGTCAACCCCTAGATGAATGGGTTATGGCCCATGCACACACCGCCCTCCTCATAGCCCTACTATGACAAGCCTGCTGAGGTCATCTAATGTGAAATACACCTTTGGGAGAGCTGTAAACAGTAGTCTCTGTGGTGCACTCCATAACTGCACACTGCTGTAGTGTGATAAACTAGTCAAATAAGAGTTCTAACCCCAGACTTGGCAAATGTGTGCATGGCTGACAGTGTAGAGCGCAATGCTTTTTAGGGTACTCACACTCCTTACAATTCATATACTCAGCTTTGGCAAGGCTGCTGATGTCACTCACCTAGAAATACACCTCTGGGAAGAGTGTAGCGCAGTAATCTCCAGAGAGCATCCTATAACTGCATACTGCTGTAGTGTAGTAATGTAATTTGATAGGAGTTCTAATCCCAGACTTGGCAACTGGGTGCGTGTTTATGTGTGTGTCTGACTGTGTGTAAAGCAATGCTTTTTAGGGTACTCACACTCCTTACAATTCATATACTCAACTTTGGCAAGGCTGTTCATGTCACCCACCTAGAAATACACCTCTGGGAAGGTTACAGCCCAGTATTCTCCGTAGTGTGTCATGTAACTGTGTACTGCTGTAGGGTACGAAAGTAGCTGGATCGGAGTTCTAACCCCAGACTTGGCAACTGTTTGTGTGTGTGTCTGACTGTGTAGAAAGCAATGCTTTTCAGGGTGCTGACACTCCTTATAATTCATATACTCAGCTTTGGCAAGGCTGCTGATGTCACCCACCTAGAAATACACCTCTGGGAAGGGTGTAGCCCAGTGATCTCCATAGCATGTCCTGTAAATGCTGTAGTATAGTAAAGCAATTAGATAGAAGTTCTAACCCCAGACTTGGCAACTGTGTGTGTTTGTGTTCATGTCTGACTGTGTAGCAAGCAATGCTTTTTAGGGTACTCACACTCCTTACAATTCATATATTCAACTTTGGCAAGGCTGCTGATTTCACCCACCTAGAAATACACCTCTGGGACGATTGTTGCCCCCTAATCTCTGTAGTGTGTCTTGTAACTGCGTACTGATGTAGTGTAATAAAGTAGTTAGATAGGAGTTCTAACCCCAGACTTGGCAACTGTGTGTGTGTGTTTGTGGGTGTGTTTGTCTGTCTCTGATTGTGTCGAAAGCAATGCTTTTTAGGGTACTCAAACTCCTTACAAGTCATATACTCAACTTTGGCAAGGCTGCTGTCACCCACCTATAAATACACCTCTGGGAAGGTTGTAGCCCAATAATCTCTGTAGTGTGTCCTGTAAGTGTGTGCTTCTGTAGTGTACTAAAGTAGTTAGGGAGGCGTTCTAACCCCAGACTTGGCGACTGTGTATGTGAGTGCATTTCTGACTGCAGAGACAGCAATGACTTTCACGGTACTCACACTTCTTACAATTCATATAGTCAACTTTGGCAAGGTTGCTGATGTCACATACCTAGAAATACACCTCTGGGAATGTTATAGCCCAGTAATCTCCGTAGTGCATCCTGTCAGTGTGTACTATTGTAGTGTGATGAAATAGGTAGGAGTTCTAAGCCCAGACTTTGCCACTGTGCATGTCTGACTGTGTAGAGAGCAACGCTTTTTAGGGTACTCACACTCCTTATAATTCATATACTCAACTTTGGCAAGGCTGCTGATGTCACCCACCTAAAAATACACCTCTGGGAAGGCTGTAGCCCAATAATCTCTATAGCATGTCCTATAACTGCGTACTTGTGGTGTGATAAAGTAGTTAGGTAGTAGTTCTAACCTCAGAGTTGGCAAGTGTGTGTATGCATTTGTGTGCATCTGTCTGACCATGTCTGTGTAGAGTGCAATTCTTTTTAGGGTACTCACACTCCTTACAATTCATATACTCAACTTTGGCAAGGCTGCTTGTCACCCACCTAGAAATACACCTCTGGGAAGGTTGTATCCTAGTTATCTTCTTTGCACATCCTGTAACTACGTACTGCTGTAGTGTGGTAAAGTAGGTAGTTGTTCCAATCCCAGACATGGCAAGTGCATGTGTGTGTGTGTGTGTGTGTGTGTGTGTGTGTGTGTGTGTGTGTGTGTGTGTGCGCGTGTGCGTGTGTGTGTGCATGTGTGTGTGCGTGTGTGTGCGTGTGTGTGTCAGTCTGTCTGACCCTGTCTGTGTAAAGAGCAATGCTTTTTCAGTACTCACACTCCTTACAATTCATATACTCAACTTTGGCAAGGCTGCTGATGTCACCCACCTAGATATACACCTCTGAGAAGGCTATAGCCCAATAATCTCTGTAGTGCATCCTGTAACTGTGTACTGTTGCAGTGTGATGTAGAACTGTGGTAGAGTTCTATCCCCACCCATGGCAGTTCTAAACATTTTGTGTGTGTTTCAATGTCTGTGTACAAAACAATGCATTATAGGCTAATCACACTCAGTACCTTTCAAATAGCCTACTTTGGCAATCCTGCCCATGTCATTCATTGTGAGATACACCTTTGGGGAAGACATTGATGAGTAATCCCTGTGGTGTGTCCAATAACAGCTCCATACTGTAGTATGATATAGACCTCTGATAGGGGTTCCATACCCACACATGTCAGTTGTGGATGATTTGTGTGTGTCTCACTGTTTGTGTAGAGAGCAATGCATGGTATGCTAGTAGCCCACAGCACATTTAAAATGGCCTGCTTTGGCAATCCTGCTGTCATTCATTGTGAAATACACCTTTGGGGAAGGAGTTTACTAGTAATTCCTGTGGTGCATCCTACAACAACTCCATGCTGTAGTGTAATATAGATCTCTGTTAGGTTTTTGATAGCCACACATGTCAGTTGTGGATTATTTGTGTATGTGTCACTGTCTGTGTAGGGAGCAATGCATTTTAGGCAAGTCACACTCACTACAATTTGAATGTCCTACTTTGGCAATCCTGCTGATGTCATCCAATGTGATCTACACCTTTGGGGAAGGAGGACTCCAGTAATCTCTGTGGCACATAGTATAACTGTGTCATGGTGTAGTGTAATAGACTTGTTAGGTAAGGGTTCTACTCCCACAGATGACAGGTGCATGTGTGTGTGTGTGTGTGTGTGTGTGTGTGTGTGTGTGTGTGTGTGTGTGTGTAACATATATCCTGTGTGGAGGTGGTTGTGAGTGTGTGATGCCAATGTGGAGTGGGTTTTGCATATTTCTCATATGGTGGCCCTTGTTATCACAATGTCCACCGTACAGGGATAACAGATGTGAAATAACTGAGAGGCTGGGATGCAAACCATACCCATACATGCGACATCAAGGTCAAGCAATCACAGTTAGCAACCCCAGTATTACCCAGACCACACTCTCAACCCATGTCTCATAAACACACACATGCCTAGGCAACAGCCAATATGTGGGTAGTGCACTGCATATTGGCCAGTGATACTAACTATGGGGTGATAGCTGTGGGCTACAGAGGGTATGGCACTTTGTCCAATATGCACATACATACAGACAGTGCACCTTTCCATGTTCCCCAATGGACACCTTAAATACCTGTGGTGCCATCACATGTGACCCACAAAGGACATACCATACCTGTCGACATGCCCTGTATTGACAGATGGCACTGACACCAGGGAATGCCGTTAGCATGGTATCAATTTAGGAGCAGGGTAAACCTGCTGACCATTACCAGTTCCTGCCACATGTGGGCAAGACTGGCACATCTGATGATAATCTGTGTTCACAACATGGGCCAGACATCCCAGGTACAGTTCCACATGTCAGTGTACATGCATAGCAGAAGTGTGCACATCCCAGAAACCGTCCATGTAATGGACTAAGGAACACATACATGGCAAGTGATGCACAGCATTGGCCACACACAAAAGTCACCCAGGTGACTGGATGAAGGATACAATACCCACCTGTGTGGGCAAATGCAGACACTACAGCCCTGATCCACAATGCAGACCATCATTATGTGGCCTGATGCCAAGGTATACCCATTGCCTAGCCTTGTACAGCCATCTTTCACAGTTGACCACCACACACCCATGCAGACATGCACCCATGCATGTCAGTACTGGCACCCTGTGTGTTTGTGTGTGTGTGTTGTATGGTGCGTATGTTCACATTCACACTCCCTACAACCCCCATGGGCATACTGAAGCATGCTGTCTGATGTCAGACACCTCCCCATACCCTTTGCCCATACAGCCCTCGTGTGACTCATGTGGTGCATGTGATACCTGCACAGTGATGTGTTGTGGCAATCCCACTACTGATGAGTTATAATCCTGGCCCTGCCAAGTGTGTCAGTGTGTATGGGTCCCTGTGATAGTGTGGCAGTGTTGATGCTGGCACCTGTTCATGCAGACAGGCATGTGTACGTCACCTACCATATAGCTACTGTATCCCTGTTGCAGATGTCAGCCACCATCACATATATGTTCTGAGGGCTCCCCAACAGGTAACACATATGGTGCATCCAATAACTGCATAGAACTGTGATAGCACTACATAGTCATCAGGGGTTTGATACCTTGTGCTGGTAGGTGTGTGACACAAACATGTTTAGGTTTTACTCTTCCACCACTCCATGACTTATCTTTGCATCTGTCTGCCTCTCCCACTCCCTCTCTAGTAGATGTGGAGACCTACATCTGCTTTGCTTGGCAGCAGCATGTGTATTTTAAGTGAAGTTCATGATCAGCTAATAGCCTCTGCATGAATTGCAGCCCCCCTAGCTGATTGCATGTGGAACAGCTGTGGTAACATTCCAATAGCCAATTGCATGGAAACACACTCCAATATCTAGGAACATCATGTTGGTGTTGGCCCTTTTCATTAATTGTGAGCAGGGACTAGATCTGCTGTTTGGCAAACAGCATCTCAGATGGATTTGGGGATTTACCTCTAACAACATACACTGTGGAAACAGGGCAACACACAGGAGGGGGATGTGCCTAACCTGACTGCAGACTGTAAGTGCTGCTATACTGCATTTGGAGTACTGTTGGTTTATCAGTGTGTGTGTGGATATGACTGTCCTACATGTCTCAATACCTGCCATGTCAGTTTCATGCTTATGAGGAATCCCCATCTGCAGGGTCATCTGCAGACTGGGCATGTGTTGTGCCTTTGGTTTCATGTATTACCAGTGGAGCATCTATTTGTGGACTGCAGAAGGTAGTGTGAGGATTGCAGTCTGTAGATTGTGAAAGCTGTGACAGCTACTGGTTTCTTATCCTTCATAGGACATATAATGCAACACTCCCTGTTACAACAGTAAATGCATGAGGTTATCACAGCAACATGTCATTATTGTCCCTGTGTATGTGCTTCCAGCCACAACTCTGTCAACCTGTGTACATATGTCGTGCATGAAGTGGTGCATATGTGCTGTACACCATAATTAGCGTCATCATATCTGATAACAAGCTAGTGAGATATCAGACTGCTACACGTTAGGTAAAGTAGGGGTTATATTTGATGACATAACCTGGACATTATGTGGATGTTTGTACAGGACTGAGGTCTGTGTACTTATGATGAATGTCGACAGTGTGTGTATTGTTAATATGTATTTTAGCCTGTGTACAGACAGTGGTAGATGCCATTGTTCTAGGTCCTGTCGTATCTGATGTTACATGCTGCTCCACTGTATGGTACTGTATTGGCGTACATGTTTTTAGGGCCATACAAACACATGTTCCATACCACAGACAGCCATCAGACCAAACTGTGTAGCAGTCCAGTATATGTAGGGTCAGTCTGTCAGTGGTGTTGACAGATAGTCCGGATACTGTTATATTATGCTAGCTTAACATATGTGGCTGTGTTCACATTGGTTGTGGTTATCCACTTTCACACAGGTGTATCTTACCCTGTGCTGTGACATGCCTGTAGAACCTGCTATATATGCAGGTACATGTGCACTCCCCCATAGGAGATGTAGGCCAGGTTTGAGCCAGTCTGCCTGTAGCCTGCACTGTGCATTGTTACATGCCTAGCAGCTTTGTGTACTTATCCAGTGAGATGTCATGTGCAGATACTTGCCAGATTTACTGCTGCTGGGATTCCCTTAACAGTCATGTATGTCAGACAGAGCAGTGGGATGATGTACAGATGTATGTCAATATCTAGTGGGTGGTATGTAGCCATGGCACCCCTCTACCAGTGGTTATTATGTGTCAGGCCAGACAGGGGTGTGTGAATGCATAACCTATGGTGGTAAATGTATTCCAGTTGTTATGTGCTATACCCATCTACATGGCTGTCTACATCCATATTGTCAGGCATGGTACACATGTTTAGACCTAAGGGATTATGTGTACACCTCTGGACTGTACAGAGTGTGTCAGAATGTCCACATATATTAGCCAATATCAATGCTATAGTCCACAGGGGTATTATATGCTAGCAGCAGTACTTTACTATGATGTCCTTATGATGTCTATCAGTAGCTAATGGCACACATGTTATAATCAGATGTGACCTCCAACACACACCATGTCTGTGAAGGCAATCCCAATGACAGTAAGAATAGTCTACTAATATACCTGCTATACATACCTGAAATCCCCTTGCAACTACGATTGTGGGACTATAGAGGCTGGGGTAGGGCTACACTCCATATCCAGGACATATGGTGAAAATATATGTACATATTATTATCTTGATAGCCATATATATATATATATATATATATATATATATATATATATATATATGATTACACATGTGTAGTACTTCCAATCACCACTGTCATGGCAACCACATACTCTAACCCCCTACATCATGTGGGCGTGGTCCCTTTACATTGCCTGTGTGATGGACATCCTTCCTGTGTGTGGGGATCAGTGTTAGAGACAACAGGTAGCAATACTTGTTACAGTTGAAATGGCACACTCAGGGCAGCTACATATTTGTAGGAGGTTCAGGAACTACAGACAGAGTGTCAGTAGAGTTGTGTTATGCTTTGTATAGTACTGGTGTTACAGGGTGTGTGTGTACATACTATTTTACCTTGGAATGCAGTCTGTCTGCATAGCTCTCAACTGTGAGCCTATCCTCTTGGTGGCAATAGGTGTGCCTATCATGTGTTGTCTATCCACCACACAGATCCTGTGTCAGATATTTCACTGGCAGTGTGTGTGTTGAGTGCTATCAATACATGGCTACATCCATTTCTGTTTCTAACCTCAATTCCCTGACTAAGGGTATGTTGCAGACTATCTTGTAACACCAGCAACTTGGTTAGTGTATGGCAACAGTTCTCCACATGTGTACCTGTGTCCCAGCCTCTGTTCTCCACCTACATATCAGGCTTTGCACATATAACATGCTGTCGGCGGTTGTTCCATAGTGGACTGTGAGTATATCACACTGCCATTGCTGCCATCAGTCTACTGCTGTTGTATCCCTGACATGGTGGGGCTAGGGCCATATATGTCTGGGCATCACCTACACAATACATGTGTGCTCTTATGCACTCCAGAGGCCAGTGTATGTAACAGTGGTATATGGCCCTGTATTATTGAGTCTGGGGGACACACCATAAATGACCTAGGCTGTTAAGAAATGTAGGGGTATCAGGGTTGAGCTGCCTTAAAGTATCTAGATGTACAGTACTGTATACTTCACCTATATTTACATTACTTACATAAATTGGGTTAATGCAAGCCTACTACCTCCTGACATACAGACTGTTCTGTTTCTCAGTGTGCATGTGATGGTGTCCATTATAGGTTCATAGGTAGATACTAGGCTATCTGCCCTAGGGCATTTATAAGCCTAGCCCGAGTGTATTTGGCTTTCCCCTCCCTATTAGATTAGCCTACTGTGCCTCTGTATAGTAGGTCACAGAAGGTAGCCCTTTAAGATTAGTTTACTGTGCCTCTGTCGAGCAGGGACACAGAAGAGATCCCAGGGGTGAATTTGTGATTTCCCATCCACACGTCCAGATTTTGCTTGAAGAGGGTCAGCGAGGGGCTATGTCTAACATGAATTGGTATTCTATTCCAGAGTGAGGGGAGCCTCTGGGAAATGAATCTGTCCCTCCAGCCTGTCCTATTTATTTTTGTGCTGAGGTTTAAGTCTCTGGAGCGTGTAGCTCTAAGGGACTTGGATTTTTTGAGGTGGAGCATGTCCATTAATTCAGGGTTAGACATGGCTTTGTACGTCAGGCATAGATTGCCTCTGAGTATGTGGTAAGCAACTGAGTAGAGCTGGAGTTTCTTTAGCTGAGCTGCATAGGACATCTGTTTGTAGCCCATGATCCTCTTGGTGAGGTACTTTTGGGGTCTCTCCAGTTGCTGCAGGTGTCGGGTAAGGTACATCCCAAAAAGGGCATTGTATTCAATTATGGGCCTGATGAGTGACGAGTAGAGGGGCACAATGACCTCTCTTGATCTAGATGTGAACCCTTTCATGATAAGGTGGGCTATATAGAAGGTCTTTCTAACCACTTTGGTAGCATGATTATCAAAGGAGAGATTACTATCTACTTTGGTCCCCAAATCTCTAATTACTTCTTCTGTACTTAATGGATTACCACCTATGTGGTAATTTGTGGGCACTTTGTTTTTCCCAAAGGGGATGACTATGCACTTTTTAGCATTTAGCTTAAGGCCATGGTTCTGGCACCAAGCATCCATCTCCGTGAGACCCTTTCGGAGGACGCTTGTGTCAGCTGGAGAGTCGATTATGGCTCCCAGTTTGCAGTCATCTGCAAACTTTGTCAGCCATAGTCCCCCTGTGTTAGCCTGAACCTCAGAGAAGTATATACTGAATAAGAGAGGTCCCAAAACTGAGCCTTGTGGGATGCCACTTGTAACTGGTTTGGATTCGGACATGGCACCTGCAATTCTGACCATGTGGGTTCTATCCCTGAGCCAGTGTGCAACCCATCTTGTGATATAGGGGTTGATATTTAAGCTGGTAAGCTTATTTATGATGCCCAAGTGGGGTATTGTGTCGAAGGCTTTTGCGAGGTCCAGGTAGGCTGTATGGAGTACCTTGCCCTCATCTATGGCTTGGTAACTGTTTCAAAGAAATCAACTAGGTTTAAGAGGCAAGATCTGCCCTTAACAAAGCCAAATTGGGTAGGGTCCAGTGTCTGGAGGCTCCCAATGTCTTTGTTTATGAGTTCCATGATAATACGCTCCATAGCTTTACAGACCAGACTAGTCAGGCATATGGGGCGATAGTTCCCAGGGTCCGTTGTGGCGCCACCTTTGTGGAGTGGGACCACTGTAGCTGTACGCCATTCTTTGGGTACATATCCTGTAGTAAGGCTAAGTTTGAACAGTGACTTAATGTGAGGGTTCAGTTCTTCTTGGAGCTTATGCCTTGTTATATAACAGTTACAACCCATTTGGTCACATGACCTCTTTACCACCTACTGATTTTGCACAGAGTGTAGATAGAGGCTGCTGATCTATACACCTGCATTACATACTATTGAGTGTTTGGTATCCTGTGGCCCAGTCTGTCCTCACTATTGTACAATTTGAAGGGCTTGGTCTGGACAGCAACAGTTGTGAACCTTTCCAGACTACTGTATTAGTACAACTGTTTCCCAGTTGCATTACTCTGTTTATATGGATGTCAGTGTCTGAAAAGCTATATGACATGGCATATACAACTGTAATAGTACACAGTTAAAAGTATTCCATTTCTGCAAACCTGTGTGTGGTGTTTTACCTATAACCTCTCTGTGGGTATATGTTGCAGGCAACGATTGTCATTTGTATGGGTGACCCATACAGTGTCCAGTTGTTCAGGTGTTAACTGTAGGCATAGTGGCTGTTCCATATGGTGTGCACCTCCTACATATGTATCTTACTGTACATATATCTGCATGTGTATGTGTGGTCACATGTATATCTATCTATGTGTGTGTGTGTGTGTGTGTGTGTGTGTGTGTGTGTGTGTGTGTGTGTGTGTGTGTATATGTATATATGTATCTGCATATCTGTGTCTGTGTATCTGTATCCTGGGGGTGTTGATGGCTTCCACATTTTACATTTCCTATGGGAGGCAAACTATACTGCATGATATATTACCCATACCAGCTTGACATCATACAGCTGGGATGTAGTACTGTTAACATCTTGTGCCCATGTCATGTCAGGTCTTGGTTATGGGATCTGTAACACTTGGTAGTGTATTGCAGGGTGGACGTGTTTCGCTGTGGGGGTGTGATGCCTAGTCGTACAAGATGTATAGTGTGTGGGGCCTCTCAACCCCATTAATGGTGCATGTGGTCATATGTGTTTTTGTTAATCTGCCATTGCTATCAACAGATGTATGGCCATATATACCTATATATACCTATATAGATATATCTATCTGCTTGCATATATATATATATATATATATATATATATATATATATATATATATATATATATATACCTATGTCCGTATATACCAACGTAGATATATATCTACATACACATATGTAACTTGCTGTGTATATGTAGACATATAGGTGTAGACACATATGTGTCGATGTAGGCATTTGCATGTATATATGTTCATATATATTAATATATATGTATATAGTTTTAGAAATATATATATATATATATATATATATACAAACATATATAGCTATGTAGTATCTGTTTAGATATTAATATATTTACACACATATACATCTAGATGTTGGTATACGTTCTCTGTACTGTTGCATGACTGGACTGAATGATATGTTTCTGAAAATATCACATTTATTGGCATCTGGCATGGCTGAGTGGTAAAGCACTTTGTCTATGGTGTGTAGGGGCCTGGGTTCAAGACTTGCAGGAGCTGTTTATTTTGTTGCTGGGCAGAACATGGCCCATTGGATACAGAGTGATTAAGGCACTTTTGAACAGTTGTAAGAGGGGTTGAGCCTGTTTGTGTAGGACTAAGCACTGCCCAAACAGGTTAAGCAATTTAGAAGCTTACTGAGTATAAGAAACTGTAACCGGAAGTTAGCAGTGCTTACCTCCGCGCAAACCCACGCAAAACTGCTTACAACTGCTTTAAAGTACCTTAATCACTCTGTATCCAACTGCCTGTGTTCTGCCCAGCAACAAAATAAACAGTCTCTGCAAGGCTCAAATTCAGGACCCTAAAAACCATAGACAAAGTCATTTACCACTAATCTATGACAGATATGCATAAATTTAATGTTATCACAAACATATCATCCAGCGCAATTATTCAACAGCACAGGAAATGTACTTTAACATCTAGATGTATGCGTGTGTGTGTGTGTGTGTGTGTGTGTGTGTGTGTGTGTGTGTGTGTGTGTATATATATATATATATATATATATATATATATATATATATATATATATATATATATAAAACTAAATAGATATATACCTCTCTTTCTCCATGCATAAATCTATACATATATGTCTGCATATATGTCAAAGTACAGTAATATATATATATATATATATATATATATATATATATATATAAAATACATATATATATATATATATATATATATACATATATATATATATATATACATATATATATATGTATATATATATATATATATATATATATATATATATATATATATATATAAAATACATATATATATATATATATATATATATATATATATATATATATATAATACAGAACATAACAAAGACATGTATGAACACAGGCACCATTAATGGGGGTGGGGGTCTCAAGCAACATATGTCTTACACATATTGATATCCCCCCCACCCAGCAAAACAGGTCTGCCTTGCAATACATTACCCAACTGTTGAAAATGCCATGACCAGTACCTGGCACTACATGGCCACAAGATGTTAACAGTAGGCCATCCCACCTGTATTATGTCACGCTGGTATAGATATCATATCATGCAGTACAGTCTGGCTACCATAGTGAATGTACAATGTGTAAGCAATAAACAGTCCTATGATACATATACACAGACACATGTATGCAGATACTTATATATGCAGATACTTATATATGCAGATACTTATATATGCATATATAGATATATATATATATATATATATATATATATATATATATATATATATATATATATATATAAATAAATACATGTAACAATGCATACACACTCAGAGGTATGTCTAGGAAGATACATAATCAGAGGGTACACACCATACTGGACAGCCAGTATCCCTACAGTTGCAACCACATTTGATTGACAGTGTTTGAGTCACCCATAACACAGACAATTGTTGCCTGACACATATGCCCACAGAGAAGTCAAAGCATGTAACACAACACACAGGTTTGTATACATAGGAAAGGTTTAGTTGTGTACTTTTACAGTTGTATATGCCATGCCATATAGCTGATTATGCTTTGACATACATACAAACAGAGTAATGCAACACTCAAAGAGATCATTTATTACAGTAATCCGAAAACATCACATCTGTTGGTGTCCATGCCAAGGCCTTCAAGTAGTACAATATGACAGACAGACTTGGCCACAGCATAACAAGCAATAAATAGTATGTAATGCAGATGTATAGCCCAGCGGCCTCTAAATACACTCTGCATGCAATTCCTGGGGGAAATACCTGGGTTGACACTATGGATGGTATCTGTCACATAACAATGCATAACTGAAATTATCACAATCAAACTGATGGCAGTAAGCAATAGGCCAATAATGTTCACAAGGTGAAATGTATGGTAATGTACATCCGCATACCTTAAGGCAGCTTACTGCTGATATTCCTCACATGTTGTAACACCCTAAAATACTTACGGTGCATACCCCCCATACACTGACTTACAGGGGCAAAGCACACTCTTACATACACTGACCTCTAGACTGCAGAGGTGCACACATGTGTTGTGCAAATGAAGCCCACATATATATGGTGCATATGGTCTAAACACCATTTATTTATTTATTTATTTATTTTATTTTATTTTACATTTGTTGACCGGGCTAGTCTAACTGGATACATGTCCATTTTCAGTAGAGGCCCGGGGAAAAAAGCTCCACTTTAAACTAAATAAATCAAGACAAACAAAAGTCCATGCAATATATACAGTACATAAACCTGAAGAATTTTTTCATCAAATTGAGTTATACAGAACTACAAATATACAGATTGTGACTACTAAGTTTAATAAGGTAAAATACAGTATTATTACCAAGGGAAAGAGATAGATATTCTTGATTAGTATATTGGGTATGAATGTGCCTTTGTAAAGATGTACAATGGCTATGATAAAGTGTGTAACACTGAGAAGTAAGAGAATTATTGAATGCATGTACATGGGGAAGTAGTTACAGTCATAGTGAAATAAATAGATTGGTTTATATACAAGGTGGAAAGATAAGAGCTCACTGAAGAAGGCAAGGTTGTTAGGAGCATATTCAGTGCAAGCAGCTTGGGAATAAGATACTAAGAAGGGGGTGCGGGATGAAATTGCTAATACTGCAAAGAGGGTTATTGGAAGAGAGTTATAGAATAATGTTATATTGGGGGGGGGGTTAGTCAGGGTTAGTACAAGGACAAAGCCATTGTGTTTTTAGTTGAATCTTTAGTTGCTTTTTAAAGAGTGGTAATGATGAGAGATATGTAAGTATTTATTGACATCATACCTGATAAAAAGCCAGTAAGATAACAGACTGCTGGACATGTTGTGTGTAGTAGGGGCTGTTTCTGAGGACATTACTTGGATATTCTGTGTTTTTGTGTATAGTACTGTGGTCTGTGTATGTATGGCAGGGGTCTGGAGCCTTCACTATCCAAAGAGCCATTCCTGACTCCTCACCCACCAAACTAAATTCATCGGGCGGAACAACAGTTATATGGCTCCTACAGTGAAGAAAGTAGAGCATATACGGTTTCATATATAGTTATACTAAATATAATATAACTAAGTGTATAAGAACAATACCTAACATATGTCCATAATTGTGTTTCTGTGTTGTGATTGCATGATGTGTGTGTGTGTGTGTGTGTGTGTGTGTGTGTGTGTGTGTGTGTGTGTGTGTGTGTGTGTGTGTGGTAGAGTGCCCATTTATCCTCAGAGGTACAAGGAGCCACTACAGCAGGGCTGAAGAGACACATGTGGCTCCAGAGCCGTAGGTTGCAGACCCCTGAGGTAGGATGATTGACGTCTGTATGTGTATTGTGCTTACAAACCATGGACTCTGTACAGAATGTGGTAGATGCCATTGTTTTCTGTCTTGTTCTTTCTGATGTTACATGCTGCTCCAGTGTTAAGCTTGTGTATCATATGTACCTGTGGCTGCATTGACACTGGATGTGGGTATGCATTTTTTCACAGATGTCTGCTATGCTGTGCTGTGACCTGCGTGTCGAGCCCACTATAATCACCAGTACATGTGTATTCCCTCATACAATATGTATTCCAGTGTTGTGGCAGTATGCCTGTGGTTTGCCCAGTGCTTTGTGACATGCTTAGCAGCCTACTGTAATTACCCAGTGTGCTGTTATGTCCAGTTACTTGCAAGACATATTGCAGCCAAGCCAGCATAATGGTTGTGTACTTCTGACAAAGCAGTAGTGTGCTGTACAGATGTATGTCACTATCTACTGGGTAGAATGTGGCCATATGTACTCAGCACCACCAGGTATTATGTGTCAGGACAGACTGGCTTGTGTGCATGCATACACCGTGTGGGCATATGTACTCCAGTATTGTCATGATATACCCATATACATGGCTAGTAACATCCACATTGGGAGGTGTGGTCCACATGTCTCGCATGAAGGGGACATGTGTACACTTCTGGACTGACCACAGAGTGACAGACTGTCCACATATATTTGTCATATCCCTGCTGTAGTCCACAAGATCATTACTGGGCTAACAGTGGTACTGTACTTTGATGCCCTCAGGATGTCTGTCCATAGCCAATGGTGCACATATCTACAGCAGATGTGACCTCCCATACCCAACATGTCTGTTAAGACACCCCTATGACAATAACAACAGTCTACATGTATACCTGAAATACATCCATGACATCCCCTTGCACGAAGGGGTTGGGACTATTGGTGCTGAGGAAGGACTCTACTCCATGTTCTGGACATATGGTAAACATACTAGTCAGAGAACCATTACTGGTGACAAATTGGTTGGTTGCAACCCATGTGGCCATTGCTCTCATTGCCCGAGGGTGCTTAAGACGAAAGGCTTTAGTAGTAAGAATACACCTGTAGTATATGATCTTACTTTTTTGTGGGAACTGTAGCACTAGTTGGGTGATTTATCTGGCCAATTGTACATGCCCGGGCTTTTATGTTGGGCAAATGTCCAGGCCTTTAAGATTGTGAATAAGTGACCATATTAGTGATATAAAGAACCACAAACAGTCAAGTGCTTTATACAAACATATTTGTAAACATAAAACTGGTACATTTAGTTTTACCATTATTGATTGTATTTTGAATAAAACACAGGACAGGGTTGGTCTACATGAAATATTAAAATTGAAAGAAACAAGTGGATTGCTAAGCTAGGAGGGCTTTTTCTATCTGGCCTTAATGAATATTTCTAAATTAATTAATTAAATGATGTATGTTTAAAATATTGGCCAATCAAACTATGTATTTGTACATCATCTGCTGGTGGGGTGTGTTGTTTGTTTCTGTTCACTGAAGAAGGCTGTGTAGCCGAAACCAGTTTGGAGTATTATGTGAATAAATTAATTGATGTGTATTTTTAATACACTATTTTCCACACAGCGTTGTGCTGGCTCTTTTATTTTTATTTATTTTTTTTTATGGTCAATGAATACCCTTAAAGACATAGTCACCCTTCAAGAGGGCCTGACAGATAAAAAAATGGTGCCAGAGCCATGGACTAAAACTCAGTGCAAAAAATGCTTAGTAATACCCTTTGGAAAGATGACCTCCCCTAAAAATTACCACATTGATAATAAACCCCTAAAAGTAGACATACTAGTCAAGGAGCTGGGAATGCATTTTGACAGTAACCTGACATTTTACCACCATCTGTCTACACTGATAAAAAAATCATTATACATTGCACAACTTAAGGGTATGCCACTCAGGTTCAAGGGGGTCATTGTACCACTGTACTCAACTTTCATCAGAGTACAACACACCCTTCAGCATGAACCTGACCAGCCCCTTGCAACAGCTTGAGTGAACACAGAGGTTCCTCATAAAAGGAATACAGGGAGTAAACAGGAAGTGCTATGCAGACTGTCTTAAAGCCCTGTCCCTGTACTTGGTCTCCCACAGACTGCTGCATGGCAATATACGTAGTCTACAAGACGTCCTCTGATCCCAGACTGATGGATCCATTGCACATATGCAAAACAAATAGCATCAGAAATACCTGCTCTAAAAATATAAACCACATATGCAACATAAACAGGACATATTGGAAGGACAGGTCTGTGTCTCAAAGATTATTCCTTCTCTGAAACAGGCTTCCTATCTATGTGAAGCAAAGCGCATCTCTAACCCTATTCAACTGTAACTTGGACGAATGGATGAGAAATTTCAAATGTATCTCTGGGTTGGCACCTATGTCCCTTATTGGACAGGAGCAGCTTGTTAAAACTTGATGTGCACAAGCCTATATCATAACTGTAAAATTACTTGTCTTGTCAGCAAAATTTTGGTAAATTTGGGGCAAGCTTGGCTAGGCTTAAAATGGCTCTTGGGTTGATAGCCTATTAACTACAGATGAACCTATGAACCCATACAGCCCCCAGTACATCAGAAACATGGGAAATATCATGCAAGTCCCACATGGTGTTGCTCCGCTCCTCTGTGGTATACTGGAACCCCATATGCTCCTCCACATGCAGCAGCATGGCACTGAGAAAGTGACAGAGTATTCTCAAGGCAGATGCCTGAGATACCCTCAATGTATCCAAAGCTGATTGATGAATGCCTCCTGTAACTAATACATGTAAAGCCACGCATACCTGGAATAGGTACTCTGTGATTCCCATGGATTTGCAGTTGAGGCTAAATTTTGTCCACATTGTTAAGCATGCTCTCCTTGTCTGCACAGTATCAGTTCACAATGTCAGTGTCATCGACTCCAGGAAATGTTAATTGCAGTTGGATGACACAGCATCTCTGAGGGCAATAATGCAGCTTACCATGGCTTGTAGTAGTAATAAGAGTGTCTTGCAAATACACATTAACTAATGTTGTAGCAACCTCTAATATAATTTCATAGCTTACTATCATGAACATGGGGATTTAGCTGTGTGTGTGTGTGTGTGTGTGTGTGTGTGTGTGTAAGACAGTTCTTGGATGTGTGGGTGCCAGTGGGTGACTGCCTATTATGTCTTTGGGGGTGTCACTACCTTTATGATTGTGTGATATTTTTAATACATAAGGTGCTTCAATGAGCACTCATTTCAGCTGTTCAGTGGAGCGATTCATAGTCATGGAAATTCCTGGGTAAGGAGATGTTGCCGTTGTAGCAATGTACATGATTATTCATTGTTAAATGGTGCAGCAGTATAACTCACCACATTCGTGCGATGCAGATCGCACTGCTACTCAATTTTCTGTGATTAGCAGGGATAGCATATAAGGCATGAGTCATTAAGACATCCTTTCTCTAGGGTTCACTGTTTGAGTAAAGATAGAAATCACCAAAGGCTTGTTTTGAAATGGAAGAAAGGTCAGCTAACATTTTTTTGATTGTTTGAAGGACACTGTTATTCTTGAAAACAAAACTGAAGATGGGACAGAAATGAAGCTTTATAATTAAGCCAAGACTATGTTTATCTGTTTATTAGGGTGAGAGAGTTTGTGAAGAAAAGATAGAACTGTTAAGAGTTACAGTAAAGGAAGACAGCTTCTAGTTAAAGATCGTTCAAAGATATGTGAAGTAATGAAGTTGACTGAGGAGCTAAGATAGATGGATATATTCATTAGGAATGTCCATGGGGAAGTCTGTGGTGCTTCATTTAGACAATTATCTATTTCCCTGAGTCATCCATATATATGAAATAAATAAAGTCATATGTTTACTTATATTTGCCTAAATGGCACTGAATGCAAGTAAAACACTTCTGAAACACATGCTTGGATGACAAGCTATGCAGAGCTCTCTGGAAATGAGCACAGAGCCATGCAAGTGCACCAAATTTATACCAGCACTAAAAAAAAAAAAAAACAGAAAATTGATTACTGAGTCCTCTAGCCAATAAACCGACACTCTTAGCCTCTTTGTGTGTTTCACAACTCAGATAAACCAGGTAACACCTTCTGCCAAAAGATGAATAATCACAACCTTTGCAATGTAAAAATACAATGAAAAGAATCCCACAATTACAATGCTACCAAAAACAACTTAAACAACTAGCTAGAACTCCCTTATAGAAGGTGATTTAAAGGCAAACAGTCTAACAGCAGCAACAGAACTGACACACAAGGAAAGGAAAGACCATACTGAAGGTAGGGTGGGATGATGGCTGACTGTCACACTGCATACAGTTATGCTCAGCCTGAAGTCAGTCATCTCTGGGTCTGCTCTAATAGCTAGGGTCAGCAACTGCTTGCTGCTAATCAGGACCAGGCTACTGTTTAACTCTGATAGCTATATGAGGATGCACTCCAGGCTGCAAATGATCCTGTCTAGCCTCCATTCCACTAGTACCAAAACAAGGCCTTCCATGTCTTGTGTGGTGATATATTAGGACCTCATTAGTGATGGACACTAATAAGGAGCTTGCACTCATGCACTTGAGATGGACCACCAGGAAGCACCAGGGAGCCATCCACTTTGCTGCCTGCTGGATGAACTTTATCATTCTGTAGAAAGACAGGCCATAAAACTCTGGACAACCAGACAGTAATGCCAACCCAGGTGCATGCTGTGTTATTCACTGCTACTGTCCCACATCTACTGTACCACTGCCACAGCCCTGACTTACACTGCATATAAATGAGCATAAATGAAGCAAAACAACAAAGGACAAATAAAATAAAAAGAAAGATGGCAATAAACAGAGAGGAACATATATAAAAGCAATTATTACTGATGTGTGTTACATTGGGTGGCCATACAGTCTCTGGGGGAGTAAAATGCTGGTAAGAAAGCAGTCCCAAGCCAAAAATAACATAGACATATGACACAAACACACTACAACAGTATTTGATGAATATGAGCAAGATAAAATGTTACTTAATCAGTTCTCCTTATGTAGGATATGTGCAGAGTCCAATCATTTCCAAACAGTGTGGCAGTACGAGGCAGGAAAAACATGGCTAAACATCCCTTGAGCATGTACTTATTTAACCTACAAAATGGTGTCCTGCATGTCACCATGGAGACCATGCCACACCTATGCTTCTATATAAGTCTAAATTGAATAGACATGAGACACTAAGACGCAGTGTTAACAGAGTGCAATGATATCTGAGACCTATCAAAAAACATCATCCCTCAGCCTGTCTAATGCATGCCCATAGTTTGCCAGTTATAATTGGTACAAGCAGTCCTGGTGGAATGGTGAATGCAAAAGTAAAAGATGACAGATTGACCAAGGTACTGTACATGGATAGCAGGGTGGACAGCTATGTATATGGCACAGAATGATGCCAACAAATCATGTCCAGAGAAGATGACAGCACCCAGGATGGTGGTGGAACACCCACCATCAGTCCTGACAGCATCACCATGTTACTGTTGGGAATCCCTGGTGGTAGGATGTACAGTGGAGCAGTTCAATCTGAAATATCAAGGCATTTCTTTATCTGCTTTATTTGTATATTTAATTTTGCAGACCAGTACAGTCTGGCTGAGCTAGTAGCCCCCATTCAGATGAGTTCTGCAATAAAAAACAACCTTAACAATCAGGCTTAAGAAAAGTATTATAGTTTAAGAAGTTACACACTCAAGCTGGTTAGCAACATGTTTACATGTTAAAAGAATAAAACAATAACAAGAACATCAGATCCAAAGTACGTGTTTTGGTGATATAAACACTATAAACTATAGCTCTTAAAATAAAAGGTTTACGTTAGTGGGAGAACCAAAGCTTAAGGAACGTTAGGTTAAGCCTGCTCTATAAGGAAAAGCAGCTCAGAAGTATAGTACTCATGAGAGTAATTTAGAGGGACAAAGAAGGAGAATATATTAAATAGCAGAAATGAGTTGAAGCTGTGATTTATTATAATTTTGTGATGTAGCAGATCAAGAAAGGTTATTAATACTACAGAGAGAGAGAATCAGGTGGGTAGAGGACCTGATGAGTGTTACTCAGCAGTTGTCAGAAATATGCCTGGAGTAATTTTATGTAGTAGTTGCCATGTGATGTTTTAATTTTTTGGAGAAAGGTTTTTGGGGGGTGATTTTTGATCTGTGGTTAGAAAGGGAGCGCCATCATTTTTTCTTACATATATTGAGTTTAAGGAGTCTTCATAGTGACTGCTGGATTTTGAGGCATCTATTAGATTAACAGTTTGGTAACAGAGGTTTCTGAGAGAGAGGTATCTACTGATGATATTGCTAAGTGCAGGACATTTAGTAGGCTTGTTCAGGATGCTGTGAGCAGTTTTAAACTGTGAGTAGTAAAGTAGTTGTTTAAGTTCTAACTATTGTATTTGTTGAAGTGGAATACAGTGGTGCAGAGAGTTTGGTATGTTTGCAGTGAGTTATTATTTTATTGTAGCAACCTTGAAGTTGTTTTGAATAGGTTTTCTGAACATTTTTGCATAGGAGATGGGAGCACCATAATGGATGGTTGGAAGCAGGATTGACTGTATTGATTATAGTTGTACTTGTGGTGTTAGGTATAGCTTTACCTTATGTAACATGACAAATTATTGAGTGGTTTTAGCTAATAAATATTTGATGTAGTGGCCAAGCCTTAGGTTATTGTCCAGGACAACATCTAATAGTTTAGTTTAGCTTACCTGGTCAATGACAGTTTTGATTATAGATGTTTCAACTAAAATTAGCTATTTTTTTGTGGTTTGGAGGTGAAGGTCATTATTTTTTGTAACTACGTGTGATATTAGATTCCTATAGCCATCATGTTTTGTTGAAGGCTTGTTTTTTTTTTTTTTTTTTTTGGAGCTAGTCAGCAGTATTAGCCGAGCAAATTAATGCTGAATCATCTGCCATTAGAATAAGAGTAGCATCTTTTTTTTATTCTGTACGTTGTTGATAAATATATTGAATAGAAGGGGTCCTAAACATATCCTTGCAGTATGCCTACTGTTGTGGTAGGAAAGGATGAACTGATATCATTCCATTTGACAGCTGGGCCCTGAGAGTGGGGTAGGTTCTGCACAGCTTCCAGATGAATTTTGTCTCAGAGAAATGGAGGACTGTGACAGTAGTCCCTCTGCAAAAGGGGGCCTATCAACTGACCCATGGAACACATAAGAGTGATCAGTCATATCAGTAAGGCTATAGACAGAATTATCATGGACCTGATCAATAATGACATAGGAACTCTCAATACATTGAACCAGACCCAGTTTGGCTTTGTCAAAGGTAGGTCTTGCCTGCTCAGTCTGGTGGACTTCTTAGAGAAAGTCACCAGGGCTTTTAATGGGGGTAGAATGGTACAAATTGCTTATCTGGACTTGGCAACGTTTTCAACACAATCCCCTACTTGGGGATCATAGATTAACTTAATGAATTTGGCATAAACCCCTACAAAGTCAGATGGATAGCGAACTGGCTGACTGACAGGACACATGCCCATATAGGTAAATCCACTTCTGATAAAAAAACTGTTACTAGCAGAGTCCCACAGGGCTCAGTTTTGTCACCCCTCCTGTCTGGTATGTACTTCTTGGAAGTGAAGGCCAATGTTGGGGGCCTCTGGCTCACCAAGTTCACAGATGACTATAAGCTGAGAGGAATCACTGAATCCCTAAACAATGCTGCCATTCTACAAACAGGCCTAAAAATGACAAACAACTGGTGCCAAAACCATGGTCTGAGACTAAATGCCAAAAAAAAAATGCATAATCATACCCTTTGGTAAATCAGATAAACCCTGCAAATTACAATATTGATAGCATACCCCTAAAAGTAGACCCGGTGGTGCGGAACCTAGGAATGCAGATAGATAGTAACCTAAAATGTGACCACCAGATAGAATAATCATGAGGAAATCCATCTGTGTGGCTCAACTTATAAGTAAAGGCATGACATCAAGGTCAAAGGAAATCATAGTGCCATTGTACTCAGGCCTCAGCAGGCCCATTATTGGGTACAGTGCTCCCGTCTGTGTGTACCTAACCAGGCACTTCCACCAACTGCAGTGGCACCAAAGGTTTTTCACTAAACAAATACAAAGTGTAACACACATGTCTTATGCAGACTGACTAAAGGCCCTATCATCTCACCAATATCCATTCAAACCTAATAGCTTAACTTGAAATGACTTACAACAAAATTGCCAGATTCTCTGCCAACCTTCCCTATCACTCTCACCACTGCATAGCTTTAAAAAACCTACAATGGCTTGAACTCCATAACCAACTCCTTCTTCCCCAACTCCACCTCACACACTCTCTCTTAAATCAATCCTCCTGCTTTCCTGCCCTCACAGCCCTCATCAGCCCCTACTCCCCTAAGCGTAACATATGAAGCACTGACGTACACCTCTTGGATATCTACAAGCTAATAAAAATATTGGCAGGCTTTTATACAGCCACTCCATCACCACTGTCTGGAACAAACTTCCCCTTTCTTTAAGAATTAACAGCAACTTCCTCAACTTCAAAAAAAACTTCTAAAGGACTTATTTACTAATTCCTGGACCTGTCTTTGTCCCACTCCCACCTAAACTACTCCCTCTTCTCTCCCCCCTCTCCTCTCAGCTCTCACACTTTACAGCTACTCTCTTTAGGCCCTTAAGATATTCTACCAACTATGAATTTCTCTCTGATGGTAATTGTTAGACGGAATCTAACTTTTTATAGTTCATATAATTAATGTGTACCACAGCTGTTTGTAACCTAACTATTACTCCTGTATTCTAACATGTTCATTTGTAACTTGTATTTTTTGCCTGTTTGTATACATATATATGTATGAGGTCTTTTGTTTCTTGCAGTTGTCTATCTGTGGAGCTTTTCTTCTTACGTCTCCACTGAAAAAGGGCTATGCAGCCCAGTCGGACCAACCCAGTTAGCAAATATCAAAAAAATAAATAAAATAAATATTGTTTATTGAGAGGTGAATTATGCCTGACCTGCAATAAATGCATTCTCTGATCCAGCCCTGATGAAAATATTACATATTCACAAAAAAGTATATGAGAATTTTGCGTTCCATGGACCTGAACCTTATTTGTGATGCTAACAGAACTTGCTTGAGAGATTAGTATCCCAAAGGCTACCTCGTCTATGGAATAAACTTCCCATCTTCCTAAAACAAAGCCCATCTCTCACACTCTTCCAAAAGACATTGTATAAATAGATGTTGAACTGTAAATTCACTCCTTAGGTATTGCCCATGTCCCTTATGGACAGTGGCAGTCTATAAAATGACTCAGGGCTCCAACACCCAAAAACCCACTACCCTGATACTACTCCATCCCACCTCTGGGGAATTAAGATACAATACTGTCATATCCTGGGTATACTTGACTCTGCTCGTGGCATTAACCTAGTAATCACCTTTGAACCTATGAATAAACCCATAATTGTAAATAGCTATTTTTGTATTTGTTGCTGACCTCTGATCCACACACACACACACACACACACACACACACACACACACACACACACACACACACACACACACACTGAAAATTCTTCTTTTAAATAGTTGCAAACTGTAGCCAGCAGCTGCTGCAGTGTATACCACACATGGAGTGCTACAGTGCTTCAGTCTGACAGCAAATGCAGTGTTGTCATTTATTTATAAATGCTGATAAGCACTAAATAACAACTGGGATCAACTAACTACTTCCCCTTACCATTCTGTCACATCCTAACTGCACTTCTGAGCTTTTGAACCAGTTTATTGTACTGATTGTGTTCAATTTGGAAAGTGTAGTATACAAAAAAAAGGTTTTGAAATAGGTTTTTGATACTTATAAGATAGATATAGTGATCCTGATTTGTTGAGTAAAAAGTTGGTTGCTATGAAGGAACATTAGGGGTGCTGTGTCATTACTGTAGTTAAGATGAAATCCATACTGAAAAGGTGACAATATATAGCTGCTTAATAGAGCCTTTAAGAATTATCTGTTAATGCATTTCTTCAAGGATATTGGAGACGTGCAAAGATAGCTAGGGGTCTAAAACTGGTGAAGTTGGAATTATGTCCACATGTATGGATGAGTATGATGTGATACTGCTTCCAAAGTGAGAGTACACATGATTCTTTAATGGACCCACTTATAAGGATACTTACTGGAGCACATGAATTGTTTGAAGCTATACAAAGATATTCTGAAGGGATATTATTGGGAGTTATTGTGATTGGTTTACGCTTACTTTTTTAAGTTGATATTTAATGTATCTCTTCTGGAGACAGGGTAGAGGGGGTATCTCCACAGGTTGTTTTGGTATTATAAGTGATTATGTTAGTGTGTTCATTTCTTAGAAGGCAGGCAGTTGTACTCAGGGAGTATTACATTTTTAGACAGTGTAGTTTGAGTTTAGTTTTGACCTGTCAGTGTTGACATCTTCAGTGATAACTGTGTCGTTGTTGATAGTTACCATTAGCCCTTGATTTTCCTTCCAGTATACCATCTGCCTCTAGGACTGAATTATCTTCGGTGCATGAAAGTCATGCATATGGCAGGATTGAACTGGGGTATTTCCAGTGGCATCTACTGGTTGTTCACCAGGGCAGTACAGGTTTTCCCTCTGGTGACACTACCAAAGAGTCACAATATGTCATTCTGCAGGAGTTGGTAAACTGTGACTTGAATCCTGCATTGACCACCTTGTGAGGCTTTTGTGTAATTTACAGAGTCTCTCCACTGCCTAGCACTACAATTACAACCATCTCAGGCAATGTCCAGTGGGAAGGGCAGGGATGATATTGACTGAGCTCTTCCAGAATCTAGTGCAGGTAACATGGTGCCAGGAGCAGGATAGCTGCTCTATCCACCATTCTGATGATCCCCTTCCCTGTTTGTCACCTCCTTCCTTATTTTCTAACTCATCTTCCCCATCACCACTTGCCCTTCCTCTGATGTATGACAGCATCATGTCCATTGTCAACCTTCAGTGCTAGCCAATATTCAGTGATTATTGGCATTCGAAATGAATGCTGTTTTTCCATTTGTAATCAGAACTAAATCACTTTAGCACTACATGTGTGACATAAACTGTAATAGCTGCTTACTACATTTAAAGGTAGCAAGCAGATTGCTACCATTTAAAAGGCGAGAACTGCTTTTTAAATTCTTTTTTTTTCTGCTCCTCAAATCTAACAGGAGCATTTAGTGGTGAGGAAGGAACTTTTTGTTTCTCTTTTTTTTCTCCCAAACTTCGTGGTGTAGCTTTTTCACCCACTAAAGACCAAGGCCATGTTCTTTGCAGCTGTAGGAGAATGACTCTGGGCATTACAATTTCTAGCTATCCTTTTGTGGTTCATGAACATGTTTCTTTTTTCCTGTGTTTCAGTGTTTCAGCACTTGGTTAAATGGAAGAAAAGAAGCTAATATGCCTCAGGCAACAAGAAAGACTAATCAGGTGATGGGGTGTAAATATATATATATATATATATATATATATATATATATATATATATATTTCTATATGACATTATAGGTGCATATCTGTAAGAAATGTGCTTTATTGCTCATTTTTGTATTGCTGCTGCTGACTATTCTAAGCACTGCTTACAGTTTTGCTTTGCTTCCTGTATCACATGCCTGTTTCACTGCTTCTTGACCTTTTGCTTGCACATTTAGCCTGACTATATAATTGTTGTGCAGACCGAATAGCTGCACTTGCTTACTTGCACTGGCTGGTTGTCACTGAGCTGAGATTGGCGGGCCACTTCCTTCCACACTAAGGGGGTCATACATTCCTTGTCTCCTATCTCCTCCTCCTATGCCTTCTCCAGCTTTTCTATAAAAATGCTCTTTGTATACATGAAATTCAACCTTACCATGTTAAAACATTTCTAGTAAGCACTACAAAGGTGTGAACTGACATGATACTTGTTTAACCATGGCAGATGTTTCAGAAAATGTTAACATAAATGATGACCACTCATACTGATGTATATACAGCTGATATATACATTACTATGTTTGATAGTCCTACTTAGGATCAGTAAACTCAATACCCCCATTGTATGATGTGCATGCAGGTGTGCAGAGCCACTGTCTGTATGGCCAGGCTTGGGGAGAGCTGAGGTGGACTTAAGGCCACAGTGGTAGTAGGGTGATGTTAGATATAACAGACCAAGGGGGGGGGGGTGGTTAGATTTATGGTGACCGTGAACATGCTGTAAGCGACAAAGTCAAAGATATGTCATGTGGATTTGGACAGTAGTACTATTTATGCAACCAAAAATACCTCTGATGCAGTGTACTGTACCATAGGTAAAGAAACAATCATTGCAAACATAGACAGCTATCAGCAGGTGCTTGGAAAATACTGTAATGTCTTTTACAGGGCACACAGCATGGGTATAGCACAAATGTCAGGGTTATACCAGTCAAAGGAGTCACCAACATGGGCATTTGATGGGGTGATACATAGACAATAAGGTGACATGCAGCACCCCCATTATCCTCTAATCCCCCACAGCCCTGTTCACCCCACTGGCCATGTCCACCTTGCCAGGGCTAGTGTTCAGAAAACAGAGACATGGCAGACATCCTGCATGTCAGGCTTTATGTAGAAGTAGGGTGCTGTCCTTGCAAATAGAATTGGTCATCTCCTTGCAAATAAGTAATGTGTGCATACTATGGGCACGTAGATTTTGCATGCAGGTGTGCAAAGCATCCTATATCTGCAGGGCTTGTCTATCCTAGCATACAAAATATTGTGAGAGAGCTATGTGACTAGTAAGTATACAAAATTTACCACTGGGTACTGCTATGCTGCTCTGATATAACTAAATAATCAGTAATATGATAGAAGATCACACTGCACCTCAAGAAATGGTCTTTTCTGCTTTGGTACAAGAGTACATTGTATGATATATTTGCCTGTGCTTATACAGATGATATGAGCAGTCCCACATATCAGCCCTATGTGGGTACAGTTTCTTGGTCATAGAAATTTGGCATCACTCCCTGTGTCAATGCAACACCCAGAGAAGCACCATTTATAAGACCTCCACATGGATGGCAGTAGCCATTCATGTGGGCAGTCCCCCATAATTGCCTCAATGTAATGCTGATTTTTCCAACACTGCCCAGTTTCAGGTGTAGGTTTCTAAAGTGTATACACTTTTTTTTGCAGTTCTAAGTGTCATGTCCAAAGGTGCAAAGCAGTGTAAAAATATATTCCCCCAGAGAGAGAATGTCATCCTGCTGCAGGCTCTTTTCAACCATGGCCGTGCAAAGCCCCATAATAAAAAAATCTAACTAGGCCTTCCTTGCACATGTATGGTAGGATGTTAATGATACTAGAATTAAAACTATACACAAATCTGAAGAAGGGTTACTGACATGTTCGCCACTGCACACAGTATGTCAGCCCACATGAAAAAACAGAGAAGGACCGCTGGTGGGGATCATTGAAAGCATCACCAGTGACAGACATGGAAGAGTTCATGGCATCCGTGTGTGGTGTTTCAGACAGTTTAAAATCCATAATGGAGTGATGAATATCTGGGGAGAGTTGTATATGTCACCATTGTTATCCATTTGTGATGCCCCAGGTGGGAATGTATGAATGTGAGGTACTATATGCATTACTTATCCAGTTCAGGATCATTGAACTTACATGCATGGCTTCTTTCCTCCTCTTTGTAGGAATACTGGGGTAGTAGGTCCAGTAAACATCTGCACAATGTATGTTAAACATTTCTTTTCTGTAGTACTTGTTTGTACAGGAATAATTACTCTGGGCTGTGGATGTTGATAAAGGGTACTTCCTTTCACATTCGCTGCATTATGATGATGATGACGATGATGATGATGACAGCCAGTTCCTGGCACAGTTGGGGGTTATGGTGCCAATGCTGGAAGAAGCAATGTACAGTCCACATAACCATCCCCTTCCACTAACTCAGTTGCTCCATAACCCACCACTCAGACCCAGAAAACCACCTAGGGACAGAAAGAGCCATCCACACCCAAACAGGAAGTCATCGCATCTGCAGTCGTTGCCATCAGCAATGAATGAGATGATGAACTAAAGGGTCAGCATGCCAGTGGGTGAACAAACTATAGGTATCACTCCCTCCTGAGTTGTTGCCTCCATGACTGCTACTCAGCTTTTGTGCTTGGCCATAGTGCAGTGACAGACAGAAATCAATACAGCCATAGTTAGCATTGTTGTGATAATATGGGGTCTATGTGAAGACCTGTGGTTGTCCAAATGCCAGATGTGTAATATTATGGACATGTGAAATTTGGAGTCTGTACACAATAGAAGCCCCTGTGTGGCCACATAACTCAGCCACAACACTTCTCATGGCTGGTCCACCATTACTTCTGGTATAGCAGCCTGCTATAGGAAGGGGTGGCCACAGTCTGAGACCTCTAGTGCTACCACCTCTTCAGTTCCATCCAGTTTTGAGGGCACTTTGGGGTGACTACTGTAACAGTTTTAATATCAACACGTTGCGTGACACTGCACATGCTGGAAAGATTTTATTGCATGTTACAGGGTCATACTGCACTATAACACCTGACACATGTAGACAGGGGACCTCAAACTCTAGCATGCTAAATACATACTCAGCAATGAGTCTGGTCTGTGAAAGGGCATTAATGTGTGCCCTTTCTGTCATGCTCTGCTGGTTTCTAATTTTTGTCATTAACCATGGCTTCAGGGCATATCCAACATCACTAGTAAAATGGTAATGTAGAAATCACCTTACAGAAACCACTGGCACAAATTACATGTTTGCCAGATGTGAAGCACTGCTTGGGTGGTCTGCTGATACATTACACCCTGTGCATTGTAAACCACCTGCCAGTGGATAGAATGAAACCCTTTTCAATTGATATACTTTTGTCCCTGCACCCCAGATACACCAGGATCTTTATTGCAATGTGAGCGCAGTCAATGGCTTACAGTAATTCAGGGATCTGGGCTATGTCATAAATGCCTACATGACACTGCTCTCTCTGCTATGGTGTATGGAAACCCCTTATGCCCCCCACATGCTATAGCATAGTATTAAAAAACTGGTGGAATATGATAACTAGCAAACACTCACATTGTCTCCTGTCGGTTACTGAAAGGTCCGTATAACTAATATTTTCAAAGTCATACATATTTTGGTGACTGCACCGACTCATACTTTACACATCCTATAGGTCTGTATATGAGGACATCACCAGTAGCGTGGCAAGGGCAGGGTGGAGGGGACAACTGCCCTGGGTGCAATGGCTTTGGGGGTATGTGATTAGGTGTTCTTGCATTATAGATTCAAAGGCAAGTACTATATCAGTCTGCAGACTATTACAAGACTAGATAATAACCAGAGGTCAGACTCAAATCCTGCACCTTGTATCTGTGAGGTAAGACCTTAAACAGTATGCCAACCTCTCCTCCTGTATAAGACTACATCACTCCAGATGAGACTTGAACCAACAATTCTAACTTAGGAAAGCCTAAATGTTTTTTTCTTTCTTTTTTTTATCAGTTGAAGAGGGAAAGGGGTGTGTGGATTTTTTGGAAGCCATGAATCCAATTAGTAAGGCGCTATCAGCTTTCTACAAAGCCAATATATTTTTATTTTTTATTTGAAGAGAAGGGGGGCATGTGCATATTTGTAGGAAGTGGATTGGGAAGGTCTAACTAATTTGAAAAGCCAAAGTCTTTTTTTTATTGAGCTGATTAGTGGAGGGGTATGTGGATTTGTAGTAAGCAGATTTCAAAGGATCAGTTGGCTATCTACAAAGCCAAAGTCGTCGTCTTCTTCTTTTTTTTTCCCCCTTTTCACTCTGGTAAGGGATGGAGCAGATCCTTCAGTGGCTGGTACCAGGTGCAAAATCTTTATACTTACTGGTATCCAACAGTGCCCTTATTTTAATAATGTTTATTTCCATGTCATTAACCTGCTATTGGCATGTTACGCATGCCACTGTTTTTCTCAACTTTCCACAATGATGCTCATTGTGTCCCTGAACTGACAAAACCTGACGCATGGCCACTCTCAGCAAATTGGTCACCATGAGATGAAGATTGTTTCTCAATCTCAGGGAAAGTGTTGAGGTAATTGTAGCCTGTTATATAACCTAAGCACAAGATTCATTAACAAACTCATAAAGACTGTTATAGCTCAAAAATGCAAACAATGCATGCAATATTCTGCTTTTCTTACCCAGTTATTGTTACAGATTGTGTTTGTTTAATTTATCTTACATGGACAGATTCATTTTATTGTATTTTTGAGCTGAATGTTGTAAATAATGTAGCATTTTTTATTTGTTTGTTTTTACTTGCATATTGTGTCTCTCCTTTGACAACCACATTGCCAAAGTGGTTAGAAAGACCTTCTACATAGCCCACCTCATCATGAAAGGATTCACATCTAGATCAAGAGAGGTAATCGTGCCCCTTTATTCATCCCTCATCAGGCCCATCATAGAATACAATGCCCCCTTTGGGATGTACCTTACCCGACACCTGCAGCAATTAGAAAGACCCCAAAAGTACCTCACCAGGAGGATCAAGGGACTCAAACAGATGCCATATGCTGCTCGGTTAAAAAAACTCCAGCTCTACTCAGTTGCATACCGCCTACTTCGAGGCGATCTTTGCCTGACATATAAAGCTATGTCCAACCCAGAATTAATGGACATGCTCCACCTCAGTAAATCTAAATCCCTTAGAGCCACATGCTCGAGGGACTTGAACCTCAGCACAGAAATAAATAGAACATGCTGGAGGGACAGATTCATAACCCAGAGGCTCCCTTCGCTCTGGAATAGAATTCCAATTCATGTTAGGCAGAGCACCTCACTGACTCTCTTCAAGAAGAATCTTGATGAGTGGATGGGGGATCATAGGTTTGTCCTGGGGATTACTTCCGTGTCACTATTAGACAGAGGCACAGTAAACTAAACTTTAAAAAGGGCACAGTATACTCAAATCAAGGGATGGCGTAAGCCAAACACAATCGGGCTAGGCTTATAAATGCCCCAGGGCAGAAAGCCTAGTATGAACCTATGAACCTATGAACCTACTGTTGCTCCAGATGTGACTTAATAGACTTGCTAGAAAGATAGCTACAGATATTTCTCTCTCACTGGCATTGATTTTAAAATGATCTACATATATTTTTTTTCAGTTTCCCATTAATAAGTCTTCCACTGTTTAGATTTCAGATCATCTGGAATTGTTATTTAAGGATATATCTACTTAGAGAATCATAGTATCCAGTATGTAATAGTTACCCTGGATTTCATGGTCCAAAAGTGGAATTGTACAATACTTTACAAGATAAATCACTTGCTAAATGAAGTTTGGCAGCAAACTAAGTTGTCCCAGGATATCTTCATGGGGGGGGGGGGGTTAGGTTAATATTAAGGGGAGTTAAGTGGGTTTGGAAAGTGAACGGGTTAAGTGGAGGCAGGATTAGTCTGGGGGAAGTGCATTGGTCAGATTAGATCGTTCCTACACTGTGTTACTGCAACTTGCTTTAGCTTGCCATGGTTGTGTGCACATTGGTGTATTGGTGGTGAATGCAGTTATTGTGGGGATAGGTGGCTGGCTGTTGCCACAGGAACATGCCAAATGATTTCTGTCAGGTGTGGGGGGCCTCTGGCATGTTATTTTAGGTGGAGACTGTTCTCAGATAGTTGTGGTGTTCGGACAGTCATAGAAGCTGAAGGATTGAGTTTGATGTTTACTGTATCCATTTGTTTGCTTCATTTGTATAATAACTGTGGCTGGTGTCTTTCAACAGTTATCAGGCTCTATTCTGTGGATATGTGGCATCTGAGGGACAGAGGTCACTGGCTGCAGTAGTCAAGGTTCGGGTTTGTTTTGGGACTTGTTTTTGAGGGTTGTGTCTGTTTGTGAAGATGCCTGTCAGGAGTGCATGCAAGGCATGGCTTTAATGGCTGGTGGGGGAGGGTTATGGCAGGTGCAGCTTGCAAGTGGGTCACAATTTTTCTGGTAACATCAGTCTTAAAGCTTATATTTATATAAAAAAAAACAAAAACAAAAAAATAAAAAACATAACTGAAGTTTTACTGCAGATGTATGACTCAGTTCAGTTTGACTACTGCAAACTATCAGGGGGAGGATAAGAGTCCAGGTGTAGTAGACCATTTTGTATCAGAATCAGACTTTGTCTTATTTTTTAAACGACAGTTGGGGTTTTAGGTTGATGCCCAAGAAGCACTGCACTGTCTGCTTTCAATGCTGGCTGTTTCTGTGATTACAAAATTGCAGTACAGGAGTCAGCAGCTCGACTGGGGAAGGGGAGATGGGGGGAGTCAGGGTCTCTGAAGGTTTAAGTACATCTAACTTTGGGGGTACAGACTGTATGGTTAATACAAAAAAAAAAAAAAAAAAAAAAAAAATATATATATATATATATATATATATATATATATATATATATATACACATACATATATATATATATATATATATATATGTATGTATATATATATATATATATATATATATATATATATATATATATATATATATATATAAATATATATATATATATTCCCTCTCTCTTTCTCTCTCTCTTCCACAGGGTGCATTGATTTGCTTCCAGTTTGTTTTTGTCAATTGTGTATCACTGCGTTTGGTGGATGATGACTAGGTGGTGGAGGTGTATGTGTGGCGCTTCCGGTTGTGTTTGGTGTGTGGAGGGCAGCTGCTTTCTCCATGGCTTTTCATTGCTGGTGCATTTTCACCTCAGTTGCAAGGATCTTTTCACGGGCTTGCTGATACAATAGAATAGCTGGGTATAAGGTGGAGTTTTTTCGTTACTATTAGAGGGTTTAATTTTGTCCTTTTCTTTGTAGGTGGTTGTGTGCCGAGTACCAGGGGTGGCGATACACAGTGAGCACAGAATTCACAGTATATTATGAGTTAGGTTGAGTCTCAAGTGGGCTATTCTATACAAGACACATATACAACTTCATCTCCTAGGTCCCTTCATGTGTGGGGTTTATTTATAACATACTCGACTGGTAGTTAAATTTATCTTGGGTATTTGATAGGGTCATTGGACACATAGCTTCACTTATGGCTGCTTTGTCATAGATGGGAGTGGCGGTGGTACATTTCTTCCCGGGTTGGCAGGATAGGTTGTCCTTGAAGACGCCTTGGAATGTGTGTTATGTATTTTGGATGTTTTACATGTCTTTTTCTTTCTTGCAGATGGGGTCGTGGAATGCTGCGGCTGTAATTTGGAATAGGTGGGTATAAGGTGGAGCATGCTGGTTACTATTAGAGAGTTTAATTTTGTCCTTTTCTTTGTAGATCATGGTGTGCCAAGTACCAGTTGTGGCGATACAGTGAATTCACAGATAATGGAAGGAGTGGCGAGTGAGAAGGTTACACAAGGGGAACACAAATGGGCAACCGTTACTGATAGGCAACAGTTACTGATCAAGATTGCCGGAGTGCAGAAGGCATCATGCGGTGGCTTGAAAAGGGGATTTGAAAGGTGATGTTTTGATAGGATGGACATTCTTGCTACTTGAATGGGGCACAAGGGGGGTCTGAGTAATCATCTTAGTAAGGCATGTTTGAGCTCTGTGTTTAATTAGTGGGAGCTAATTATTGAATTGGTATAGGAGGCAAGTAAGGAAGAGTTAGGTAAAGGGGGCCAAAGTGAAAAACTGTTGGATGGTTTATGGGGAGTGTGGGGATCCCAGGGGGTGTGTAGAGTCACAATGTTCATAGGAGCACAGGCATTTATTGTGCTACAGCCCTATGGCTCCTGCAAGCCAGTGAAGTTCAATCCTTGCTTTCTTGGAACCTTGGGTTGTCGTATTCACTCATCCAGTTGTTTGAACCGTATGTGGGGGAAGGGCCAAGGAGGGTTTGACATGATGCTGGAGTTTGTTCCTAATGGGTGGCATTTTGGGGTGACAGGTTTGTCTCTTGAGTAGGTAGTGTTGATGTTACATACCAGGTTAAGGTTTTACAGAATAGCACAAGGATCATTTCACTTGGGGTTTGGGTGAATTTTGTAGATAGGGATTTAGGAAGCATGGTAGGTAGGTGGCTGTGTTGGGGTAGTTTTAGAAACTGGGTGCGTTGTGACAGGGGAGTTAGAAGGCTTAAGGAAGCCTGGTTGCAGGATAAGGCAGCTGTAGGATACTAGTGGTATAGGTAACATAAGGAAAGAGCTTTTTAGGGAAAAGGCTAGGGGCAAACAGGGGTTAAGAATGGTTTGGTAATGAGTGAATTGGGGGTGTTTATGTCTTGGCAAGTAGAGTATTTCATTGCTGAGCATGGGTGAGTTTTCAGGAACTAGGTCAAGGGGTGCTGTATTTCTGCCATCTGAAGTTAGGACATTAAAGTTTTGGAGTTAGACTATTCCCCTACGGTAATGGAGTTGTTGCACATATAGAACTGGGTAGTAGGTAGGCTAAGGTGATATGCTACGGTAACAGGGTCTTGGGTGTGAGACTTGCTACTAGTTGTTTGACCGGGTGCCATCTTGAGTTCAAGGAGTTATAGTTTGTGGTTTTGTAGTGATTATAGGCTGTCAATACATTCAGGTTGAACCATGATTTCAGCTTTGAAGGCAGCGGGCTAAAAAGGTATGTGTTTTCTTGGTGTGGCTGTTCCGGTGTTCCAATGGGGTCACGGTAATCCTACCTTATTTAGTTTCATTAGGGTGTGTTTCAGTGATGGCATGGCAAAGGGGTTTATGATGGGATTCTAAGGTGCTTTACAGATGATGGGTACACCAAATGATGTTTGGCTGGACCCTTCCCTTTATGGGAAGTGGATTGAACAATTTTTGGTAGAAGGGAGGGGGGAACAGCCTGGTCAGGTTTGTTGGCGGAGAAGAGGCTTGCCCTCTTCTGTTCCCCCTCTGATGTCTGGATGTTCATTTCAAGGATCTGGGGAAAGGAAATGAGTAATTGGAGGAAGCTTGCTAAATAGATAAGCAAGCTGAGGTAAGGATGGTGCTTATTTGGTGGAAGGTAATTCAATGGATGGTGTATGAAGTGAGTTGGGACACTGCTTCATAAGTAAAGTAAGCTAGCAAGGTATGGACCTTGCTTGTTGGGCAGGGTGAGTAGGTATGCTGCCCTGATTAACATTACAATGAATGGTGTATGAAGTGAGATGGGACACTGTATCATAAGTAAAGTAAGTGAGTAGAGGTATGGACGCTGCTTACTGGGGCAGAGTGAGTAGGTACACTGCCCTGATTAAACATTACAAGAATGTTATGCTGTATTTAGAATCAGTTATATCATGAATAGTTGTAATTAATAAAGTTGGTGATCAAAGCTATGTTATGGAAATCTAATAATGGTCGTCAAATGTCATTTGGTGTGATGTGTGTTATTGAAGGGGACCGGGACAAATTAAGTTTGGCAACAAAGTAAGTTGTCCCGGGACATCATCATGGGTGGGGGTTAGGTTACTATTAAGGGGAGTTAAGTGGGTTGGGGAGGTGAAAGGGTTAAGTGGAGGTAGGGATGGTTGGGAGGAAATGAGATAATGATGGGGAGGGGCTTAAGAGGTTTAGTCTAGTGTAGTTGGGTTAAGCAATCACATTTTGGCATGAATTTGTTACTCACACACCCTCCCTCTTTTCTTTGGTGGGGAGTAGGGTTATTTATCAGTGGGGGTAGGCGGAGAAGAGAGATAGGCTTGCCCTTTTCTGTTCCCCCTCTGATGTCTGGATGTTCATTTCAAGGATCTGGGAAAGGAAATGAGTAGTTGGAAGAAGCTTGCTGAATAGATAAGCAAGCTGAGGTATGGATGGTGCTTATTTGGTGGAAGGTAATTCAATGGATGGTGTATGAAGTGAGTTGGGACACTGCTTCATAAGTAAAGTAAGTGAGTAGAGGTATGGACCCTGCTTGTTGGGCAGGGTGAGTAGGTACGCTGCCGTGATTAACATTACAATGAATGGTGTATGAAGTGGGCTGGGACACTGCTTCATATGTAAAGTAAGTGAGTAGAGGCATGGATGCTGCTTACTGGGGAAGGGTGAGCAGGTACGCTGCCCTGATTTAACATTAGAAGAATGTTATGCTGTATTTAGAATCAATTATATCATGAATAGTTGTAATTAATAAAGTTGGTGATCAAAGCTATGTTATGGAAATCTAATAAAGGTCATCAAATATCTTTTGGTGTGATGTGTGTTATTGAACGGGACCGGGACAATGATGTTTAACTGATGGCTGAAATCTTATGCCAAATGTAAAAGCCATCTAATTTTAATACCTGCCTCAAACCATAGAACTATCTATGTATTTTGTAGTAAGGGCCATCATATAATGTCTTGATTGTCAGATTCAATCCATAATAAGCACCAGGACTATCAGTATAAGTTTTAGAGATGCAAAAGTTATAATTATGTTTTGAACAATATAGTAAATATGATAAGTACAAATGTAGAAATGAAATGGATTGTGAAACCCCTTCTTTGTTTTACAAGGATGGCAAGATGTGCTGAACAACACTAGCTAATTGATATCTTTAGTAAGTTTTCTATCTATATAGATATGAGTTACCTATACGTTTTCTGCCCCATCACCAACATATGATCACTTAAAGATGGTCATAGAGCAAAAGCACTGATATATGCTTCACTTTATCTGAGTTGCTCTTCAGTCTACATAACTGCCTCTTTGCAAAGTCCACAATTTGTTGCTTTCAGTGCTGAAGGTACTTATAAACACTAAGTAAATATCTTAAAACACATTTACTAGGTTAAAACAAAAATGGCAAACACCTGAATGGAATTGCTTTCAGGGAAGATACCACAAATCTCCTGAACACAGTCTTACACAGAAAAAGCACATACATTCTTCGTTACTTCAGTGTATCATGGGAAATAAGCAGATTTCTTAAGAAAAAAATAATAACTCTTTCAGAACTGAATAGCTGAGGTATCATAGAACTGAACCGTTTACATATAACCAGAACAGCTCAGAAGTAGCAGGCAACTATGAAAGCTCCCTGCAGTTTCACAAACATTGGGTAGAATGCATTCTACAATCAGCCTTGATGCATTTCCATCCTCAGTCTGTATTAAACATTCATGAAAACATATAGCATTCCTATAAACACACTGTGACTTTATTTGTTCTTTTCTGGATTACTTTTCTCTATTCTAGAAATCTATCGGACAGCCTTATCTTGGCACTTGGTAGATTATCCATTATTTGCCTTCTACAGCATAATGGTGTTAGATGTCAATGACACTGACATCGCATGCAACTAACATGGCAGCATCTGAATGGCTTGTTAAAAAGCAACAGATTGTCAACATTGTTCTGGTTAATGAAATCACAAAGGTAATATTTTATGTGAGAAACTGAGTACTAGAAAATTTACAATTGTGTTACATCACACCAATCACATCAGTCTGCTTATAAATCAAAGGGAATAACATATATTGTATTCAAGGAAACCAATGGCTGAATTCAGTTATTAAGTATTCACAGTTCAAGGTAGCAATCTTGTAATTTAGGTACTTAATAAAAGAGCTCCATTTTGTCATTTTCTTGATTTCAGAGACCGAGTTTACATTTGGAATCAAGGAAACTGAAGCAGCATTGTAAAGCTAAATAAGCAGATGAGCTATTTCAAAGAATAAAACCAGGAAAAGAGCAATATGGTACACAGGTGTCCACAAAATCACTTTATTTAGCACTTTCGTTGGCTGTAAAGCCAAAAGACTTCTTCAGAATAAAATTAAATCCATCCAAAACAGTTTAAATAAAACCACACCACATCCTGTGACATCATTGATGTGATGTGGGTTTATTTAAACTGTTTTGGATGGATTTAATTTTATTCTGAAGAAGTCTTTTGGCTTTAACCCCATCACATCATGTGACATCATTAAGGCGGCTATGGTGGTGCAGTGGCTAGCCTTACCACCTCACTGCAAGAGGTTCTCTGGTTCGATCCTAGGCTGGGGTGCCTTCTGTGTGGAGTCTGCAGGTCCTACCTGTGGTCGCGTGGGTTTCCTCCGGGTGCTCCGTTTTCCTCCCAAAGACATGCTGTAGGTGGATTGGACACTCTAAATTGGCCCTAGATGTGTGTGTGTGTGTGTGTGTGTGTGTGTGCCTTCTTTGGAAGGTTGGGTGCCGGGCTGGCAACTCAACACTGTAAAAACTCCACTGCCAATCATGAGTGGACAGGTGATCCACTGTGGTGACCCCTAACCAGGAAAAGCCAAAAGTAGAAGAAGATCATGTGACATCATTAATTGAACTTCCTACAATCTTTTAAAGCAGCAACTACCCACAAATCAGTTTTATACAAATAATGTGTATTCTTTGTTAAAAACTTGCTTCCAACTTCTTAACTAAATGAAATGTAATTTGATAATATACAAATCACTTAAAGTTGTTTAAAAACATCTGACACTAAAAATAAATACTGTGCAAACAAGCAATATAAATACACTCATATTCATATTGTCATGTGTTGCTCTCACATTTGAAAATCTGCTTTTAGTTTTACATAGCTGGAAATGGACACCATTTCATTAAACCCTGGGTGGATATTTGGCATTGCATCTAAGCTGCCACATAAGCTCCCTATATTCAAGAAATAGATCAGTCGTGCCCTCCTCCCCTTATTGCAAACTTGTTCAAGAGCACTGAATTTGAAATGATGTTCAGGAAACTCCATTATGTGCTTCCACAGCGCATTCTTTTTGTTTTTCTTTCTAATATCATATATGTGTTGGTAAATTTGTTTGCTAAGGCTGTTGATTGTTTTCCGTATATAAAAATGTTGGCACTGCAGGCAGATAGCCACATATCTCAAAAATTTACTGGTACAATATAATTTTTGTTTAAAAAATACCCTTCCATAGCCCAATACGTTAATTACCTCATTTTCTAAAATGTAGGGGCATTGTGTGCTAACCTAGGTTTTGCTGAAAGTGAAGTCAATGAAGTGGTTGAAGTAATAAACAATGATGAACAGGGGGCCCCATTAGAGGAACCTTTGAGGAGGTCCCAATGCCGCTTGAATCAAAAACAACAGTGGGAAGGACACAATACAACAGACAGAGGACAGACAATTTGAATTATCAGAACTCTTACCCACAGAGGGGGAGATCCCAATGGGGGAGGGGGAGGGGAGCAGGAGCGAGCTGGTAAGTGAAGATGGTAGTATAGAGACAAATCACAACAATGTTATTACAAACACACATGGTGATTTCAAAATATTTAACTTGAGTACAGCTGTTATTACACAACAGTAGGCAGATTTGTTCCAGAAGGGACTTAATCTCATCCCTGTTAGGAAACCAAAAATAGAGAGTTCTCTACATGATTTAAAAGTATTTGTTAAGAAATTAAACCTGCAATTATATTTTGACACCAGCATACAATTTAGACAATCTGAGACTTGTAAAAAAGCCAGCACCTTTAATCCTCCCTTGCACCCTATAGTACAAGTGTTTGAATGCCTGTGTGCCACACAGATTAGACAGGCTTATGGAAGACAGAGGGACCCATTTTCATTGAATGTAACCCATGATGATGAGGATCTATTATATAGTATCATGGGGGATAAAAGTATTTGACAAGGGGGTGGTCTGGTGGCTATGGATCAGCGAGTATATATTGAGAAAATGTTAACTCACCTACATAGTGACACCTATGAGGAGGTTCCTGTTAACCAACAAAATTTTGCTCATAGGAACATTGATATCACATTAAATGACCTTTTACTTGATAACCAGATCACCCTTACTGAGTTGAACTATATGCAACAGGATAACCCACGGACCCCCACGATATTTGGAATACCCAAGATCCATAAGTCTATCATTGACCCCCCCCCCAAGACCTATATTGGATGCAAAAGCATCAAAAACATTCTCAATGGCCAAGTTTATTGGCTTAAATCTTAAAGGGGTCACAAACAACTGTTCCCATATTTTAAGAGATTCTTGGGACTGTCTTAGGAAAATACAGAAAAACTTATACACCGATCAATTAATTTTGGCCACAATAGACATCAAAGATTTATTCACTGTTATTCCCCATAAGGAGGGCATCATGATGTTTTATGATTTCCTATGTGGACACACCAACATCAGCCACTCAAGAATTTTGATGTATAGGACTATAATGGAACTTGTTCTTAAGAACAATTACATTCTTTTTGAAGGTCAATTATTTAAGCAAAACTGAGGGGTGGTCATGGGAGCAGCATGCACCCCCCCCCCTATTTGCCAACATTCTTCTTGCTTAATGGGAAATGTCCCTTGTTTTTAGGTCTGGATTTTTTAGATATTGTAAATTCTAAAGTCGTTACCTTGATGACATACTTATATTTTGGGAAGACACATACGATGTATTACAGGAGATTTTTGATTTTCTAAACTCCAGCACTAGTTTTTTAAAATTCACCATGGAAACTAATGAGGAGAGGATTCATTTTTTGGACATTACCATTGCCAAAGATAGGGTGAAGCATTTTTTGGACATTACCATTGCCAAAGATAGGGTGAAGCATTTTTTGGACATTACCATTGCCAAAGATAGGGTGAAGCATACATTTACATCCTCTTTATATCTAAAGCCAACATACTCCAACTCCCTTTTGCATTTCAATAGCGGTCACCCTTTACACCAAAAGAGATCCTTGGTGAAGGGGCAGGGAGTTAGGTTGGGGAGGATGATTAGTGACCATCACGTATTTTTAGATGAAGTGAATATCTTAAAGGACATGTTAAGAAAACGAGAGTAACCAAGACAGTTTATTGAACCTATTTTGATTGAGGTGATAAACAAGAGGTTGGATGGGTACTTTTTTCCATTGTTAGGCAAAATGGCACAGGAAGAAAGGTGAGGGGTAGAATTTGGTTCTGGGTTTAAAAGTGAACAACCTTTTGAGGCAGCATTGGTATTATAATTTAGCCCTATTTATGGGAGAATAAAAGAAATTACAAAAGTAAACTGGGGGATAAGCCATTGATTGTATACAAAAGAGACAAGTCCATCAAAAATGTATTAGAAATAAATTCCTCAGGAGAGATGAAAGGTTGGATGAGGAAATGTGGTCACTGCACACAATGCCCCTACATTTTAGAAAATGAGGTAATTAACATCTTGGGCTATGGAAGGGTATTTCTTAAACAAAAATTATATTGTACCAGTAAATGTTTGATATATGTGGCTATCTGCCAGCAGTGCCAACATTTTTATATAAGAAAAACAATCAACAGCCTCAACAAATGAATTTACCAACACATGTATGATATTAGAAAGAAAAACAACAAGAATGTACTGTGAAAGCACATAATGGAGGTTCCTGGACATCATTTCAAATTCAGTGCCCTTGAACAAGTTTGCAACAAGGGGAGGGGGCCCAATTGATCTATTTCTTGAATATAGGGAGCTTATGTGGCAGCTTAGATGCAATGCCACTTACACCCAGGGCTTAATGAAATGGTGTCCATTTCCAGCTATTTAAAACTAAAAGCAGATTTTCACATGTGAGAGCAACACATGACAGAATGAATATGAGTGTATTTATATTGCTTGTTTGCACAGTATTTATTTTTATTTTTACTGCCCGATTGTTTTAAACAACTTTAAGTGATTTGTATATTAACAAATTACATTTCATTTAGTTAAGAAGTTGGAAGCATGTTTTTAACGAAGAATACAAATTATTTGTATAAAACTGATTTGTGGGTAGTTGCTGCTTTAAAAGATTGTAAGAAGTTAAATTAATCATGTCATAGAATGTGATGTGGTTTTATTTAAACTGTTTTGGATGGATTTAATTTTATTCTGAAGAAGTCTTTTGGCTTTACAGCTGACAAAAGTGCTAAATAAAGTGATTTTGTGGACACCTGTGCGCCATATTGCTCTTTTCTTGCTTTTATCAGTTTGGTGTTTTTCATTCTATTTCAAAGAATCTTAACAGATCCATGTTTTATGGTAAAGAAGTTGACATAAGACAGCTTTGTAGATATAGACCAGAAACATTATAGACTATTTCTTATTATCGTGTTTGACTGCCTTGATTGTTGAAACTTGCAGAATCACAAAAAAAAATTTGAGAAGGCTTTTGATGGTTTCCTGATATAAGTGCATTAATGGTCATCAGAAAACTGAGGAGACAAATGACAAAAAATATACACATAGATATGTACATATATCTGTAAATATATATATATATATATATATATATATATATATATATATATATATATATATATATATATATATATCTCCCCCTCTCTCTCTCTTTTTATATATATATATATATATAGATATAGATATATATATAGATACATATATGCAGCAAACCATGGACCCAGTTTTGCGTAACTATCCTGAAAATAATTTAAAAAATGTAGAACAAAAGGAGTGTGTGCGCATGCATATCTGTGTACATTACTGTATGCCCACGTGTGTGTCAGTGGGTGAATACAGACAGATACCATAACAAAGCTTACTGTTATTTACTTTGACTTTATCAGCCCTCTTATCATGATGAATCCAGCAACAATCATCGTGATTACAAAAATAATCACATTACTAAAAATAGCACGCTTCCAACTTTTTGAACTTTTGCTTTAGCTGACCTTTCTGACTGCATTCAACAGGAAAAGTTCTACAGAAACCCCCAAGAAAGTAAAACAAAATAAAGATGGCTGACAGATGAATATAAAACATTTTGCAATGAAGAAATGTTTGCACTGATACTGACTGGGGGAATAAAGCATTTGTCAACTGCAAAGTTTTATACTCTGTTGAAAAAGATATCATTATTTAATGTTAATTATGTGCCTGGCTAATCTTCCTTGTTCTATGTGTTAAACGTGTAGATTTCACATCTATAGAAATGCTTGTGTTACACTACTGCCCGAGTGTGGAGAAAAGACAGTTGTGTATTTTATTTTAGTTCTGCTATGCAATGCCGCTCCTAAGGATACACACACTATTACAAACAAATGCTGTAACTTGAGTATCTTATCATTTGTCTCCCACCCTGGCAGTTTAAAAATATATCTGGGTGGTCTTTGGGTTAGGAAAAGAGGTAGCTGCTTAGGGAATCAAGTTTTCGAGGCAATTATAGACCTTTTAAATGCTGGTAGATTTATCTTGTGAGATCATTTAAGTATCAAATCTCTCAAGAGACATATCAGTTGACATTTCAGAGAATGTAAAACAAGCTAATTATGATGTAGTAACTAATTTTCCACAGCCCTGTAAATGAAATAAAATCCGTGCAGACATAGATTACTGAAAAAAAAAAAAAAAACACTGTTTACTTGGCACTATCTAATCCAGTATTAGAAATCACTTTTGCATCATGGGAAGTAGCTGAAAGAGAAAAAAAAACTAAAAATCCTAGTATCATTATTTTTCAATTTCATCACTACCTGGTTAATGCAGCTCTGAGATTACTATCTGAGACAGCAAGCAATGAGGCTCTACTCGGATCAAGAGGCTGAGCTTTAATTTCAGTTAGCCTCTTTTTTGGCAACAAGGAAATCAGTTTAATAATAAATGAATAGTGAAAGATTTTCCAGGTATTAAATGGCAGTGTCAGGGAGAATTAGCATAATACTGATTATTATGGTCTATACTTCGTTTGTCTTGCTTTCATTTTAGATAGAAGCATATTATGTGGAAACAAATCAGATCTGGGCAGAGTTTCAACATTTTGAGAGCTGGGAATATGGGATCCTGAAAAAGACAAATTCATATTATGCTGATTCTTATTGTATTTTCTGACAGATTAAGAAGCACAGTCTTCCTCAAATGTGTGGAGTGGGAGGAAATGTTTTATACCTCAGACTGCAGTGACTCCAGATGCAGTAAAATCGAGTGGAGTCATCACTCCTTAGTGCAGTCTTTGATCAGGGTTCAATGACATAAGTAAGCAGCTAGATGGTCATATTTACATATTAGCAAATACCCCTCATTGATTACATATTCAGTCGAATAAAACATCATAGCAGACCTGGAACCTATTCTGTCACTCAGTGAGCTCAGGGAAGTGACACTATTCTTCATCTAGCCACTGGCTCATTATGCAATGCACATACTCTGTCTTCTCACACACGCACACACGCACACACACACGCACACGCACATGCACACGGACATGCACACACACACAGACACACACACACACACAGATGCACACAGACACACAGACGCACACACACACGCACACATACATGCACACGCACACACACGCACACACACACGCACACACACACACACGCAAACACACACACACACACTCACACAGATGCACACAGACACACAGACGCACATACACACACACACACACACACACACACACACACACACACACACACGCACACACACACAGAAGCACGCATGCACATACACTTATACATGGTATAAACACTTCACTTAATGGGCAATTTAGGGACTCACTAGTTCAGCTGCAGCATGTCTTTGGGATGTGGAATGAATCTGTTCTATTTTTCAAAGTCAATTAATTTAATTTGAAATCATTTATATAAATATTTTTATTAACTCAGATGTCTAAACAAGAATAGTGCTGGACTTATTGAAAATAGTTTTTAGCTTGTTGTGAGAAAGCTTGTTCCAAAGGCATGTAAAGCTTGACTGGGGAGAGTACTGGACGCCTGGCAGTTGTTTGTGGGAAATAAAAAAGATTATATCATCTACATAAAGCAAGAGATTCAATTGTGTGAGGTCAGTGAAGAAATCATAGACAAAGAGGAAAAAGGAGAGGGAGCTATAAACTGCACCTTGGGATACTCCTTTAATGAGAGTACTTGTGGTATATATGTTTGAGCATGATGAGACAGTAAAAAGTATGTTATGTAAGTAGATCTTAAACCAGGAACAACCTTCATCACATAAACTACAATATAAAAGTTGTTGCAAGAGGTGTTTATGACTGATGTTGTCAAATGTTTTAGTAAGATAAAAAACAGCACCTGTATGTAGACCATTTTCCATGTGTGCATAGATGTTGTCTAGGAGGTGGAGGATAGCTGTGATGGTGCTGTAATTACTTTTACAGCCAAGCTAATAAGAATATCACATTTTTGGATATATGCCAGGATTTGTTGATAAACTCCTTTTCAAGTAAATAGCCTTTAATCATTTGGCATGGAGACATGATAGTTTGACAAGTATTAGGATTAAAGAATATTTGAAACTATGTGGAACTTATAAACTAGTTATTCAGAGTCAAAAATGAAAGTGAATGCATTAGATAAGACCATATTATAGAAAGTAAGGGTATATTGAATAGAATAAGGGGTTATATGTGAGTTTGGATTTTTCTAACAGTTTTTCATCTTTTTACTTGTGGACTTTTTATAGTGAAATGGTGGTTAACCAATTACTGTGTGAAAGTTTGCTTGGGAAAAGATGGAAAATGTTGAAGGGGAGGAGAGGAGAACATTTGTTGGATGCCAGTGAGAAGACTTAAAAGAAAATGAGTATTTTAATTGATGTTTAGAAAAGAGTGAAGGTATGCTTACTTTTTGACTGATATGCACAATTTTGTAGACAATTCTTATATGCTTTTTAATGTGGGTTAGCAACAATGAGTTGAATTCAATTGGTGATGATTGCATATCACTTCTGCACTATCCAATGGGGTGGGTTAGTCAGAATAAAATGGGTAGGATCTGCTATGCAGGCATATCTCCTGTACTCTGGAAGATTCATCCCACCAAATATGTTAGCAGCATAACCTTCTTCCATGATGTCCTCAGGTGGGTCCTATTCCAAATGAAGTTGACATTTTTTTCTTTCTGAAGTTTGCAACAAGTACTTAGGAAGTAGAAAATTTGACTATAACACCATACATGTGAGTAAACGGGCATGCAATAATGACCAATTGTTGTAACCTGCCCTCAAATAAGAGAGTAGAGGGTTCTGTAGAATAACCACTTGAAATGCTGGAACCCACTAAAGTGAGTCTGGAAATGCAGGGACTGAATGGCTGAAAGATTGGGCTTACATATACTAAGTCTGAGATGCCATTTCTCTAAATATTCCCCTTTCTCCAAGGTATGACAATCTCAGAGTTGGTATATATGGGTTTGGGGGTGTGCAGGAGATGTTTTAAGGAGAAAAATGATTTTCAATATTCACTCTTCTCTGGGTTTTTCATTTTTTTTTTTGTTTTTTCAGCACTTGGAATTTTGAGTGCCAACATTTCAGTAGGGACCAGGATGTAGGTTGTCTGCAGATAATTAGCTGAAGTGTTGTGTACTCTTAATGTCCAGAGAGATATTTTTGTAGTTTACCACAGAATCCATTATTGCTTATTTACTGGTACACATTATGCATTTAAGGAAAAATAATACATTTTTTGCCTATTCATTTTCAAGCTAGGCAGAAACCCAAACTCACACAGCACTTCAAATACATCCTGCAGGTACAAGTGAGAGTTAGTTAGCCAAAATTTACAGTCACCCATAAACCAAATGGATGTTTCTGTTCTACCCTGCATTCGTGGAATGCCCCACTGCCCATGAGTTTATTTAAAAAAAAAAAGACTGAGAACCCTCAAGTGCCATAGCAAAGAGCACAGGGAGTAATGGATAAACCTAATGGGTTCCTTCATGCTGTCCAAAGGGGGGACAAGTGTTGCTAATAATAACTTGAGCAAGTGTTTTTTTATAGAGCAGCATGCACCTGCTGACAAATTTCTCAGGTAAGCTCATAGCTAAAAAAATTAAGTGAAGTCCTACTGAAGTGGTTCATTTTGTGGAAATCCAGAAATAGAGCTGCTTGGGGTCTTTTACAAGGTTGACTTAGTTGGTGCAAGTTATAAAATAGTCACAGTAGCATTGGAATTCCTTGTCTGCCTTTTTATGAAACTCTGTTGACTATCTACTACTGCTAGATGAGTACATTTTTCCAACTGCATGCCTAGTGCCCTGACTTAAATGTTGGTTTCTACAGGAAGGAGTGATATGGGTCTATAATTCTGTGAGAAGCCTGGGTTATCTCCCTTTTTCACAAATGTGACCACATTTGCTATTCAGGCATTATGAGGCAGCTCGCCCATTACAAGGCTTTCCTGCAACAATGATAGCAAGTAGGGTACCGAGTTATTTTTCAAAATCTTATACAGTTTTTCAAGAAGACCATCTAGACCTGGGGATTTTCCTGTATGATTGCATTGTGTATTTCAACTGATGAAACATGGATGACCAAATGGTATGGCCATATTATCATGAATGTGGGCATTTCATTTTCCTCCAAAAACCTTTGCCATTTAATGCTCAGGAAAACAGAAACGTCTTGACAACTCCCCTTCAGATCATCCATTATTACTGCATTAGTGGCCTGAGCAGAATGATGTGTTGCCTGCTTAATCTATTAATTCCTGGATAGCTGTAGTTTGTTTTCTTTCTCTAAGCCACTGAGATAATAATTTGGATGAACTTATTTGCCTGGACCAGTAAAAACATTTCAGCTACATCTATTTTTATTGCATAGAAGCAAACCTGATGATTTTGATCTCCCCTTTCAATGCATTAATCTCATAATTTAAAGTATCAGTACTGCAACTGATTTTAGTATATTGCTGAATTAGTCTGGTCAGCATCCGATTTTTGCACTTAAGTTATGCTGAGATCACATTTGCCCTATTTCTTCCTAAATGGTGTATAAGATCAAGCAAGGTTTCCTTAAAGACACCTTCATACTTGCCAGGTTGAAGTGGAGACTGTACAGAATTCATGGCAAAAGGGGTTACTCTTCTCAGTGATACCCCATACTTCAGAGTCCCACTTAAGGATAAGGTGATCCATTTTCTGAATTGGAGGTATCTTAAGCCAATAATTGCTATGCTGTGTCCATATCACCTTGCTATGGTTGGACAAAGTGTCAGGAGCTTGAGTAACTACACTGAGCCCTTGTATTAGATGGTGACTGAGCAAGAAAAAATCCAGCCTAAAAGCCACAGCACTGGAGAGAGCAAAGAAAGAGAAATCCAGTTTCTCAGGTTGAAAGAGTTGCTAGATATCAACCAGATGAAAATCGTTCATCAGGTCTTCAATGTACCTGACATGTATTTCTATTTGTCACCTGCCCTTGGAGAGTCTGTCCCTAGTAATATTCAGCACTTTGTTAAATTATCCTCCTAGAATAGTAGGTAACTGATGGATGCCTAGACTGAGGAGAGTGTCATAAAAACTAGTGAAGGGGGATGTGCTAGGTGTATTGGTTTTAACTATGGCTCATCTCCCATTCTCATCCAAGTTTTGAGTGTAATTTGACCCATCCTATTCTGTGTCACACAATAATAATGTCCCCTTTTGCATCCCTGTCACAACTGAGAGCAACATACCATCCCTTCTGCTATTGAAACTTTTGTGTAAGATTAGTTATTTTGTGTTTGCCTTCTCAAAGGCACATCAAGTGGATGTTCAGTGCATCCAAATTTTGAAACCTAATTTAATGGTCGAGTTCAAACTCCCTGATATTCCATGAAAGGATGTTACATCATCCTGTTTGAGTCATTTGCTGTATGAACACAGGCATTACACAGTTGTAGTATTTAGTGAGCAATTTTTATGAAAATAAAAACAACAAACAAAACCAAGTCCAAAGCAAAAAGGCTGATCAGCATCATCCGCAGTCTAAATTAAAACCTGTCAACAGCCACACTTCAAAACTTCAATGTGATAAGTTGACCAGTCTATAGTTCACATATGCTTGTGATGAGTCATAATATAGCAAGCTTAATGCAGATTGTGAAGAGGATCAAAGCATGATGTGAGCATTTATCAAACTTAGAACACAAAATGAGTAGCCTACCTTGTTCGAATATAATGAGATATCATTGAAGCAGTCCAGATAAAGTGAGTGTTGGCTTGATGTTAACTATAAAGGGGCTTGTTGAAGGAAAAGAGAGAGGCAGAACCACATGTAGAGCCAACATGTGTGATGATGTTAGACAGTTATGGGATTTTGGAGGAGGGAGGATTTCACCAAGCCCAACCCTGTTTAGTTTCCAACATCAGTCAAGTTTAGGCACATTCAAAATGGTGAGACTGTAGGTGTTTTACTTTAATAGTAGACTCAGCTATTGTCCACATTGAGCTTACAATTAACAAACATCAATTTTATATTCATAGTTTAATTTAAACCTTGAAATGTATCAGCAGTAAATCAAAGTTAATACATTTCAAATTTATTTTGAAATTAGTTTCCATCACATCAGATTTAACATGCTCTAAACACTAAAAACAAACTTTTGGCATTCAGTGTTATCCATAATATGCTTGCCAAAGGTATTATTCCTATTTCAGTAGAAATAGTATACAAATGCTCATTTAAACATTTTCTTAATTTCCTAGATGACATTGCAACATAATAAGCATCAACCATTAACCAGAATGGTCTGATCTAAATGAACTAACTTTGTACTAGGCCTTCCATAGCCATACCTACATACTTGTCATAACCCACATAGCAGCATTTAAACATCCATTTACTTTTATTAGTTTCAGTATAGAGTGCATATATACATATATAAAAAACATTTTGATTGCCATTGTAAGTTTTTAGTTTAGGTAGCAGTGGGGGTATATATATATATATATATATATATATATATATATATATATATAGATATATATACAGATTCACTTTATAATCTCAAAATAATGAAATCTCGAATTTCAGTATCTCGAGACTATAAAGCTGAAAATTTTAAATACCGAAACCCCAAAAGAGAGAAATTCAAAATTGCAACTTTTAAATACACCCTCCACCACACAAACACACATACACCTTCCTCCCAACATTACAACAAACAAACAAATCATACACAAACACAACAACACAAATACACAAACCTACCCTACATATAAGCAGGAGGGCAAGCCCCCTGTGCCCCCCACACACCCGCTACTTATATATATACTAACTCTGAGATAGCACTAAAAAGACAAGACTACACACTCTACATTCCCCTTGCACAAACACACATCGCATACATACAAACTCCACCATTCTCAACACTTACACACTCACACTCTTACCTTCATACCGTAACCTACACCTACAACTTCCCAACATACTAACATACACTAAAATCCCTACCCAAAACCCTTAACATATAAACACTTACCTGAACCTCCAGCTATCCATTAACACAGTGCACCACCAAAACCGCTGAGTCAACATTTCCAGATTCGGTTATGTGGACTTTCGCCCAACTGGGCTTTCAATATTTTATTCTCGATTTACTAAAATTCGAGATTTCAGTATTTCAAGAATGTGAAGTGCACCCATATATATACATACATATATGTCTTTCCAATAAAAAAAATTTAATTGCAGGAATACTTATAGGTGAATCTAGGCTTCTCTGTTATCATGTTAAACAATTCATTATTTCCTCTTAGAATTTTCCATTTGTCATTAATATGTCTGATGTTATCAATGACATCTGCAAACAGTCTTTAGTATTTCCTTTTGTAAACAAGCTTTAGTGTGTCCTTTGCTTAAATTAGTTGTAGCCTTAATACAGTTATTAACAGTACTTATCACTGCTCATACAATAGTAGAAAATTTTATCATTCTTTATGTTTTAATTTCAACAGCATGATCTATTAATTTTTTTCAAAAATGACGGATGCTTGTTGTTTTGTATATATTTTGGATATTCCAAATAAAACAGGAAAATTAGGAGATTTATCTGTCAAAAATTTTAAAGTATCTTTATTAATCAAAGCATTCACAACCAAGTCTGAAAAAGCATTACTGATTTTTAAATATCTTCCTAATGACCATAAGGGACTTTTTAAGCCTATCCATCCATCCCAAATCTCTGACAAGTTCTGATACCCTTGATGAGTATAACCAGGGGTTTGGGAGAGGAAACATTTACAAGCCAGGCCCTGGGAGGTGAGATATTTACAGGTTGCCTGTGACCATTAGAGACATAGGTGCCAATTGAATTTCCTGTTCCCAATCCAATTGCCCAAGTTGCACTTGAATTGGGTTAGGAAGGAACTCAGCTTCACACTGTAGTCTGTGGGATACATACCTTTCTCTCCGGTAGGCCCTATTTATATCAGAGGTAAATACCTATCAAATGTGTTTTCACGTAATAATCCGTGTTTGTTAATAATAGTCAATACTCTTGATGGAATTGTTAGCATCCATAAATACTACAGCACCATCTTTATCAGATTTAATTATTCTGATAGTGGTATTTTGTAAAGCTTGTAAAAGTTTCTTCTTTGATTCAGGCCGGCCTGAATCTCCTGTTCACAAGATTTCTGAAGTGTAATTAGACTATAGAAAAGCAAGCATTTGCGAGGTACTCACTTTTAAATCTACAAATGGATTATGCCAAAGGTCTAAGTCTTAGCCAAAAAGATAAAAGTAACTTCCTATAAAATGTTATAGTTCTGTAAAACTGCCAGTAACATTTGGTCTGCTAGAGGGTGATAAATGGAAAATAGGTTTAAAAAGTCTGATTTTAGCAGCAAGCATTTGTCCTCAGGACAACATTAAAACAGTAAATGGTTTCACTGGTCTTATTTCCTTCATTCCCAAAAAAAGTATCCTTTCTATTTATGATTGGTTTGTAGGGGTGATTGGACCAAATGAAAATCTCTTCTCTCTCTCTGTTTGCTCAGTTTATATGACCTGTGCTCTTTCTTCTAGTAAAATACATTTTCAACCATAAGAAGCAAGATTCGGAAAAAAATGAAATAGAGGTCCTCCCTTGTAATTTAGAAAATAAGCAAACTAAAGATTACTAAAAGATTACCAAAAAGCAATAGACAAATTAGTAAACATATTTCAGAATGCTTCAGATATGATCTTTGTTTCCAGTTAATACTATCAGTTTAGTTGCTAACTCCACCCTAAGTTCACATGTAAATAACCTTAACTGACCTATTCTAATTTGTAAATCATTAGAGATATTGTTATGGTCTCTTTCCTAGTTTAAGTATGCAATTGAAAGCAGAATACAAGTAAAACACAGTGTAAAGAAAATACACCACAATATACAAAATGCAAGCAGACACTGGAGCAATACAAATAGAAAAAAAAGCAAAAACAAATTAATATTTCCCTCACAGCAGTCTGTGGCAGAATCTGAGTGAGCCTTTCCAGTGAAGCCTTGAAATGTTTTATTTTACCTCTTAAATAGAAGGTTTAGTTCCTAGCTCCACCCTCAGTTCCCATGTAATTAACTTTAGTTGAGCTGTATTCATTTTCAGCTGACTCACAAAAGAGACAGCTCTGGTCTCTTTCCTAGTTTAAGTATACAGTCTGAAAGCAAAAAACAAATACAACTCAATGTAAAGAAAATGCACTGCAATATACAAACAGAAGTAGGGAATGCAACAATACAAATTCGAATAAAGCAAAACTAACTTTTCCTTCACAGAAATCTGTGGCAGACTCTGAGTGAGCTTTTCCAGTGAACCAAATAGTTTATTGGTAATTTATTTATAAAACTTTATTTAATCAACTTTCTCTAATAATATTAGAAGCTTTAAGGATGCTTCAATTTGGGGATTTCAAGGCAGTTGCCTTAATCAGTAATGTATCCTTCTAAATACCCAAGAAATACTAATTGTAATTACCATTGAAACATCAGGTCTATAATACTGATAAACATATACTTTTGTGTTGCTTATAGCTCAATGTATTCAGTCTTTTGCCTTCCTTAATTCTTAATTTCACATTTTCATTCAGGATTTATCTTGTGAGATCGAAGATCAGGCTTTCACTTTGAAAAGTTTATTAACTAAAATACGGATTTTCATTTTCTCCCTGAAGTGGGCCATTGACTGCCAACAGCTCCTCTCCCCACCCATTGGGTCTATCAGAATGTCTTAGTCTCCCCTGGGCTCAAACTGACCCATGTCTGGTGTCATTGAGAAGATCTAGGACACTGGTAGCGTCATAGTTCTACTGGGCAGACTGACTTAGCTCCCACACCCTCATGGCAGCCTTTCCAGATCTATGATTACTACCCTTGGTTGCTGTACACTTACTTCCATACGTGCATAGTCTCCCAACTCGTGTCTCACTGTTATGCAGCAAAGAGCTTGATGCTCAGATGCTGCTTATTGCTATAAGGTTAGGTTGCCTCTCTCCCCTCATAAATGGCAAGCTGATATGAACTGCTCACTCCAATCCCTTCTGTAAGCCCTCCAGTATCCATGCCTTTAAGCAGATATGGGCTGTCTGGGGTTCAGTAAGAGTTTTATTTTTCTGCACCATTGAGTACTAATAGCTATAATATTTTTGATTCAAATTCAGAATTTGTTTTCTCAGGTCTTTGACTGAGTAAATTATTATTTTTTGTTTTGAATACTTAATTAACTAAATTTTCTGTATCAGTTCATAAAGCTGCAACAGTAGTTTACTCTAATCCAGCTCTTCTGTGTATTAATGATTAACCATCTAATCTGCTGCTCAGAGGTGACCTGTGTCTGGCATACAAGACCAACTCAGACTCAGCCTTGATGGAGTTGCTGCATATCCGTAAGTCAAACTCCAGTAGCGCAACTTGCACGCAAGGTCTCAACCTGGTCTGTGACATTAATAGAACCTGTTGGTGGGATATATGCATGTCCCAATGACTCCCCCATCTGTGGAATAGACTTCTTCTCCATTTCTAGCAGAGTTCCTCACTAGCTCTCTTTAAGAGGGACCTGGACAACTGGATGGGAAGCAGAAAATATACCCCTGGGATCCACCTGTGTCCCTGCTGGACAGAGAAAACAGGTGCTGACTTTTGGGAACATGGGTGAAATTCTTGGCTAGGTTTATAAGGGCCTCTGGGCCAATAGCCTGGTATCATCCTATGAAAACCGGGACTAACATATGTTAAGGCCATTGTAGTTCTGTTTTGTGGTTATTCTTTTTGTCTTATATATGGCGATCTTGGAGTTAATATTCATAAGTATTGAAGGTGTACAGCATGCACATCCCATATTTGAAGGATGCAGGGATGCTTTTTCCTGGAAATATAACTTTAAAGAAGAACAGTAATTGTTAATATTTATTGTTTTTCCTTAGAGTTGTGATGGCTGATGGGACACCCCAACCCCATGTAGAAAATGGGAAAAAGGAGACTGAGGATGATAATTATGATGCTGATTTAGTTTTTCTGTTGCTTATTTTGTAATTCTGGGACTCACAATTATGAGTTTTAGAATTACAGTAGGGTTTTATGAAAAGGACACAATATTAGGTTTCCATCTTAAATACAATTCAACCTACTAGACTTTTCTTCTACTGATTCCTGTATTTTTGAGAGTTGAGAGTTATTCGAATATTTGACTACACTATATGATTCAGCCTACTAGAATTTTCTTCCACAGTTTCCTGTGTGTTTACAATTTATTTCAATATTTATTGTTTGCTTTTTAAGGAGGGAGGAAGACTATGTTAATATATGGATTTGTTTAATTTGTTTACGCTACATACTCCAAAGGATGACAATAAATATAACTTTGATTAGATCTGCATATGTGTATATTAATTGAAAGAGTTTAGGTAATGAATATGTTTTGAAATTACCTGTAACTTAAACCCTGATACTCCGTCATGTAGCCAATGGGAAACTCTCAGGTCAATGTATGCAAATGCTTTAGTAGTCAGGTTAACCCTAACAACTTCTGTTCTAGCTAGTGTAAGTCAGCTTAATTAAAAATAAGAAAAAGAAAATATACCTTTGTTTTATGTCATATTATGGAGGAAGATTACTTTCATATTATTTGGAGTTTTATATCCTCTAGAAACACTGTCTGATTAATCTAATGAAGGTGTTATTTGTCTTGGAGGGCCACTCCAGGAAGGAAAAACAAGACGATGTGTTGGGTCCCTAGATAGCAGTAAGGAGTAGTGGAGATATGACAACCTACAAGATAGGGTAATATATGTAAAGCAAATAAAACAGATATGTTGCATGTATCTTTTCATTCAAATGGTAAGCTGCCTCATTAACAAACGTGATAATTTTATTATGTTAAAAGCTGTTAAAGACACTACCTTAAAACAATTAGTGTTAATTTGTAGTCTATACAATTGATGCTGTAAAGGTACAAAAAATGGGTGGGGGGGTCCTCTTCTGAGAATGATATTGTAAAAATATGTGTTATTCAGAAGAAAAATAAGATGTTTAATGCCAGAAATTGTGTCACAAATTTTATGATGTTCAATGTGATATCATGGCTTTAATGTTTAGCCATATTATTGGCCAATGAAGATATATTTTAAAAAAGCTTTGTCCTTTCAGTGGATATAAGTTTTGCTTCATAGTTCTTCTTTTACCTTGAAGACCCATAAATACTGGAGGTGTTATAGCATCAGGGATTTACTTATGTATGGTATTAGCAATCTCTCTCATATAGTACTATGGCTAACAAAATGGCCATTTTTTAATCTATGTCTTTGTTTTGACATAGTATATTATTGGAAAAAATTGAAACTTAAGAAAATCTGTAATCCCCATAACAGCTTGATGGATCTTGTGCCTTAACAGCATAGAATGCTTGTTCTATAAGGTGAAGTGTAGCTTCAGTTTTAAAATAATATAACTCCTGTATCTGAGGTTTCATTCCTAATGTGGCAAGGTGCAATATTAAAGCTAATTTTCTGTGCAGGTACTATAACTTTTCCTCTCTCACCAGTCTGCTGAATGAATTTGCTTCTCTTTACTGCTTATGGGACATTTCTTTCTCCATGAGACACTGAACCTGAACCCACCTAGACCTCATTAACAAATAAGTAACTGAATCTCAGTCCACAAATAATAATGTTCTTTGTAGGGAGAGATTTAGCTAGTTATTTTTTCGAGAGGTCTGAGTGGCCTTAAGATCACAGCACCTCATAGAAAAAGGGAGACAGAAATCCATTTCTTGCTAGTAGCACAGCCAGTTTTAGGTACCAGGGAGCCCTGTGGTCACTCGGGGCCCCCCTGCTCCTGAGGGTCCCCCAACCACAGCACATTATCTTATCTTGATATTTTGTAGCATGTTTGTCAAACCAACAAAAGCTAGTACAGCAATATTGTAATTATAATAAACCAAGTAGGTAATAATAATGTTTATTTATATCTCTTTTACAATTCAAATATATCTCTGGTTATTTTAACAGTGTTTTATCAAGTAACAAGCTTCAGAATGCCATTAAACATTTTACTACTGACACAGTGCCCTAGCTTAGTTAAAATCTGCTGGTGGACATTCTCTCCACTAAAGCTAACAACATAGCTCTCTTTAGGTACCTACAATACCCATGGTTGCAGGGGGGCCCTTTATCATCCTTAACTGTGTAGGGCCCCATAAAAGCTGCTGCTTGTTATGGAAAAATGAGAAGAAAAATTTACTAATTTTCTGAGTCTAATCATTAACCTGAACAGGGCTTTGATATTACCCTGTTACTATAAAGGTGACAATTTACATGAATTAAGGTAAGCATTACAGATCAGCACCTCAAAGTGACCAATCTCAGTGTTTACCTGAGATTTTTAAGATGAGTTGATCCTCCTGATCTTCAGGGATGGTTTTCGATTTCAGCTTAGTTTTATAAATACTGGTGGGACACCAACTACTATAACTCTCACATCCATCACTGAAGAGTTCTATTGAATGCCAAAAATAATAGCAGAATAAAGGTTCAAAATCAGGATGACATTTTAAATTTTACTCTAATTCAATTAAATTTTGACAGAATAACATATTTTGCATCAAAATGCATTTTTTGGACAATAAGAAGAATAAAACTCTGATGATTAGATTTATTGACTGTCTAAAATCCTTAACAATTTAACAGCAAATCAAACTTTTTACAAAGTACAGAGAAATATTATGAGGCAAAATCATGGAAGGTCTCTGAAATCAAGGACAGTGGCAGATTTGCATTACTCCTCACTGAGGTAAATAATGACAGGTATGTACTACTCTTCACTGAGGTAAAGAATGACAGGTATCTGCTACTCCTCACTGAGGTAAATAATGACAGGTATGTACTACTCCTCACTGAGGTAAATAATGACAGGTATGTACTACTCCTCACTGAGGTAAATAATGACAGGTATGTACTACTCCTCACTGAGGTAAATAATGACAGGTATGTACTACTCCTCAATGAGGTAAATAATGACAGGTATGTACTACTCCTCAATGAGGTAAATAATGACAGGTATGTAATACTCCTCACTGAGGTAAATAATGACAGGTATCTACTACTCCTCACTGAGGTAAATAATGACAGGTATCTACTACTCCTCACTGAGGTAAATAATGACAGGTATCTGCTACTCCTCAATGAGGTAAATAGTGACAGGTATGTAATACTCCTCACTGAGGTAAATAATGACAGGTATCTACTAGTCCCCACTGAGGTAAATAATGACAGGTATGTGCTACTCCTCACTGAGGTAAATAATGACAGGTATGTACTACTACTACTCACTGAGGTAAATAATGACAGGTATGTACTACTACTCCTTACTGAGGTAAATAATGACAGGTATGTACTACTCCTCAATGAGGTAAATACTGACTTACTCCTGCTGCTGTTTGATGACTACTAAATAACAGTCACTGATTGTTGTGGCACTGACAGTGGTGCACAGTCTATTACTATTTGCTAAAATAAGTACAAGACTAGTATGGCTTACACGTGTGTGTGTGTGTGTGTGTGTGTGTGTGTGTGTGTGTGTGTGTGTGTGTGTGTGTGTGTGTGTGTGTGTGTATTTGTATGTAAACAATCACAGATTTTTATCTGTGCACACAACCAATAATGCTGGGACACATACATTATTTTTCTGGGCATCAGTAAAACGTGTAGCTAACAACTTATTACATTTTAAAAGTAAGGCATAAAACATATCACAGAATATTCAGACACTAACATCTTCTATGACTCTGGTGGCCCCCACTGCCCAGACTGTATAAATGGATACAGCAAGGCCTGCCCCCTTAATCATCCTTGATATCCCACAAAAGCTGTTGCTGGCTAGGGAGAAATGAGAAGAAAACATTTATTTATTTTCTGATTACACTCTAACCTAAACAGGGCTGTGATATGACCCTGTTTGTATAAAGTTGATAATGACCATTGCTTTCAGCTGCACCCATCCTAAAACCAGTCCTGCTAAGATGTGTGTGTATGGAAAGTTGCTGTAGGCTATATGGGGGGTAGGGGGATTCTATGGTTATTACTTTTTTAATTTGTCATCACAATCAAACCTTAAAGGTGTGCACCGGAGGTTATTATAGCTTGTTTCTGGTTGAGGATATTACCTCAGAAGTGTATAAAGAAGTTTACTATAGCTTGTGTTGGGGCAGTGTACTGTCTGGGAGCAACAAAGTAGTATACATTACTGTAGTAATTTTTTTCACTTTCCTAATAATCACACATCAGGCATGTATACAGGTGGTATTCCCATATAGGACCTGTGTATCCTCACAACAATTATCCTGTTAGTTTATTGTGAGCTACTGTTTTGACAGTTTTGAACATTAAGCCTTGACCTGGGCACAACTTAGATCTTCCTTGAAATAACTAAAAATAAGAATGAAATTCTTTTCTCACTCATGATTTTTCTTTAAGCCACCACTGGATTTAATGGTTGGGAAATGCTCTAAAATGCATTACAGAACATCTATAGCCCCTATAGCTTCTGGAGGCACTGGCTTAATTGAATTATTTCCTAAATGGTTATTACTGTGCTGCCTTGGTCAGGAAAGGTGTGTTGAAAGGATGCAAAGAAAACTAAAGCTGAATAGCAGCACTGAATTTCTTTCTTAATCATAATTTCTGTTCAAACCATCATTAGATGAAAAGGTTGTGTAAAAAAATGCACATCTGAGCATATAGAAAGTCATGGCTTCTTGAAAAAGCTGAAGTGGAAGGCAAAATATGAAAAAAGGAAGAAAAAAGTAATGCACTTGGTATGGGGAACACTGAAGAATATGTGTGTGTATGTGGGGATCTGAAACAGTAGGCAGTGCCTAGGGCATTATTTCACCCAAGTCCACCCTGTACATAGAGTTTTTATAATGTGTCATTGTTGCAACTAAGTGTCAGCAACAGTGACTGCCCCTTTGAGAGATGGGTCAACATAGTGTAATGTAATAACATTGTAGCTACAGGACATTTTGAGTGTACACCTCCTAAAAGTTTGCATGAACTAAAATGTTTCTTAGGAGGGTTGGCAGTGACAGGGTGATGCTTAGAAAGTGCCGAGAAGGCCCCCAATTTGATATTTGTTGGGGGTCCTCAAAATGGTAACACCAGCCATGTCTAGTAATTACTTTAATCTGCAAAGTTCAGTAAACTTGGAGTGAAAATAATAAACATTTGGATATGTGGAGCTTTCTCCCACAATGGGGTGTGTAAGGTGAGTTTTGTTAGCTGCCATAGCTATCTGCAATAGCTGACATCAGATCAGGCTTCTAGTGAAGAGTGTTTCTTTCTTATGTGATTCGCAAAAGTGACAGCCTTATAGTTCATTGCTAAAGCAGGCTTAAGAAGTTTGTGGGTAAAGATCATAGCTCTGTGCAAGAATCTGTACTCTTTGAGTATTCTTGAAAGAGGGGAAGTGTCTATTATCCTTACCTTTGCCTTTCATATGACTTTTGCACTGGTACCAGAAGTTAACCTGTAGGTATGCATGCTTGCAATGAAAAACAAAATAAATGCTTACTTGATTGACCCAGCATGTTTGACCCAATGTATAGTGAACTGGAGAGATCAAGCAAATAAATGTAAGCCCCTGTTGCATTTAATATGATTCCAGAACTTCAGAGCTACATTCAGAATGGATCATTTCACTTACAATGGAAACTCGTGTCTTCCAAAAACACCCAAACCACTATCTCCTTTACGCAGTTAGTTGTCACCAACAAGAGTAAATTCACTTTCACCCACCCTGCTACGCAAAGGGATAATATCCTGACTTTTTCCCAGTTGACCCATGTTTGAATAGTGGCATGAGCATCAATTTAATTTAATTCAATTCAAGTTTATTGTCATATGTACTAGAGACAGCATCACAAAGTACAATGGAATTTTTATTCTGCAAGTCCTCCAGCTACATATAAAAACAATGGCAATTAACAAGAAGTAATCTAAGACAACAAGTAGATATAAATACCAATATCAGTAGGTATATATAACTGCAAAAGAGTAGATTTGTGCAAAAAAAAAAAAAAAAAAAAAAGAAAGGCAAAGTAAGAGAGGATGGGAGTGAGTGGCTGATGTTGGCTTATCCATACTGAGAGAAGGAAGAAGGGAGGCAACCTTACTCATTGCATTTGGAGCACAAAGAGCCTGGTGAGCACCAAGGTGAAACCGATGTGCCATCTGTTTGGGAGGTTGCTCATATGGGGAACTGCTCACACACTACCTGAAGGCAGGTATAGCAGAGATTGCAAGGTAGTCAAGGGAGTGGACTAGAGCATTAAGATAAAACTCTCATCAGAGCAGTGTGACACTGCACCCAGGTCCTAGATCTCCTCACCAATCCTGGATATGGGTCCAGTAAAGACCAAGGTGGGTTCAGTAGGTCTGGTAAACAAGGAGAGGAGCAAGTATCAGCTGACAGTCAGCTGCAGATAACCAAAAAAAATCACTATCTGATTAGCACAAGTGGGTTTGCAAACACTGGCCTTATCTATGGTGTTGTTCACCAGATCAATCAAAAGTTTTAGTCATCATTGCTGGCCAAAATGTTTTAATTTCTGATAAAGCAATCCATATGTCTGAAACCACAGTTATGCATATAGCATTCGGGCGATGACATTATTAGCAGCTGTAAATTGAGCTGCCATACTCAAAATGGTCTAGTGTGAACAATTACAGCCAGACTGTGAATCAGCTCTGATTATCTCCAGGCACCATATTCTTTCAGCAGACTAGGCATTACCACAGCAGTTCTAACTGTGTTATGCTTAACTGCCAATTTCATTTGCCAAGCACAAATCTGCCTGCTATACGTTATGTATTTTTAGATTTACTTAAGAATAAGACATGATAAAGGCTGACAGAATGGGAGTAACTTTCTTACAGCACAGAAAGGTATGTTTATTTAAAATCACTTGGGATTCCTGTAAGATAACCAGCAACCATGCTGACTTGGTTAAAGACCATTAAGTCTGCAGGCACACTGCACTGCTATCTAATATAACAGATGCAGACATGCTTTCTCTGGATACTAGACAAAGTTCAGTAGAAGGAATTTTTGGTTTTGCAATTGAATTTCAATTTATTGAAGTTTCACTAACTGAAGTGCATCACTGATTAAAGGAATATTGAATCATTGGCCAAGGGGAAATTCCAAATTGTTATCCTACTGGCTCCAGTGCACCATGTTCCATACTCCTTCATGTTTGTAATGCATTTATCTGGGATTGAGTAACATGCATCATTAATCTATCACTAAAATCAGTAGTATATCTGGACATCTGCCAGAGTCATCCCCTTCTCATGCTAAAACCCAAAACCTATGCTAGAAATGTAATGACTCATCTCACTGCTATCATCACTAGCATAACTCCTGAAAAATCTGGTAGTGGTACAATGTAATACTCAATTATATGTCTATCTGAGCAACAAACAGCATGGCTTTAGGAAAGGACATACCACTACATCTCCCCTTCTCCCTCAAAATACTACCTTTATTTACATCAGTCAATGATAGTGGGGTTACAGGTGTGGAAATTATGGACTTAGATGAAGCTTTTAACTGGGTGACTCAGGCAAGGCTGATAGCTAACTTTTTACTTAATGGTTCAACACCTACAACATGGCATTATTTACTATCTGTTGAGTAACAAAACTTTTCATGTGTGTGTTGATGTGCAGTAATCCCAATCATAGTTATTAAAATTAGTTACCTCACAGACCAACACATGGATCCTCTATGTTTAACATTTTACTAAACATATTCCCCATCTACCTGCTTCCATTTACAATGTACTTAGCACATTGACTCTGCCCATAAAGCTGATAACTTGTTTACTGAATCCCTCTGTTCTGCTTAACATCTCTAAAACTCTCTTCCTCTCACACACACTCTCTGTCTCTGTCTCTCAGGGGGACAGATTAAACATCTAACAAGTTTTAAAGTTACAATTAAATCATGCTACAAAAATAGTTTGCTCTGTCATTGCTTACACCTTCCACACCAATATATCCTACTGGACTATATAGTTAATCACCTCCAAACTTCATAGCGAAACTTTCATATAACCATTTATTTTACTTAGCATTGCTATCTTAACCTTGTCACTCCACACCTTAAAAAATGTTGTAAACCAGGTGTGTTGTATAGATTATTTAATACTACTTAATATTTCGATTTTATTCCATTACTATATACCACTACCGTGAATTTGAAAGTTTTGTAGAGCGTTTCATTGGTTTAGTATTTACCAAGGCAAATATTACCTTCCTGAGTGTATATTACTTTGAACACATATGTAATAGTTTGTATATTTTTTTCTGTTTTGGTGGAACTTTTCTCCCAAGGCTTTTGCTGAAAAAGGGTACCTTATTGAATATGACTTTCCCGGTCAAGGAATGTAAAAAAAATAAATAAGGTATGACATGCTAAAAAATTGCCTGCATGTCTCTGATCAGTCAACTATAGCAATCTATACAAAGCTTAAGGACAGCTGTGACAGTAGGGGCTTTAAGTCAACCCTTTTAAAAACAAGACTATATCATATGAAACCCCAAATGTACCTCAGCATGGTAAAGAGAATTTGGAACAGTCTTGTAGCAACTGTAGAGATTGTGTAAAGACCTTTAAGAATTTCAAATTCTTGGTGTCTAAACAAAGTACTGAACTTTTTTATCTGGGTAGCAGTTAGTTAAGACTCATGTCTAGATGTGTATGACTGAGTCACTAGACTGTTAACAAATGGCAAAAACATGCAAGAGCAAAGAGTTTCTATTACAGTTACTGAATATACCGTATCAGTGATATCTACCTCCTCATCAAAAACAATTTTCTGATTTATGATCAGAGGCCAAGGCCAAACTTAGCCTTTGTGCTTTAATGTCTTGCTTTGGATGGCTGGATATTGGCTAGAGGGATCCAGTCCTTAAACACAACAGATGGGTGGCATATCTTGTGACATATGTGAGGACCAACTCAATGATGTTGTACACAAATCCTTGGCTTGACATCCAGTTTTTGAGCTTTGGAAGGAATTATAAGGCTTGATGGACAATATAGGGAGCTCCCTATAGACCCCCACTTTATTTTTATTTATGGCTCATGCTACACTATATTAAATGAGTGGAGCTTTTCAGGACTGACTTATACATATTACTTCAGTGGTAAGGGCTTTTATTATAGGGGAATAGAAAGATTCATGCAGGCTAAATTATAACAAACATAAGCAGTGTTATGTCGTGTATGATCTCTGGAAGAATTTTGGTTTCTGCCGAAGGAGTGTGTGTTCCTCCTTATAAAGTCCTTAAAACATTTCAAAATTGGTGGGGTATTCTTATCAGAGAGTGTTACAGTAAAAGGTCATTAAATGGAAGTTAAGGGTTATGCAGAATATATCTTCCTGCTTTGGCATGTAGCTACCTGAACCTTCTCAATGTTTAGAATGTGTTGTCACATAACATGGTTATCTTCTTGCAAACCTAGTACTTGTGAAATGTATAGCCTTGTATGATATTTGTGGTGAACATTTTGTTGTTGTCATTTAATAAAGAATTGAAAAAATCTTCTTTTCTCTCTTTTAAAACAGAGGTATCTACTAATACTTCTTAGTAGCAAGTCTCACAAAGAATTTTAGGTTTTCTCAGACAGACAGACAAAATCTATTTTGTAAATACAGTTTGTAAATGTGTAACTGACAACATTGTTTATATTGCTACATGCAAATTCTGCCAATCATTTTATGTCTTAAAACTGAAAAGATTTAATATTATAGTATGTAAACAAGGATAATGAAATTCAACAATTTACAAAAATCGGTTAGCTAAACACAAGTACAAGTCAGATGATATAGTGGAAATTGTGATCTTCTACTTTAAAATCACTGATCGCTGCACCTAAACCAGATGAGTAATAGCCTGCTAAGGATTTGCCCAGCTGTCCAGCTTTACAAAACACAAGGACACTTCCCCATGGCCTAACTGCCCAGATGTTAAGTAGAACTCCATACAAAAGGCAGTTTGAAAATCTTCAGAGCTTTCTAGCCTGCAAAGTACTCTCCCTTTGTGGGTATTGTGGAGCTGATGGTTGGCTGGCAATCCTTCAGGTTAGGCAGATAAGTTCCCTTTGGAGGAAAAACCTTCTACTAGTTTATTTTTCTGTGGAAATACTTTGTCTTTCTGTGAAAAAGGGTTTACCTTTTGCTCAGAATTGTTATATTATGGACTGCCTTTATGGGTAAGGTAATTTTTTTTCAGATGAAACTGCATGAAAAAAACTGTGTTTAAATGATTTTTGACTAATTGTTTCAGTATTACTGTGTAGAATAATGGTGTTTGTGACAGGATATTATCATTATGGGGACTGCCATTTACCTCAAAACTTGAAGTTCATTGTCACTTGCTTACCACCTTGTGCAGGCACCACTACTAGCTAGCTAGTACTCTTTTAGGTTGAACCAAGGTGCAGATACTAGTCTCCTCAGTTCTTCTTTCTGATGTCCTTAAAGAATACATTTTTTGGGAGTGTTGGTTCCAGCTGGCTCTATCATCACATAAACCATTAATGGGTATCTCTGCTCAGGCCAAACTGGGTTCCCCTGACTGCTCATTGTTGACTTTTAGTTCCTCTGGTGATGCATCTGCAACTACTAAGGGCTGAGAGTTGTCACATCTTCTGAGGCTGTTCATTAGTCCATACAAGGAAAGGAAGAACCATTCTCCACTCTCAGTGAAAGTAGCAGTTGAAGGTTTACAGCTTAGCCAGGTTAGGATTTGTTTCTGGGGTATTTCTCTGCATGGGTCAGTCTTTATCCAGGGAGTCTCCCAAAAATCAAAACTGATGAGTCTAGTGCCCTCTCTTGTTCTGTATCTGTCTGTCTGGTGAACAGTGAGTACTTACTGGGATTATCAAAGGGATTACTTCTTGTTTTCAGTATTTTAATTCGGCTCCTTCAAAGACTGTTAGTAAGAAAAAAAAGTTTCCCCTCTTTTTCTGTCAATGATCCCCAGTCAGAAGAGCAGGGACTGGAAGGGAAGTGTTGTTCTTCAGTATTTCTCCTTAAGCTGAAGATTCTGTTTCTTAGGAATGTGGTTATCTTTTCTGAAAGGTTTGTTTCAGGTGGAACAGCTTGAAATCCCTATATCTCAGCAAATATATTACCACTGGTGCTCACTCTACCTACACCTTATCTTCCTGTGTTGTTTACCTCTGATGATAGGCAGCCCTCTGCACCATAGTAGTCTGTCAGTACTTCACACATGTAAATTCTTGTTCTCCAAGTCAAAATCAAATCCTGAAGTGATATGTTTATTTAAACTTATTGCTAAGCACAATTTCTCCGTCAAGGATGGGAAGGGTCACAGATGGTGATAGAAATCCCTCCCTTCATTTCTGGTGATTCTTCTTCTTCATCCTGCTAATCAGATGTCACAGTTTTTTTTTTCCTTTTGTAGACCTAATGGTGGTTCAAGGGTTAGTAGAACTTGTGCCATCAGCTTTGATTGCCATAAGTTTTTATTCAAGAGTTTTTCTAGTGCCAAATTAAGGGGATATTTGGGGATCAGTCCTAAACATCTTTTCTCTATCTATATGTACAGGCCCCAAAAATGTTAAATATTACCCTTCAAACCCTGTTTTTTGTCATTCTCTCTTGAATTTTATGGTAACATTGGACCTAAAAGATACTTATCATCACATTCCAGTTTGCAAGGAATTCAGGAATTTTTCATTTTTATCTGTAACTGGATCCCTTTATCAATTTTTTTCTCTTAAGGTTTGGTCTGTCCAATTGTGCCAAGGATATTTACATTGTATCTGGCTCAAGCAATTGCTTAATGCAGACTTCAAGGCATTCACATTTCTCCTTGTTTAGATGATTGTGATATACTGCTCAGTCTGGGGTTTCAACTGAATTTACAGAAATCACCTGTCATCCCTTCTCACTTCCCCAGTAGCTACCCCCTTCCTCTAGCTTCTATTTCCTTTTTTATATATTCTGACAGGATGATCATAAATATATAGTTGCATTGGGAATTTTGTCCTAGCATTTGTTCCTTCTAGGGCTGTAGCCACCCTTCTTGGGGCAAGAAAGCTTTTAAGATTTTTAGCCTCTAACTGCCTTTTATATGGATCTTGACTTGAACTCTAGGCAGTTAGGGTACGTGTAAGACATCCTTTATCTTTGTAAAGATAGGATATAACCAATTTTGCTTAGGCTACTGTAACGGAAATCAATTAGAACATCTACTGTTATGGTAAGTTCATTTAGAGGGAGTGTTTCCAGTAGTTTATTATAAGCAGAAAGCCGTTGGCAAACAGAACTGGCAACCTCAGTGGAGAAATATGTAAAATGCTGTTTTTCTGCAATTAATGGCCAGAATGTTGATAGTAAAATAACCTAATAAGTTAGTAATTTTGTATCTTGTGATCTGTTTTTATTTGTTTTTGCTAAGTCAAACCCAACATAGGTGCATCCACCACCAGCAAGAGGCAACAGGACATTAGGATAACATTACAGAGGGAGACAGCCACCAACCAGTACTTCTAGATCCCAACAGTGAGGCACATGAGGGAGCAACCTCCCGTCTCAGCACAGAGGTCTCCACAAGGGCACCAACAATAGAGGAACAAGTCCTGGAAATGTGCCAAGGATTTGGAGGATGTGGAAAAATCAATACAAGAGAAGAGACTCACCAGAACAAACAATAAAAATGGACTAAAGTCTAAAATCACTTGACAAAAATGTTTATTTGGGTAGAACAAGAAATCTTAGATAAGGGTTTGACTTTTATACCTTTTCACAGAAACAACTTTGTGGAGACTGTAATAGATGTTAAACTGTATATGAGGAAACTGAATCTTAAAATATTTTTAAATGGCAAAAATAAGAATGGAATCAACCCTGACAGAAATGACAATGGTATAAAATGGAAAAATCCCAGTGTCTTTTGCAAGCCTGTGCACTCCACCCTGAGCCAAGTGTGTATGAGAGCAGATGCGAGACTGATATCCACAGATTATGACAAAATCTATAAAACAAGTAAACCACCTAGGAAGAAGTTATACAACTTTAGCATAGAAAATTGGATGCACTAAAAAAAATCAGAGCAGAGATAATATGTGCGGTATCACGAAGGGGGGATAAGGGGGTAGGCATTCTATTCACAGATAGAGCAATTATAACTACAAGATAGAAGCCATGCTTGATAATAACAGGTTCTAGAGTAAATATGATTTTTAACACTGTAAATGTTGCTTATAATTGAGAGAGAGAGCAGCTAAGAATGCCGCATAAAGATGATTTAGTAGATGCCAAGCTTTTTAACTTTTTGGTTATCCTCAAGCCAAAAATACCAAGCTTCTTTGGGATCCCAAAGCCCCATAAGAATATCTCCAATCCTCCAAGCAACCAATATTGGCAAGTGGTGGTTCCATAACTGAGACAATATTCCTCTTGCTTGATGTTCAGATAAGACTGGGTGGCAGTAACCAACAAATCTTCTTTTTAGATGCTCTGGATTTTCTGGGTAAAATTAGAGATATTCCAGTCAGTGATTCCACAGTCCTGAACAACAGATGTGGAAGCATTATATACAGCGCTTGCATAAAGCTGTTGTTTTCCACCTGTAACAGAGATATGCAAAAAGGACAGAAATACATGAAGGGATAGAAATTCTAGGAAGGTTATTGGATCTAACCATTAGGAACAGCTACTTCAGGTTTAACAATAGATTTTATAAGCAGACTACTGAAATAACTATTGGGGTAGCCATGGCCCAGAGAATGGTCAGTGTGGTTCCTGGAGGCAGTAGAGTACCAAAGCCCCTATTCTGCATCAATGAAATGCTACATCTGTTTCCTTCATGACATTTGTATAATCTGGGAGTTGGATGAAGCCAAACTGAATGATGTTTCCAACCATATCAGTAATTCTAGTAGGTTCCTGAGATTCACAACCTCTCTCAGCAAATCCTTGGTCAGCTTTTAGACTTAATCATATCTAAGGACACTGAAACTAAATATCTCTTCAATAACCAGTTCTGAAAACCACCAAGAGTTAATATGCTGCTGTACAGTAAAAGCATCACCAATGTAATCAGCCTACAGAGAGACTTCCTGGTTAGATAGTGCAGAAATAGATTCCTGAATTCCAACCTCATCTCCATCAAAACTTTAAAGGAGGCAGGGGACCTTATTTTTAGGGACCCCTCTGTGAGACCCCTATGGCTCCATAGAGATCAATACCAGGACCCACAGTAGGACAGAAAAAAAAGAAGCATGGCTCTCACTTTTACACCAGATTACAATACAATCAGAAAAATCATGACCAACAAATTGGTGCTAACCACAGACAATAAATAACAGGAAAAACTCATAAGACCCCATCCTTGTTTTGTTTTTCAGAGAGCCAAGGATGTAAGGGACTAGGTGGTGTGAAAATTCATACCGGAGTTGGGCAACAGAAGAATTTACCCCTGTGGCTCCCTTTGTGCAATTACTGCAAGTACATAAGCAATAAGGGCTACATCTTTCACCCAGTACTCATGAGAAAAATCAACAGCACTTGTTATGGTAATTGCAACACTGCTTTTATAGTGTACCATACACAGTGTAATGGCTGCTGGTGTTTTTATGTAGGGAAGACTGTGAACAAGTTCAAAATCAGGGTGGCACACCAACTGTCTGAAATCAGACTCCAGATCCTCAAAAGCCAACTAGCAAACACTGTTGTGATTTTCCAAGCCATGGAGCTTTCCACTTTCACATCCCAGACAGGCTCCCTATGAAACCACTCAAAAGAAAGAAAAATGCCATCTTTGAAAAAATGGAGTTAAGCTGAAAGATCAGGCTGGATGCCAACTTGGTATAATTCAAGGATTTCCATAAAAAGTGAGCTTGCACTCAGTAAACTAAACCTTAAATCTTAAAGTTAAAACACTTGTTAATGTTTAACCTGAGACTTAGACAAAAAATGGTACTGTTGCTAATAAAAAATAGCCAATCAAGAAAATGTTTCTGTAGATCACTGTATCTACATTAGAACAAGTTTTCAGGTGAGCTAGTAATACAGGAAACAAGTCACTCCCCTGGATTCAATAAACTCAATGCAGGAATAGCACTATTCCTGCATGGAGTGGCTTGTGTCTGTATAGCACAGCAGCGCGCCTTGCATATTCATGAAGGTGTGCTGCTCTTCTACCTATACAGACATGAACCAGGAACGAGTACAGGGGGCATGTCCAAGTAATGCATGGACATTGAACATGCCCCCTGCACTCAAAATGTGCTGTGCGGCACTTTCTAATAGGATCTGGCATAATATTCAAGAATTACTCTAATATCATGACAGTATTTCAGTGTCCGTGGACACTGAAATGAAATAAATGATAATTTCACTGTCCACAGGCACTGAAATAAACACTGCGTCGGGAAAGCAATGCAGGGAGTGTGTGACAGGTTCTGTGACACAGTCCCTGCATTGTAAAAGTGCCATACAACACCTCCGCAACCTGCTAAAGCAGGAAATGTTTGCAAATGCACAAATAATGGGGGGTAAATCCCTCAAAAGGGACACAACATGCATATTTGTCCCACAAACTTAGAAAGTTGATAGAAAACAGGTTATGCATTAGCATGAATTACAGAAGGATAGAGGTCTGAAAGCAAATGTATGCCAATATTCCCTGACAGCAGTCCATGTGGACAAAGGCAAAAATAATGGAGGGAAAAAGCAATAAAATAGGGACACCTCTGAAAGTTGCCCTCACACACTTAGAAAGTTGATAGAAAACAGGATGAAGGATAGAAGCATGAAAGCCAAATGAATGCCGACTTGTCAGAACATCACAATACTCACTTATATAACATAATAATATAATAATAATATTTTTTTTTTTTAGGCTAAGGAATGTTTAAGTGTAGCCAAGCGGGTGTGCTCATCCTGGCACACTGCTTACAATAGCTTAAACATCCCATAGGAGATAAATGCAAATATACAGAAGAAATTTCCAAGCCCAGATAGTGTAGTGTTTAGAGTCCTGGCTTTTTATGCAAGAAATTGCAGTCTGAGTACTAAGACAGACAACTTATTTTTATATGGGTAAGTAGTGTTAAAATTATTGTTATAAATTTAAATTATGTAGCACCTGTTATTTTCAACCAAGGTAGTGTAGCTGGTGTACAATGTAATTGTGAGTGCATATAACATGTGAAACCACCCATGTACACACAAGTTCCCCATACAGTATAGTCACACCCCTCGCCAATGTAAGGAAAACATATAGAGGGAGGTCATGTAAAGTATATCATATACACTTAATAAATGAAAGCAGTCCTCTGATATATTTAAAAAAGTAAAAGTAAGCAATGGTTAGCAATGCTCAGCTATGCTTAGCAAGTGTAACTATTACTAAGATGTGAATGCTAAGCTTCAGGCAGCTCAGCTAAGTGGATTTGTGCACAGTTAAACACTGCTCAACAACTGCTCCTTTAAGAAGTGTTAAAACTGGCTTAGTGGATTTGTGCATTGCTTAGCAGAGCTTAACCTTTTCAAAATGGTCTATTGACAGCAAAGGGCAAGAATATTGCACTATTTAAATGGTGCAGGTGGGAATATAGCCATAATCTGTTATAGTCCATCTGTGCAGATACGATAGTTGGCGTTGGAGAGGGAGTGTGCTTTTGGGTGCAACACTGGAGCATTTGGGAGTCCAGGGTTATGGCTGCACTCCTTGTTAAAAACCATGAGGAGAGACTGCTGCAGAGCCAGTACCAGAGTTCCCAATATAAAGTGGAGGCCTGGGACCGACACAAACATGAATTCGCCAGTGCTATTGGCATCCCACAGACTGGTGAGCAGGCATGGCACCACTATGATTACCTAAAGCATAGGATGGGGGCACTCTTGGACCAGTGGATCCAAGATAGATGGGCCCAGAATGCTTCAGTAGTGTGTAAGTATCACTATCAAGTAGTTTGTTCATAGGTTCATAGGTTCATACTAGGCTATCTGCCCGAGGGCATTTACAAGCCTAGCCCATAGTTTTGTGGCTTACGCCACCCCTTTAGTATGGGGAACTATACCCATTATTTTGCTGTGCCTCTGTTGAGCAGTGACACTGAGGTAATCCCTGGGGTATATCTGCGATCTCCCATCCATTGGTCAAGATTTCTCTTGAACAAGGCCAGCGAGGTGCTCTGCCTCACATATACCGGGATTTTATTCCACAGCATAGGGAGTCTTTGGGTGATGAATCTATCCCTCCAGCACGTCCTATTAATAGCCGTGTCGAGGTTTAAGTCTCCCGCCCTTGTGGCTCTGACGGATCTAGATTTTTTGAGGTGAAGCAAAGGGCAAGGCGAATTTGGGCACTCAAATCCCAGAGAGATGAGCCTGAGAATGTGATAGACATATATGCATAATGTGTGTTTTTCTCCCCTACAGCTGTGGCAGACAGGGCTAATAACATGGAAGCCCATAGTGGCAGAAAAAAAAAGAAAAGGGCATCTGTCCCAAAAAAATATCGCCCCATACATAGCTGTCCATTTTGCCACATGTCCACTGGACACATGTAATCTGGTCCATCTGGCTTGACAACACATTTTTGTTGTCCTAACTCATCTCTCTGGGATTTGAGTGCCCAAATTCGCCTCTAAATTCTGTACAAATGCACAGCTGTTGCTGTATAAGAAATGGACAGCTACTGACCTTTCCTACACCCATCCTGCACATCCTTAGCTATCTTTCATATTGTTCTTCCCTGTGTGTACCCCCTTTTCACCACTTTCCTATCACCCCTTTTTCATTTCTTTTAAAGAAATTAGCGCAGGTGTAAGAGTGAATAAGCGGGAGTAAGCGGGAGTACATACATGCATACATGCATACATACATACATACATACATACAAATGTTTCAACAATGGGCATTAAAGCCCTTTTAGCTTGCCAATATACCAAAACACTTGTTCCCATAATAAATATCCAGGCTGTTCTTAAAATATCTAAACTAGTACTTCCTTTAATGTAATTTGGTAGTCTGTTCCAAGCATCAGCTACTCTGTCAGAGAACCAATTAATTAACTTCTCGTTCCTATAGAATCTTCTACATAGGTTATCCAACAATTCTCTTGTACTTTTTGATAACCCCAAACATTCCCAGAGGTAGTTGTCCCTAAATGCCCTATATACCTGAATAAGACCTCCTCTTAAATATCTGTAAGAGACATTGTACAAGTTCAGATATTTTAGTCTTTAATAATAACTTAGATTTTTACATCCATGGATGCCCTTAGTATATTTCCGCTGTACTCTTTGCAGTTTATTCATGCTTGTTTCCATACTCAGGTTTGGGTCTAATGTAACTAACAAACAATTACTTCATTATGTTTGATTTCCTAGACTTTATAAATCTTTTTATACAACCTATAGTTCTATAACTATCATTAGCCAATTGGTTGATATGATTAGAAAAACTCATAGCTGAATCTATCCATATACCAGGTCCTTAAATTAATCTACAGTTTCAATCACTGTGTGCTGTATTAAAAACTCACCTTTCAGTTTATGTCTCCCAAGTCTCACATGCTTAGATTTTGATGTATTTATCAACATATTATTCTCCTTTGCCCAAATGGTCAACTTAGTCAAATTATTTTGCAGACATGCATTATCTGCAACACTTGTAATCAGTTTACCCAATTTCAGGTCGTCAGCATATAGACTGCAGAACATCACAGATGAAAAAGTAAGGTCTGAAAGATACAATCCAAACAAGTAAAGGCCTAGTACAGAGCCCTGTGGGACACCTTGACTGTAACCAAGGATTTTACCTGTCCAATTGGTGTGTGATACTTGCCATGTCCTATTTAAGTAAATGTGTTTGCGCGATGCTAAGTGAAGCCAACACAGATTAAGCATCTGTACATTTAACCATGTATTGGCATCACTTATCATTGCAAAAACCCACACAAACCCACTTACAACTGCTTAAAACTGCTTTAATCACTCTGTTTGCATCAGCCACTGTTCTGCCAAGCAACAAAATAATGAGCCCTGCCAAATCTCGTACCCAGGGCCCTGTACACCATAGTCAGACCAATGTACCACTACACCATTTGAGTTGCAAGGACTGCTGATGCTTTTTCAAACATATCAAGCAGTAGAGTCATTCAATAGTAGGAAAACAATTCTGTAGAATCAGTCAGGTTTTGTATATATACATATGTATATGGAAAATATATACATACTATAAATAGAAATATACATATAATAAAAAAATATATATATATATACATGTGTATGTATATGTATATGTGTATATATATATATATATATATATATATATATATATATATATATATGTATGGATTCACTTTAAAAGCTCAGATTCCTAAAAACCCGAACTTCATATGGTCGAGACCATAAGTTCGATTTTAGGAAACTCAAACTCCTAAAATGAAACGTAAACCCCCCCCTGCACCCCCCATGTGCCCCCCACATCCCCCTACTTAAATATACCAACTCCAAGTTTGCACTACAGTGGGGAAAAGGGAAATCTCCCATTTTGCACTGTATGTGGAAGCGCAAAATGGGAGTTTTCCCGTTTCCTGCCAACATCGCAAAAAAAATGAAAACATTACTTAGACACAGAGTATACAGGGGTCCTTGCCTCTGTGTGTAAGTAATGTTTTAAGGTAAGTAAAGTATTATTTTTTAACACTTTACACATTCGAGTTACTGAAAGCTCAAGAGCTTTCAGTATATCTATATATATATATATATATATATATATATATATATATATATATATATATATATATATATATATATACATATACGCTCATAACATGTAGTGGAGTCATAACTCAGAACCATACCTCCCAACCTCTTAGTGCAAGAAATCTGGCCAAAGGCTGTACAAATAGGGGGACAATTCGCCAAAACTAGGGACATATTTTAAATATTGCTCTTATAAATGTAGAGTGTTGCCAGAGTGACAGGGTTTGTTTAAGCATGCATGTTCTGAAGGATGTGAGTTCTGAAGCTGAAATGCATGTCATCATTTACTGTCAGAAATCCTCAGATCATCACAGTGATTTACCAGGGAAATAAAAATAATGAATCTGTGGAATACACCAGAAAAGAACAGAAATATGAGCAATTAACCTGAACATTCTGCAACAATATGGACAATCGAGAGGTAGATTCAAAACCCCTTAGTCCAACGAATCTGGACCAAGCATGACAAATTGGGGGGAGAAAGCCATGGAAATAGGGACATATCTGAAATACTGGAGTAGATAAGCTGACATAGTTGCTGCAGTAACACCCGCCTGTCTGTCCTAACATATATTGACTGAAATAGCACAAGTCTATAACTATAACATTCAATTACTTCTCAATAGTTAGTGCCTGAAATCCTCACATCATCCCACTGATGTGTCATAAACATACATTTATGGGGGGCCAGGCAATAGTACATCCTACAAATATCTGGACATAACATCACATTAGGGAAACTACACTCAGCTGCTAAGCATGTCACCAAACACTGTCCAAATTACAAGTCAGACTGACACAACACTAGCCCAAATTCTCTATGGGGAATTACACATGTATTGACAAATATATCAGGCACTACAGGGATGTAACAGCACTGAAAAATAGACACTAGTGTGAAAATGCATACCCACAACCAATTCCACCACAGTCACAGTGACATACCGGTAAGCCAAAAGAACAGTACAGTATAAGGACTGTGTGAACAAAAATATCTCAACATGTTTTCCAGTCACACACTCCCCCTACAGATACTGGCCCAATTCACAGTGTAGTATGAAGCCTGACCATGGTATGGGACATGTCTCAATCTGCTCCTACAAACATATACATCTAATAGACCACCAGAAACAGGAGCAGCATGCACAGACAGATAAAAAAGAAGCCACATCACATACATCCACCACCCTCTCTACACAGGCCAAATAACATTGACACACTACACTGCTACACAATCCTGACAGTCTGTCAACAATTACCATAAATACACAGACCCCTCAACTGTTCAGATCCCCACAGAATGTCCAGGCTTTGTCTTCATATATAAGGCCTCTTACACATAACATGTTTGGCAGTCTGATACATCACTGGGATGGTATCAGGAATGAAGGTACTACATAATGGTATACACTACCTAGCACCCTCTTACCGCATGACATCTGGATAAAGCCTAACATACTTGGGGGACAGAGGCCCAAAAACAGGGGCATATGCGAAATACTCTTTTTATAAACTGAGACAGTTGCTGGTGTAACAGGGTTTGTTGTAACATATCTTTTCTGAGGGATATGAAGTCAGAAGCACAAATAGTTGATAACATTTACTGACTGCAATCCCCACAATACACTACTGACTTTTCAAAGACAAAAAATGTCTGAGGAGCACACCAAACATGAGAGTCCAAAATCTGGCCATTCTGCAGATAGCCCTACAGTTGAGAGTTATGTCAACCACATAACACTGTCAGACTTAAAATCACACAGAAAAGCCATGCCCACACAAACCCTGTTAAACTAGCATTAATTCAACTGTATAACAGCAATACTTATATTCTGTCCTCATGTCTGGAACATTCTCCCCCAGTTTGTTGGGCTGTCTCCACAGTTTTCATTGTAAGAAGTATTTCCAAATACCCTCTGTGATGCTGTTGTTCACACACCTCCATGAAGTCCTTCTCACAGGTAAGGAAAAGGGTCAACGCCCCATGAAGTACTCAATTATAGGAGTGTATTGTCATGCCAGTGGCTATAGGAATAATACCACAGCTGTTCTGCATGCAATTAGCAAGTGGGGGATACCAACTGATGCACAGGCCATCATCTGCTCATGAGCATTATCGACAAAAGGCAAGCTGCTGCCTACGCAAAACAAATGTATAGTCTAGATCTGGGAGAGAGAGAGAGAGACACACTCACACACACACACACACACACACACACACACACACACACACACACACACACACACACACACACACACACACACACACACACACACACACAGACCAAGAAACCAAGCTACACATATTGGAATAAAACAAACCATACTAAGCATGTAATGGGATGCAGTAGGGGGTATATAATAATGGGAAATGGAAAGTTCAACAAATATGTCTCAACAAGACTTGCTGTACTGATATATTGCTGATCAGAACCTATGGCCATAGCAACTGGGTCTGTCTGCAGTGATATAGATCACAGCTCAGGCCCCTAAGTCACCCCAGGAAAGGATGGCTCACATATGACTACTACTGGAGTCTGTGTTGAACAATACTGACTGTGACACTGGTAGGCCAGCTACTGGGATGTCGTAGACATCCATATGTAAATTGTGAATACAACTATGATATACATGTTTGTCACATAAATGTGAGAGACCTATACAGGGTATTTGCATAGTGAAATACTGTTGCAGAAGTGTGTTGAACTGCATGTGATATACTGAGCTCATACCATTCAACTGTCCAGTGTTATGCACACTGACCATATGTGTGCCTCATATTTTTAGTCATTTATTCAGTTATGTTATGTCTGTAGAATCACTGGCTACCTGTGAAGACTGACATTACAACATCTCCTTCCCTTTCTTTTGGCTATTCCCATTAGGGGTCACCACAGTAGATCATCTGTCTCCATTTCCTACTGTCGTCTGCATCATGCTCTGTCACACCAGTCACCTGCATGTCCTCTCTCACCACATCCAGGAACCTTATCTGAGGCCTTTCTCTTTTCCTCTTACCTGGCATCTTCATCCTTACCATCCTTTTCCCAATATAATCAACATCCCTCCTCAGCACATGTCCAAACCAACATAATCCCGCTACTCTCTGGATTTGTCTCCAAACCACCCAACCTGGGCAGACCCTCTAACATAAATATCTCTAATCCTGTCCACCCTTGTCATACCCAGTGCAAATCTTAACATCTTTAACTCTGCCACTTCCAACTCTGACTCCTGCCTTTTTGTCAATGCCACTGTCTCCAACCCATATAACATAGCTGGTCTTACTACCATCATGTAAACCTTTCCTTTCACTCTTAATGGTACTCGTCTGTCACAAATCACACCTGAAACTCTTCTCCACCTCCCCATCCTGCATGTACTCTCTTCTTCACCTCTCCCCCACACTCATCCTTACTCTGAACTGTTGATCCCAAGTATTTAAACTCATCCAAATTTGCAAACTCTACACCCTACGTCCTCTCCATTCTTCTATCCTCCCTCACATTCACACACATATATTCTGTCTTAGTCCTGCTGACCATCATTCACCCCCTCTCTACAGCATATCTCCACTTCTCCAGGGTCTCCTTAACCAGTTCCCTACTCTCACTACAGATCACAATGTCATCTGCCAACATCACAGTCAACAGGGACTCCTGTCTGATCTTGTCTGTCAACCTGTCATTCACCACTGCAAATAAGTAAGGGCTCAGAGCTAAACCCTGACATAATCCCACCTCCACCATAAATGCACCTGTCACTCCCACTGCACACTATCCTTGTACATATCCTGTAGCACTCTTACAGATTCCTCTACCACTTCTGATGTCCTCATACAATACCACAAATTCTCTCTAGGCACCCTGTCATATGCTTTCTATAAGTCCACAAACACACAACACAATTCCTTCCAACCTTCTCCAACACTTTCAATGCAAACATTGCATCTGTACTACTCTTTCCTGGAATGACACCATACTGCTGATCACTAATCCTAACCTCCCTTCTTAACCTAGCTTCCACTACTCTTTCCCATAACTTCATGCTGTGACTGATCAATGTTATCGTTCTGTAGTTACTAAAGCTCTGCACATCACCATTATTCTTATAAATGGTACCCAAACTCTTTTTCTCCACCCCTCATGCATCTTCTCACTTTCAAAGATTACATTAAACAATCTGGTTAAAAAGACCACTGCCATTTCTCCCAAACACGTCCATGCTTCCACAGCTATGTCATCTGGACCAACAGCCTTTCCATTATTAATCCTCTTCATAGCTATCCTTACTTCCTCCTTGCTATTTTTTTGCACTTCCTGATTCACCATACCCACATCATCCAACCTTCTCTCTCTCTCTCTCTCTCTGTCTCTCTCTCATTCTCTTCATTCAACAGCCCCTCAGAGTATTATTTCCATCTGCTCAACACACTCTCCTTGCTTGTCAGTACATTTCCCTCATTATCCTTTATCATCTTTATCTGCTGCACATCCTTCCTAGCTCAGTCCCTCTGTCTATCCAATTGCTACAGGTCTTATTCTCCATCTTTAGTGCCCAACCTTTCATACAACCCTTCATACACCTCATCCTTAGCTTTTCCCACCTCTCTCTTTGCCATGCACCTCAGCTCCTTACTCCTGTCTACTTTCTTCATCTCTCTGACAATCCCACTTATTCTTCATCAACCGCTTTTTCTTTATACTCCGCTGTACTTCCTCATTCCACCACAAGGTCTCCTTGTCCTCCTTCCTCTGTCCAGATGTTACACCAAGCACATTTCTAGTCATCTCCCTTACTAGCTGTGCTATAGTTACCCAGATATTTGGTAAGCCTTCACACCCACCCACTGCCTGTCTTAACTCTTCCCTGAACTCAACCTCACAATCACCCTTTTATAGTTTCCACCAATTGATCCTGGGTGCTGCCCTCACACTCCTCCTCCTCTTCGTGATCACCAGCATCATCCCACAGACCAACATTCCATGCCTAACTACACTTTCCCTTCTTACCAATTTACAGTCTCCAATCTCCTTCAAACAGTCCCTGCTGCATAGTAGATAATCCACCTGTGTGCATCTTCCTCCACTCTTGCATGTCACCTATGCTTCTCTGTCTTGTTAAAATATGTATTCACCACAGCCATGTCCATCCTTTTTGCAAACATCATCACCATCTCACCTTCTGCATTCCTTTGCTTAACACCATACCTACCCATCACTTCCAAATCCCCTCTGTACCCTTCACCAACATGCCCGTTGAAATCTGCCCCAATCACCTCTCTCTCACCCTTGGGTACAGTCATCACCGCTTCATCCAACTCACTCCAATATATTTCCATGTCATCCATCTCACATGCAACTAGCTGTGCATATGCACTAACAACAGTCATCATTATACCATCAATTTCCAGCTTCATTAACTTCACTCTATCTGACACTCTTTTCACCTCCAAAAACACCCTTGCCATACTGTTTCTTCAGGATAACCCCCACACCATTTATCCTCCCATCCACACTATGATAGAATTATTTTGACCCACCTCCAATACACATAGCATTATGCCCCTTCCATCTGGTCTCTTGCACACACACTATATTAACCTTCCTTCTGTCCATCATATCAGCTAGCTCTGTCCCCATACCAGTCATACTGCCAGCATTTAAAGTTCCTACCCTCACTAACACACTCCTAGCCTTTCTCCTGTCTTCCTACCATATGAGCTTTGGACTTCCTCCAGGGTATGTCTGTGAATGCAAAGGCTACTGTGTTATCAAATAACTTAAGTGTGTTACAGCAATATTAAGAAAGTGTTACTAATTTTGGCCCAACACCCCCCATGTTATGTGTGGCATCCTCCAGATTTCCTGCTGTAACAAGCTGACAGGACTGACTGAGCAACAAGAGTGTAACTACAGTGTGCCATACTGACATAGAACAGAAATGTATATCAGGTATTAAATGTGCACATCTATGTATGAGTAGGTGTACTTGGCTACCTCATAACCACAGACATGGGATGCAAAATGTCAGGTAAATAAGCTGTACATGTTGGACATGTCTGTAATCTCAGTTTCTGTGCATCCATCAGAGTTAGATTTCTACAGCTACTGGTTGTTGCATTGCCCTGACACAGACATTACAACAAACTAGTGACAATGTTAAAAAAAAAAAAAAATATATATATATATATATATATATATATATATATACATATATATATATATATATATATATATATATATATTCTAAAAACAAGTTAAGCGCAATATTTGGGCTTCATCAGAAACTAAATCTCTTAATGAGATTAATATAGCCTACCAAAGGATTGATTCATATTTGGAAGAATATTTAATTGAAGGAAGAGTCACCAATGAGTTATACAATTACCTTAAGGTAAAATATTCCAAACTAGCTACACTGGTAGGCATACCTAAAGTACATAAGGACACCTCCAGCTCACCGTTTAGACCCATAGTATCAGGTAGTAAAGCTAAAACGTTCCCGTTAGATACATTTATTGACATTAAGTTAAAATACATATATAGTGTTATACCTCATATGGTAAAAGACTCTTGGGAGTTCTTAAGTAAATTTCCTATCGATGCATAGAAAAAATGTACCCTTTTTGTTACCATTGATGTTGTAGACCTCTTTTCATGCATCCCAAAACATGAAGGACTAGAAGCATTTAACAATAGTATTATCAAATATTCTAACTTTAGTTGGGATGGAATTTGTCTAATACTTGAGTTGATGTCCATAGTACTAGACAACAACTATATCTTCTTTGAAGGAGAGTATTTCAAGCAGACTAGAGGGGTTGCTATGGGGGCAGCTTATGCCCCCATATATGCCAACCTAGTTATGCTTGATTGGGAAGATACTCAATTATTTCCTAGTATATACTTCAAATATATAAAATATTATTCCAGATTTCTCGATGATATGTATAGACTATGGGAGGGTGATATGAAAACACTTCAGTCCTTCATCCAATTTCTCAGTCATAGTAGTGAATATTTAAAATGTACTTTTACTCATAGCTATGCAGGTGTGGCCTACCTGGATACTTATATTTACCATCAGGGAGGCAAAATTAAATCTAAAATACATTGAAAAAGTACTTTTTTCAACAATTATTTGGAACATAGTAGTTGCCACCCAGATAAAGTCAAGTATAATGTATTCAAAGGACAGTGCATCCGAGCTGCATGGATGACCTCCGATTATGAAAACATGATAGAAGAATTGAATTTTATAATGAATTTATTCCAACAAAGAGGCTATCCCCAAATTATGATGAAAAACATAGTACATTACATCATTCAGGAATGGTACGGAAAATTTAAGCCCCTTTTAGGAGCTAGTATAGGAGTATTATCAAACCAAAAAATGGAATATGGTAACAATAACATTACGATAGGCCCATACCAAAGATCATGCATTATCCAATACAATTTGGCTGCTAATGAAGTAAAAGATTTGATGTATAAATATTGGTATTCAATTATGAGTGATGATACCTTGACAGAAGTTATGGGTATTAAACCCAATTTTATTTATAAAATGGGTCGAAATATAAAAGAACATATAGAAGGCTGTCATGGAGGGGTAAAGAACATCAAGAGAGGACGTAACACATATAGCAAGTAATGTGGAGCTTGTAATCAATGTAGCTACATATTGGAAAAGGATAAAATAATTTTAGGGAATGGACATAACACAACAGTAAGATTCAAAACAGGAAATTGTAACACCAAAATGATTACATACATGGCAAAATGCAATATGTGTTCTAGTTATTACACAGGTAAGACGGAAAGATGTTTTAAACAAAGAATTTATGATCATACCTATAGTAGTAGAACAAAAGATACTACTAATGCGCTATACAGACATATTGAAAAGAAAGGTGATAGTCACCAATTCAAATTTGCCATTTTGGATACAATTATTATGGACCCCAGAGGAGCTGATAATAAAAGTCTATTGAATTATAAGGAAGTTTGGTGGCAGATATATTTAGACGCAACTATTCCATCTGGACTTAATGATTATGTCCCAGATAAACTCATATTGGAAATTTTATAATAATACTAGACAATTATTTGTTCATTATTGAGTATAGAATTATAAAAAGGTTTGTGATGAATATAGAAGGTTGTTCAGGAGACATATAAATTAATTCATACACCAATTGGTAACTAGTGGAATCAGTTCATATATATACAAGTACTTTATACATATAAATTTTATATTTTATAATATTTGATTAGTTAGTGTACATATTGATTAACAGTCCACATATTAATTGTACGATATGTTATTTGGGACTATACACCATGTATTCACATTTTTTTAGTTGGTAGGTGAATCATTTTAGTCCATCGTATTAAGTATAAATACTATTTTTTAAGTATAGCCATTATGTACAATATTTCTTCACATACACGTTTTAATATTATTGTATGCATTTGTATTACATATTTTATATTTTATATATATATATATGAAGTTATTTGACAGTATTTATTGAAATAATATGGTGAAGCTGCTATGTTATATTGATGTCAAATGGTAGTATAAAGGACACGGTTCCTTTAAATTTTCTGAAGTTTTTTCAAAAAACTTTTTGACACCAAAAAAAGTATTTAAGCTTGAATTTTCAAATAATGAGTTGTTCTGATGAAGCCCAAATATTTTGGGTGAAAGCGCTTAACTTGTTTTTAGAAACATAAAGATATATATATATTTTTTAACATTGTCACTAGTTTGTTATAATAAATCCGTTTTCTCGCTGACAAGTGGTGAAGCATATATCGGTGGTTCCGGAGCTGTTTGCAGTTATTGTTTGTATCCAAATTGGATTTATTCTGACAAAGACATGGGTACTCGAATAAGCATAATTATCAGGTTGAAATTTCAGAGGTGTCCAACTGTGTTATGACCTTGTGTCCATGCCTACTACAAACAGCCATATGACCACTGACATTGCTGTATGGACTCAGCAATACCTTACCTGTAAAGCCTGCCACCACCAAAGTAGAGTAATCTCCTTTGCTGGACAGCAGCAATACATAAACCACATAATCGGTCACTATGTCGGCTGTACAAATCAGAGTAGGAGCAGGCACCATGTTGGCAGCAAGTCAACCTTTGTCTGAATGAGCATATAAGGTCACAGGTGGATTACTGTAAGGTTGACTATGACTACAAATTGGACACATTCACCAAGAGCAATCACAAGGCCATCTTCACATATGTCTGCAATCTCAGATGCAACAACCCAACTGACCCTGTAATGGTGGTCAGTCACACTACATACACACACACCACAGCTATCAATCTGCTGCATACAGGTTTAGGGCAAACATCACCCACCTGGCTCACCATTAGGTAGGTGGATATGCACAGCACCCACACCCCTCCTCTCATCATCAGGGAGCAGGTTCATACTGCCAAATCAAAGTCAACAAAGGCAAGTCTCCATGGGACCTGATAACATTCCTGTCTGCATCCTACATGAACTCAGGCATATGCTTCCACCTCCATTACACACTTTTTGCAAACAAAGCCTGAGCACCAGTGACATCCCATCTGCAAGGAAGACAGCCGCTGTCATCCCTCTACACAAACGTGAATGATGAATGGTGGTTTATGCAATGTACTGGCCCTCATTGGGGGGAACATGACACATCAGGACCAGGAGTGTAATGGAGGTTCATACTCTGCTGATAGATGACAGGGTATGATGTGGTTGGAAGTAGTGGCTAATAATAGGCAATATTGGGTTGTTGGCTGTGTAAGTAATTCTGGGCAATATCTGAGGTCCTGGGATGTGTTTCCCTATTTATGTCTTCCAGGTAGCATGCAGTGTCAGCTGGCATACACTGCAGATGAGACTGCAGCTATTACAGAAGCAATAATACAGCACCATGTGGTGCTGTTCGATCAAAGCTGACACAATCTGCAGGAGTGGACTGCCCTGTGGGATGACCTTGTCCACAGAGTGAACCCCTTGGGCCACCATGGCTACACATACGATCAGGTCAGGCATCGTGCAACTGACCGGATACGCCATACCTGGCAAAGAGCTGCTGCCATGGCCAGGGACCATACTGCTACAGGTCCGGCCACACAGGCCACACTTACAGTAACAGAGGAGCTCCTTGCCATTCTGGGGCAGCCTCCACACAACACCCAACACATGAAACACCAGTCGTGGAGGTGGGTGGCACCCAGGCAACAGGTGAGGAGCATCCAGGTAAGGCCACAGTCCACATCAATTTATTCATGTATCAGTCATACTGTCTTCAATAGTGCATCTAGATGCATATGTCAGTTCAAACTGCATTTGTGGGTGGGGTTTGGTAATGCACACAAGTACACATCAATGGTGAAGGACAGCAAATTGTGTTCTATCATAGCTTGTATTGCACCTGTGCAAACACGTAGCATTCATCTTGTACCAATGGCATATGTAAGTCTGCTGACAATACCTCTCCCCCACAACTACATAGGTACCTTTGGTCTTCATGTGGGACAGCAGCCTGAAGCTGGTGAGTATGGGATTTTCGTGTTATGGATCACCAGTACCCCAGGCATGTTAAGGTCATGCATGTGACCATGCACACAACTGTTACTCTCAGCTATTTTGCAATATTTGCATGTTCACATGTGGTGGGGTTAGCTGCATTGCATCACAGTGGTCCTCACAGTTGCCTATTTGCAGGAGATGCCACATATCTGTAGCATACCTCACAACCTCACAGACTCCGTATATACCAGCACCGTGCACGCACTGAAGTTCCAAAACCTCCGTTTATTAGTAAAAGTTTAAAAAATATAAAAAAACATTTCCTTTACATGTAAGTTGAGCGCTTTCATCTACTCTATGTAGACTTCATCAGAACAATGCATTATAGCCACAGCAAGTTATATAATATATAATATAAGCATCAGCCAATCACCTACATCATCTCATTCTAATGAATTGAATTAATTAATCAAAACTTAAAGTGCACAGTGCTTAATTTCCTTGCCGATCGCTTTTTTTATAAAAAACATAATGCTATTAATATATGACATCCATGTTGTATATACATTTATATACCATTCTCATAAACATCTTACAATTTCGTTATACTAAAATATGATTATATAAGATTATATAAAATTATCTTAACTGTCCCCTTTTCACAGTGCAAGTACTTCAGTATTATCCTGACTAACCACTGTTATCCAATATGGGCTTGATGGAAATAGATCAGTAAGCCCAGGGTGTACTGAGGCATTAAGCTTGATATGCCACCTAACCTCCTTCTCACCCAACTTGTGCTTAACACTTCCCCCTCTGGGATTCTCTTTTACAAATTCTAGTATACCAAAATTAAAGGTGTCACAGTATTTATTCCCATCTAAATGCCTCCATAATGCATTGTTTGTATCTTGTTTCCTAATTCTATAACAATGGTCGTAAATTCTATTTCTAAGACATCTATCAGTCTTGCCCACGTAGAAACAGATGCATTTAGTACACTTTGCCAAATAAACTAGATGTGAAGTCCTACAATTCCTTTTTGAAACATAACTACACTTCTACTTAAATCTCCCAATACTAGGGTAGAAACCTTAATAATTAGATGGCACCGATTACATTTTCCACATTTGGTGGTGCCTACACCCTTATAATTAAGGTTGTTACTCATAATTTTCCTTTCTAATTCCATTTTTAGGTTACTTCCATTCTTAGATACAAATTTAGGTGCCTCACCCACCATCCTAAATACACTGTTATCAGTTTTCAAAATATTCCAGTTGCTTGCTATTATTTTCTTTATATCACTGACTTGGGGGGCATATTGTAGTATACATGCCCTGGTGAATTCATTTGAGTCCTGGTTTTCCTTGTTCATATTTCTTTCCACTGTTCTATTTATACCCATCCCTATAATGGGTTTATATTTTTCCCCCATTCCTTCTTGACATATTCCTTAATATCCACTATCATCCCTGTAGGGTATCCTCTATTTTTAAACATGTTTCCTATAACATCCAATTCAATGACCATATTGAAAAAATCCAAGGTCATTCTAGCAGCCCTTATACACTGACCTTTTATAATGTTCCTTTTCTGACTTTTAGGATGGCAACTTGAATACTGTAAATAGGCATTACTAAAGGTGCCTTTCCTATAAATGTTGGATTTGAATCTACCTTTTTCCACAGTTATATGAGTGTCTAGATAGGGTATAGACTTCTTGTCAACATTAAACGTGAATTTTAAATAGTCACATCTAGTATTTAAATATTCTTTAAAGTCATTGAGCTTACTCGGAGGGTGGCCTAATGGTTAAGGTGTTTGCCTTGTAAACACAAGGTGCAGGGTTTGAGTCTCACAAGGAACAATTAGCTAGGCTAAAAATGGCTCTCAAGGGAAGTTAGCTTAGTATTAATCTATGAACCTATGAACCTTCCACATCAAAAAAATATCATCCAAAAACCTCAGATAACATAAAATGTTATCATTCCATTCTGTTTGTAATACATATTCTTTTTCCCAATCCAATAAAAATAAATTGGCATACATGGGGGTGCAAGCCACCCCCATAGCTGCCCCTTTACTCTGCCTATAGTATTCACCCTCGTACAATATGTAGTTATGGATCAGTACTACTTCCATAAATTCCATAATTAAGGATATCTTGTCCCACGTCAAATTACCATATTTTTCAATACTGCTATTGAATCTGTTCAACCCTTCCTCCTGAGGTATACTCGAAAAAAGATCCACTACATCTATAGTCACTAATAGGATATCGGATGTAGTAAGTCCTGGTACTAATCTTCCTAAGAAATCCCATGAATCAATAACAATGTGAGTTATTCTATTATATATGGGTTTCAACCAACTATCTATTACCTTTCCAAAAGGAAAGATTTTGGATCTATTTCTGGAAATTATAGGACGAAAGGGAGGATCATTTATGTTTTTATGTATCTTGGGTATACCCACTATAGTACTAATAATGGAATATTCTACCTTCAAAAAGTTATACATTTCCACATCAATTCTTTCGTCCAATAATAATTCTTCCAAAAATAAGTCAATTTTACGGTAACCAATGTTGACTTTGTTGATGGATGATATATCGTAATTCCCTGAGTTCAACAAAATGACATTTATTTTATTTACATATTCAACCATATCATACAAAACTGCCCCACCACCCTTGTCGGGTTTCATAATTCTTATGCTTTTGTTTCCCTGTATTCATTTTAATAGTTTGTATTCATTGTATTCTAAATTGCACTTACTTTTAGAACTTTTCTTCCCAAAATCATATATCTCGTCAATTACTACCTTCTCATAAATAGCTAAAGTAGAATTCATTGGGGGAAGTAGAATTAGGAAACAAGATACAAAACATGCATTTTGGAGGCATTTAGATGGGAATAAATACTGTGACACCTTTAATTTTGGTATACTAGAATGTGTAAAAGGGAATCCCAGAGGGCGTTAAGCACAAGTTGGGTGAGAAGGAAGTTAGGTGGCAGATCAAGCTTAATGCCTCAGTACACCCTGGGCTTACTGATACTATTTCCATCAAGCCCATATTGGATAACAGTGGTTAGTCAGGATAATACTGAAGTACTTGCACTGTGAAAAGGGGACAGTTAAGGCAATTTTATATAATTTTATATAATCATATTTTAGTATAAAGAAATTGTAAGATGTTTATGAGAATGGTATATAAATGTATATGCAACATGGATGTCATATTTTAATAGAATTATGTTTTTTTATAAAAAAAGGTGATCGACAAGGAAATTAAGCACTGTGCACTTTAAGTTTTGATTAATTAATTCAATTCATTAGAATGAGATGATGTAGGTGATTGGCCGATGCTTATATTTAAACTTGCTGTGGCTATAATGCATTTTCTGATGAAGTCTACATAGAATAGATGAAAGTGCTCAACTTACATGTAAAGGAAATGTTTTTTTTATATTTTTTAAACTTTTACTAATAAACGGAGGATTTGGAACTTCAGTGCGTGCACGGTGCTGGTATATACGGAGTCTGTGAGCAGATTTGGAGTTATTTTGTTATTTGGTCGACTGTTCCAGGCACATTCAGTGTTCGTACCTCACAACCTGTCATTGCAAGAAATCTGGACAAAGACTGACAAAATCGGGGGACAAAGGCCCAAAACTAGGGACATATTTTATAAATTAGTGTTATACAGTGCATATAAATGGTGTACACGCACCTGTTAGAATGCCAGGTATTTGTGAAATACAAAAATGAGATTACAATAACACATTTCCGAACCCTTCCAACCTGCCATGTGACCTATAACCTATACAATTCAATTGTAAAACAAATAAATCTGTTAGGGGAACAATTATGACACATTAAAAAATTACAAGAAGCTAGATGTATTCATGCGCACAGGCTGAAGCTAATACTGTGTTGAAGCAGCTTTTGATATTATTACAGCATTATGTCTTCTTGGGTACACACCTGCCATCAATTACAGAGACTCTTTGATTAACAGCAAATAACAGTCAGCTATCCTACCAGGAGTATCCTAACTTTACTCAGTTGCCTGCTACAGCAACAGCCATAGTTTGCATACAGCTTATGGAGCAGCAAATGGATCTCATTTATGAATGGTATCAGCCTGGAGAAGGGTACATGCACATTTCCACAGCATTGCTTATACCATGGAACACAGTGAAGACAGTTATCGAATGGTGGTGGAAATATGGGGCAACAGTGACATTGCAAAGAACTGGACATACCTCCAAATATGTGGAAAAGATAAGACCCAAACTGGTCAGGGAGGCTGCCAGGAGACCTTCAGCAACACTACAGGAGTTGCAGGAATCACTGGCAAGTACCAGTTGTGTACTACATGTGACAACAATCTCCCATATTCTCCACATGTCTGGCCTATGGGGTAGATTTGGAAGATGGAATCCTTCTCACACAAAGAACAACATCCAGGTCTGGTGAATTTCTCAGAAAAAAATACATCAGGGCCCCAATAGCATGTGGGGAAATGTGTTATGGTGTAATGAGACCAAGGTTGTACTTTTTGGCCACAATACCAAAAGGTTTGTTTGGCAGAAAAACAACACTGTGCATCATCAAAAGAAAACCATCCCCATTGTGAAGCATGGTGTTGGCAGTGTCCTGCTTTGGGGCTGCTGTTCCTAAGCTGGAAGTGGACCTGTAGCCAAGGTGGAGGGGGTTAGGAACAGCTCAAAACACCAGTCCCTTTTGGCACAATGTGTCTTCTAGAAAACTGTGGATGAAAAGGACTTACACCTTTCCACACAACACCGACGTATACCATACAGCAAAATCCATAAAATAATGTTTCACCAGAAGATAATCAATGTTTTGGAATGGCCCAGCTGCAGTCCACACATACAGTCAATAGAGAATCTGTGGAGTGCCCTAAAGAGGCCTGTGCAGAAGTGATGCCCTCGCAATCTGACAGAGTCGGAGGGCTTCTGCAAGGGAGCATGTATAAATATTGTAAGTCAAGATGTGCCATGCTGATAAACACCTTCCTAAGAGGACTGCTGTTGTGAAATCAAAAGGTGCTTTAACTAAGTATTAGTTTAAGGGTGTGCACAGTCATGCAACCAGCCTATTGTACGTATTTCAACTTCTATGTTACCTCTAACCAATGTGTTTGTTCTTCAATTAGATTGCACAGGTTATAGGTCACATTAAAGGTGGGAAATGTTATCACATGATTTCTGTGGTCTCATGTTATATATCATACAAACCTGGCATGTTAACAGGGGTCTCTACACTTATAATATCCACTGTAAAAGTTTATTAGTATAACTGGTTCTGTTGCAACATACATGTACTGCAGGTTTTGAAGTGTGAGACTCCAAATATGTCATTAAATAATGGCACCAGTCCTCATATCATCCAGTAATGTGTCAGACAAATACAGGAATTATGACGAACAGACCAGAAATACGAGTCACATATGTAGACATTCAGTGACACTCTGCACAGTTAAGAGGTATGTTCTGTAGGAGTTGCCACTGTGCTATAGAGGTGAACAGCAATTATGTGTACATGGATGCAGTGTGTGCTACTTGAAGGCCCATCACCTACTAACACTACTCACATATCACAAAGGTGTATATAAGTTGTAAAAGGAAGTGGAAAGGGCTGCACTGCATGATGTTGAAGGCCTATCCAGGGTGTGTATGTAGTGGTCTGACTGTGTTGTGAATGTCACCAGTTGGCTATTGTGAGGTCTGTGTAATGTCTGTCAGCCACCTCACCTGTATGTGTGTGTGTGTGTGTGTGTGTGTGTGTGTGTGTGTGTGTGTGTGTGTGTGTGTGCATGTGTAGCAGCAAATAGTATAGTGCATGTATTGACTTACATATGTTGTCTTTCCCCCACAGGTGGTCATGGTGGTCACGGTCCCTCCCACTCAGTATCTGATGTTAGTGTCTCTGCAGACTCTGGCAATGATGATGGTCACATTCAGGCACATGTGATGTTGCCAGGGGTTGAATCTGTGCCATCAGTTGGCATCCCACAGTCATCAATGACAGGGGCAATATCCCCCCACGCAGTCACAATGCTCACACATGCCCCGTCCCCAGCAGCCACAGATGATGGACAGTTGGCAGGTGGTGGCATGGAAAAGGCTAGGGTGGTGACTATGGCAGGTGTGAGTGTAGACACTGTCCATAGCCAGAGTGCAGGTGAGGTCCCACACAGGTGGATGGACAGGGGTGCTTGCAGGACTGATGCTGTCGCAAGTGCCAAAGCAGGTGTCACCAGATGCATGTTTCGGGCTGTCATGGATGCACAGACATGTAGTGAATGCAACACCAGACAAATACTCAGGGTGCTGGATGTAACTCTTCCTGATTTACATGGCAACGTATGTAACCTTGTTGAGGCCACATGCCAAAATACAGAGGTCATGAATAGGCAGTGGGGTGAGACCTTGGCAATCCTCAACCAGGGCATGTCTGTGCTAGAGTGTGTGGTGAAAGATTGGTGTCAGCTAATGGATGTAGGTCAGCACCAACATCAGCTGAGAGTCTATGGGGCCATGCGCCTTCACACTCCCATACTGGCAGTGACATCAGCACTACTGAAGGGGGGATGCTGTCTATATCACAATGGAGCAAGCCATGTACATGTGGTTCTGGCCGGTCCCATCAGGGACACAGATCCAGCAGACATCATTCACTATCAGGAAGCAGTATTGCATCTGACCTTGGGCCTGGTGGTGCCAATGAGACCCCTGGCTGGACCAGTTCATGTGTCTGTGGCCAGAGACAGTGAACTGGACACTCTGCCATGTACGGTCCACAGATGTCCAACATACTCCTGTGTAGGGCAGCCACATGGCGTGACTCTGTGCATACATACACACACACATCTATATCACAGGCAGGTCACCTCCAGACACACACAGCACCTCTGCACAGCCCATCTATAGGATATCCCTCCAAACACACACACACACACATGGATGCCAACCGTATGGCACAGCCTAGGCCTCTGGCAAAACCACATCACAACTTGTGCATATGATGATACCTGTGCCACATCCCTGTCATCCATGCCATCAGTGCAGGGACTGGCTAATATGGGTCTGATGCACTGGGTGAATATAGTACAGTGTAGCTATGTAATACTGTTTAAGGTGCTGTCTGCTTGCATTTGTTATGGGTACACATAAAAGTCTATGTACTTTATTTGCCCTGATGCATTATTGCTGTTAATACCACTGTCTGAATGTAGTCTGACATGCTGTATTCTGTTTGTGTCCCAGGTGTCTGTGTGTCTACAGCCTGTGGCCCTGCAGATATTACCAATGTGGAGTTCAGCAGAGTGGAAATACATTGACCATTTCATAACCAAGATACAGCTTCATATGTACATTTACCAGGTGTGTATACATGCAACAGTGTGTGATGGACACTGTTGTCAGACAGTGTGATCTGCATACATACCCCTTGTCACAGACAGGTAGCCTTCAGACATGTCACCTCAGTGTTGTGTAGTACCACAGGCTCATACATATGGAACAGGTTATTGGAGTACTGTCAGTAGGTCCCTCACCAGCTTAGCCATTAGATTGACCACAACAGAGTCATGTGTCAGCCCCTCTTGCCCCTGCCATTTCTTTCCCATACACTCAACCCTGATGCAGTTGGTGAGGGCATGCATGGTACTGTGTATGACAGGTTTGTGGTATGTATTCCTGAGTTCACAGGGTGGAACAGGGAGACAAAATGGGAAAGAGAGACACAGGGGATGTGCATACAGTAACACAAACACAGTTGGCAATGGACAGATTCGTAAACCTACATATCCACTGTATTGTACTATAGTGTTACATACACATGGAATTCCCCACATAGATTATATGCATGGAACATAACCCCTACCTCTTACAACATGTAATGTTGAGAATGCCTTCATGGATGGTGAGACAATCCACCAGAAATAGCAACTGTAGTCATCTATTGCTCCTGCAAGCCTGGACAAGTGATAGGGCAACAGACATTGTATCAGCACGATGTTTCAGTCAGGTATTACATCTGATGCTGGCATGTGTGTCAGTACACTAACTGTGACCTGTTTGGTAACAATGTCACATACATGGCCATTGTTTAGGGGACATAGACTACATGTGGACTGCAAACATCCAGATATTCCGCAGACATCTGTACAGATAACTGGAATGGCCTGTACAATGGTTTAACATGCTGCATGTGAGGCAGATGTCAACATGCTATGTAAAGTAATGCCATCGAGAGGTGGTAAACAGGCATAGATGGTACACACATCAAAATGGTATAACCCACACAGGATATGATTCTCATCCAAACACACACACACACCTATAGTTGCCAGTATTGAGATTAGAACCCCTACCTATCTAGTTATTTCTACTACGGTGTTACACAGTTATCAGCCATGCCATGGATCTTATATGAATTCACCTTCTCCCAAGGTATTCTAAGGCGAATGACATCAGCAGGCCTAGTAAAGTAGAGTGATGGGAAGTGTACAGGGTGGTACACAACTCAAAATGGTACAACCCACACATGATATGTTTTTCATGCACATGCACACACTTACTTGCCAGTATTGAGATTAGAACCCCTGCCTATTTAGTGATTTGTACTATAGTGTTATGCAGTTATCGCAAGTACTACAGAGCTTACTGGGCTGGTAACTGGCCAAAGCTGCTGATAAGGTGAATGACATCAGCAGGACTGATAAAGTAGGGCACTAAGTGGGAAACTTTTCAAAATACTTCTTACAAACATATACACTTACACGCTCACTTATGCACCCACACACACATTTGCTGGATCTGGGATTAGATCCCCTGCCTATCTAGTGATTTGTACTATAGTGTTAAGCAGTTATTGGATAAGCTACAGAGCTTACTGGGCTGACAACTGGCCAAAGTGCTGATAAGGGGAAAGACATCAGCAGGACTGATAAAGTAGGGCACTGGGTGGGAAACTTATCAAAATACTTCTTCTTACAAAAATACACACTTAGACACTTATACACCCACATACACATTTGCCAGATCTGAGATTAGAACCCCTGCCTCTCTAGTAATTTGTACTATGGTGGTATGCAGTTATCACACGTGTTATGGGGCATACAGGGCAGCTATCTGGCCAAAGGTGCTGATAAGGGGAATGACATCAGCAGGACTGATAATGTAGGACACTGGGTGGGTAACTTATCAAAATACTTTTTTTTTTTACAAACATATACATTAATTCACACACTTAAATACCCACACACACATTTGCTGGATCTGAGATTAGAATCGCTGCCTATTTAGTGATTTGTACTATAATGTTATATATTTATTGCATGCACTACATAGTTTACTGGATGGACAACTGGTGAAAGGTGCTGATAAAGGGAATGAAATCAGCAGGACTGATACAGTTTGGTATTGAGTGGGAAACTTATCAAAATACTTCTTCCTACAAGCATACACACGTACACATCCACATTTGCTGGATCAGAGAGTAGAACCCCTGCCTATGTAGTGATTTGTACTATAGTGTTATGCAGTTATGGAGCTTACTGGGCTGACAGCTGGCCAAAGGTGCTGATAAGGGGAATGACATCAGCAGGACTGATAAAGTAGGGCACTGGGTGGGAAACAAACAGACACATACACACACACACACACACACACACACACACACACACACACACACACACACACACACTTGCCAGTATTGAGATTAAAACCCCATACCTATCTAGTTATTTGTATTATAGTTTTACACAGTTATTGCACATGCTACAAAGCTTATAGGGGTGATAGGTGTCCAATGAAACTTCTAAGGTGAATGACAGCAGCAGATCTTGTGAAGTAGGGTAATATGAAGTGAACTGAGAGTGCGCAGTCTCCTAATACTTAGATCTATGGACACACACACACACACACACACACACACACACACACACAACGATGATATGATATTATAAACCCAACCACAGTACTATTACACTATGTGGTTCACCTTTTATGCTGGCATGTGCAACTGTTTACAACTGGTATGCCACTGTCCACAGCAGGACATCACTGCATACTATTCAGGGTACCCATATGGGTGACTCACTCTTTCTGTGTCCCCCTGTGTGTGTGTGTCTCTCTCTCTCTCTCTCTCTATCACTGCCTCTCACTTCCCCACATGTGTGTGTGTGTGTGTGTGTGTGTGTGTGTGTGTGTGTGTGTGTGTGTGTGTGTGTGTGTATATACTTGACATATGTTATCTGTTGCCCATATATATGTGTGTGTGTGTGTATCTCACACAATAGATGCAGATATATCACATATGGGCCACCTACAGCTAGCTGATGGTAATCCTGTCTGATATGTGTGTATGGGGACAGTTAAGGTGCACATAGCTGTCTGTATGCACAGACATATATACACAATACAGTCATATATTCTGATGTGGGTTCCAACATGTCCTGTGATTCTCTAAGTGTAGGAGCAGAACCAGTGTGACCTTCTGTAGTTAGAGTGGGACTCCATTCCAGACATAGGTGTACTCCAGTCCAGGGTTTTGTGTGCTACAGCCATGCCTCTCAGGAGTACACAGGGCTTTCCTCAGGATGCTGGCTTTGGTTAGCAGGCATTTTTAGACATATTTATAGTCTGACACTGCAATGTATTGTGTCATTACCTATCCTGAGATCATCACAGTGCTTTACCAGAGGGATACTAGTTGTATGATGCATAAACCAATAGTATTAGGGAAGCTATGTACATTCTTGCCCGACAAGGCCATTTGTAAGGTGTGGCTACAACCAGTTGAGTGATGATGCACTGTGTAAACATTCCAGCAACCTGGTGATATACTGGCTGGGGATCTCCTGCTTGTGTGGTATCTGTCTGACCTAAGATGTCATATGCTTGTGTGGGCATACCTCTCACCTGTACATTTTTGGCAGGTTGTACAGGTTATTGGCTAGAGGTTTCATCCTGTCTATGTAAACATGTGTTTTTTGGCAAGTTAGTTAGATATAATTGAAGAGTGATGTTACAAAATAATGACAGACATTACTGTTTCAGACTACATAACCTTTAGACAATTCCCACTACTGAATATCCCTCACCCTACCAACTTTCTCAGCATGTAAGGGTGATATTTATAACACATGCCTATCACTGTGCCTTTGTTCCACTTTTATTTCTGTCCTTGTCCAGACATCTTGCTGTTGGAGGTTGGGAGTTATGGGTGTGGGTACAGAGTACATTTTACTGTGCAGGCATGTCCATTATATGTCAAAGCAAACATAAGAAAAAATGATTATTGAGAATAACCACTGGCTACAGTACCAAAAAGCACTTATATTCACAAAAGCCTTGGCACCTCAGCTACACATCCTTCAAGATGGCCATTATATGTGTAGTATATTTCACATAGCACTGTGACTTCCAGGTATGTCAGTGGCAGAACAGTGGGTGTCAATGACATACATAACAGTTGGCACTACAGTTATCTGCACATGGCCTTGTCAAAGACAACACCTAGGGTACTACAAGATGACTGCATGGAGAATGTGCTGGCAAGATCCTGACAGAATTAACCACACGTACACATAGCTAATTGAACCCTACATATTATGGACAGGCAACATGTGTTCATGTGTATTGGTACAGCCCTGAAAAATGTGTCCTATGCCACCATTTCCCTGCAAACATCCATATTACTGCATTTCTGTGTATATATGGGGGGCACACCTGTCAACTGTACACATTTGCACAGACTGTGGTGATATTTGCTTTACATTTTGGCTCCATTTATCATACTGTTGTGTCCTGTCTTGAGGACTAGAGAAATATCAGTAAAGTGCACAGGTCAGATTGTAATGGCATACTTTTGAGTTTCAGACTTTGTACCCTTCATAGCCTTACTGCAACTGTGAGTCCTGCTGTGCTATCACTGTGTGAGTCTGTAGGGGGGTAATTCAACATTGTCACCATTTGTGTGCCTTTACCAAACATTTCTCTCTGTTTTTTTGCAGCTGACTTGCTGTGTGGGTGTGAAGGGTGGGTATGGGACCCCACACACTGACATCTATGCCTGTGACCCATGACCCCCCAGTAAGTTTTCCCAACACATATACTACAGTGGGATCTGCCACCTTGGGTTATACTGCATGGAGTGTGGATGCCAGTTTTGGCCAGACATTTCCTGGTGTCCCACATAACTGTCAGTTGTGGGCTGCTATTCCAGTAGGCCACCCCATTTCCTTGCATGCATGCAGCATTACCATAGATATGCTAGCAAAACATACTAAGCCATTCATTTATTGTTAAGAAGACTGACTTACCTTGTGCCTGCGGCAGTTGTGAAGACAGTGCTTGAGAGCTGCCTATGTTGGATGCACACAGTACACTGCCTATACATGGTAAGTTACAGTTAATGTGATTTGTGTGGCATCCATTTTACTATGTGTGTGAGTCAGAGAGAGGTGTCAGTCCCTGGGGTCCCTACAGTGTCAGTGTTTGTGCTATGCATTGCCTCTTTGCCAAAGCCTGAGGATACTGGGCATACCTTGGTCTGTCTACAGGAACAGGCTCAGGGGCCTCCTCCTCTGAGTCTCTCTGTGCCTGTGGAGACCTTGGCAATGGTGGTGGGCTGTTTGGCCCTTCCCCATGCTGTTCTTGCTGCAGCTGTTTCCGCAGGATCATTTTGTGTAGCACGGCACATACTATGAACATGTGTGCACATGTGGCTGGAAAGTACTGCAAGGCTCCACCAGATATTTCAAGGCAGTGGAACCCTAACTTGAGCATCCCAAACACGGGCACTGTAATGATCCTGGTTTGTGTGTGCCTCATTATGGCATTCTTGTGTGGGTGTGTGTGCATTTCTGATGGGTGCCATCATCCATGGCTCCAGTGCATAGCCAGCATCCTCCAACAGATGTTCATAAGTGATGACCCCACTGGCAAATGCCTGGTACAGCTGTGACAGATGCCAGATTTGGGAGTAGTAATAGCTTCTCAGGCTGGCAGCACACACATTCATGATAATGCCCCGAACATTGCACATGACCTGGCAGATGATGGAGGGGAATCCCTCATGGTTTATGTAGACCCAACCCTGTTCATCAGGTGGTGCTTTGATGTGGATGTGCATACAGGCTATCACACCCAGTACCTTGGGGTATTCTGCTACACGATGGAAGAGATGCATATTGCTGGTCCTCTCCTTATGGGTGTTGGGGAAGTAAATGTGCTCACTGACATGTGGTACCATAGCTTCCAGCAACTGGTGGAGTACCCTGGATGTAAATGTCTGAGAGACCCCCATGATGTTCCCAGTAGGTCTTTGGAAAGTACCTGTAGCTAGTATTCTTAAAGCTACACATACCCTGGCATCCACTGGGATGAGTTCCCCTCTATTGGTTCTAGGTCTGAGTTGAGGCTGGCACAGCTTGGTGATTTGCTCAAGTATGTCTCTGTCTACCCTGTAGTACTGTACTATCTCCAGATCATGTAGCCCCTGGTAAGTTACCCTGGGTCTGTACACTCTTCTCCTCCTCCTTGGTCTATGGCAGTTGTCAGAATTATCCTCCTCTCCACCCTCAGCCTCTAGCACATACTGATAGATCAAAGCAATGGCAGCCCCTAACATTTTTCCAGTTAAAATTCCCCCGCATATGTACACCAATGGTGTAGAGTTTGTGGGAGAAACCAGACTGTAAGATGTTTCCATAGTTTATACTGTTGTGCTGCAGATGCTGCCTGTAGGATTGGCTGACTATGATGCATTCCACCTGTTAGCAATGTAATTTGTACTTGATTAAAACCAAAAAACAAGCAAACATTTTAAATCCAAAAAGTGAGAATTAGAGACGGAGCAGCAAAATAAGAACTAACTGTTTAATAAGCGCTTTCTAAGGTTTGAAGAAGGAGATGTATTGTCCGCTCCGAAAGTGCTTATTAAACAGTTAGTTCTTATTTTACTGCTCTGTCTCTAATTCTCGCTTTTTGAATTAAATAATTTGTACTTGATTGCTTTTATTCTATTTCCCTTTTTTTACCTTTTTTCTCTTCCTATTTCCCCCTTTTTTAAGCCCCAAGGCGAGCTGTGGAAACCCGGTGCCCAAGTGTAAACAGTCCTGCTATTTTTTTTTTTGTTTGCTTGTTTTAGACCCAGTGTGTGCTGCCCAAACTCATTTCGGTAATGTAAACAAGAACACTTGACCCTCCATGGATGTGAACACGCCCTTCATTTCATGGAATAAGTCCAAACAGCCTCAGACACACCCCTTTGCTTAGCTGTGCTTAGCTAAGCTTATCTGGAGGCCAAAGGACTCCAATGTGTTTACACCATGCATGACACACCCCCTTTTCATGTCTGTTGCTCATCCTGCTTACACAATCATCTTATAGCACCTACACGGTTAGGTGAAGTTTGGCACTTAGAAGGTTTTTGTGATTCAGTAAGTTTCCCCTCATTTGCATACCCCACTGCCTTAGCCCATAGTTACTGCAGTACCCCAGAGCCTTTCCCCTTAACAACCACTGTTCCCTGGTATTGTTTTTGATTCTGCATGCCATAGATGATAATGGTGAAATGCAGATTTCCCTTAAAATTGAGTTTTCACATTTTTTTTTTTCGGCACAATCCTGTTTGGTCACCACTGCTCTATGCTTAAACAGCCGTGATCGGCCAAAAAATAAACTTTTAATTTTAGGAAAATGAAACACCTTTCCATGCCAATGGCCATATATTTGGCCGTTGGCATGTCTAAAGATTATAATACATGCTTTTTTTGGAGCTGTCATGCCTCCGTTTTCATTTTTGTGGAAATGTATTCGGCAAGTAGCCAAATACATTTCTGCAACTAACAGTGTTCTTCCACGGATGCCTGCCTGCTTGCTGAACCGCTAATTCACCTCATTTGCATGGTTTTCACCCACAAATGAGGCAATTAACATTATGCAGTGGTGTCTGTGCAGGAATAGTGTAGGCAGGGTTGTGCACATCATATAACTAGTTTACTGGATCACTTGGCAGCCATATTCAGTGCAGGAGCAGCTACACTGTTCCTGCGTGGAAAAATTAGTTTATTGAATCCTGGGGACTCTTTTTTTTGTGTCTTTTTTTATAATCTCAGGATGTGTTCAAACCTAAATAGTCATTGTCAGGAGTTTTTTTTTTATTTTATTTTATTTTACATTTGTTGACCGGGTTAGTCTGGCTGGGCATGAACCCTTTTTCAGCAGAGACCCAGGGAGAAAACCTCCAATAGAGTACAAAAATAATTACATTAAAGTATAGAGATTATACAGCATGGTGTAACAAATAAAGTAAACAATAAAAAGATTTACAACAAACTATTTACAGTAAATTACTTTACAATCACAGCAGTGATAAAAAAACAGCTGTTTATAGTCTGAGTGCAACTGATAATCCATAATGTTCCCTTTTTCATTACATTTATATGTTCTCATGTTTCTATCAGAATTGTGATACTAGAAAAATTCATTAGATTTCTAATTCTCAAGCTGTTAGCACATGAATTCTGGAGGAAAGCAGGAAATAATGGAGGGACAAAGGCCTAAAAATCAGGGACATATTTTAAATATTGTCCATATAAATTCAGAAAGTTGCTAGAAAAAAAAGTTTTGCATTACTGTGTATTCTGAAAGATATGAAGTGTGAAATTCACATTTCTGTTAGTCTAGTGACAGTAATCATCAATTTATTTACCAGAAAATCACAAATTGTAGGAGAAACAGACCACGAATAAAAGGCAAAATCATCCAGAATCTGGAGAGTCAAGAGGCATGGGAAATTATTTGTTTGGCATGATTTTCAGAGCAGTATTGATACCCAAGGTTTTAGTTTTCAGTATTAGCCCTGTAGAAGCCTGCTCTCCATTGAATCACAATATAATGACAACCCTACAACTCATAATAATAAACAAAAAAAAAATCTTTGCAAATAGTGAAAATGTCAGAAAATGCCAATACTCCAATATAAGAAAAAAATACTGGGCAAGTAGTGTTTACAAGTGAAGGACACAAATCATTTTCCAAAACTTCTGCTTGGGAACTACATAAGGAGTGCATAATGTACCCCGGTAATTTCTAGTAATATAAGAGGTAAGCCTCTGTATTGTTTGTAGAGGCCTTCTTTTCCCACGGCACATAAAAACACAGTCATGCTGTTCTTATAAATGTAGACTGATAAAATGTGTTTTACTGACTAATGGCACTAACTTACCAATTACTACATGTCTGCTAAAGCTTTGCTAATTTTGTAAGCACATTTTTCTGCTGTGCATGTACACAGCTATCATCAGTTTCACATCCCATTATGTGCTGTAACAGCCTCCTGGGTTTGCTGTGAATTACATGTTTTAACCACAAAGTCACTGGTAGGGGAGGTAGATGTGGGGGCTTGTGTCTGAAGAAGCATTTGGCACAGGCCTTTCTGTCTATTTTAAGCTAATATTTATAATTACCATAATTATATAAAAACATTATATACACAAGTGTTTAGACCAACAGTCCTTCCACTTTAGTCATGCTAGCTATGGTTATATACTTGAGGATACAAGTTTATAGGCATACCAGTACTGTGTCTTTCTGATACAGTTACTGCACACTTATTATGGGTGGCCATTTCTGCAGTCGCTAGTGTAATGTAATATCTATTTATTTTATTTTGACATTTGTTAACCAGGTATTTCTGACTGAGCAAGAGCCCATTTACAGCAGAGGCCTGGGGGGAAAAGCTCATGTACATACACATTTCAAATTACAGACAGGAGTAGTTACAGGACAATTTTTAACATACACATGTTCTAAGGTACACATTTGACACATTTAGTTAGATTAACCTTATGTAGATTGTGTGTAGATGTAGTTGTTATAGGGAGAAGACAGGAAGAAAGTAGCAGTATAAGTGGTAAGATGAAAAAAGTTGCAGGAAGAGAAACAGTGAGGTGAACTGCAGGTGAGTAAGCAGAGGTAGAAGGTGAGTACTGTTTAGACAGGAAATTTAGAAGGGCGAAGTTTGTGCAAGGATATGACAGCAGGGAAAAGTGGAAAGTAAGCACAATAACTGAGTCATTTAGGGCTATGACATGTACAGATCTGTGTTTTAGTAGGGTTTCAGTTAATACTTTTTTGAAGCTTTGTGTGAGGGGAAGATATCTAATGCTCAGTGGGAGTTTATTCCATGCTAGGGCAACTGAGAAGCTATACAAGAGTTGTCCTATTGTTCTTTTGGCTTATGGATTGCTAAGAGAAATTGATCAGTGGTACGAAGAGCACAGGTTGGGGGAGTGCAGGGATATGCGAGGAGATGGCAGGGCAGGCGGTGGGTTTGTTAAGTATGGAGTAGGTATAATGGACAGTTGGGGGATTAAGAGCTAATGGGGGAATTCACGGCAATTTAAGGCTGGCATGGAATGGCAATGTTAAGAGTTGTAAGGTTGATTTTCAGCAAATCTGGCAATTTTGCTGTGAGTGAGTTTGAGCTTGGTCATTAGAGAGGATTGCAAGTTGGTCAGGATAGGTAGGGCATCGTAAGTATAAGAAGAAGATATGCATAAACAAGAGAGTCGAGTGCCATTTGTAAGTATTTTTTTTTTTATTTCTGTAAAATAGTCCTAGTTTTTGATGTGTCCTTTTAATGCAATTTAGATGACTGTCAATGATCACATGCAAAAGTTTGGTGTGTGTGTGTGTGTGTGTGTGTGTGTGTGTGTGTGTGTGTGTGTGTGTGTGTGTGTGTGTGTGTGGAAGTTTATGACAGTGTTGTTAAATGATGAGATGGTAAATGATGATTTATGGTGAGAAAGGGATTTTGGGTGAAATAGGAAAACTTTTTTTTTTTTAAAGATCAAGTATGAGGTGGTTGTTAGTAAGCCAATGTTTAACAGAGAAAAAGGAGTTTTGGGTGAGCGAGTGGAGGTTGGACAGATCATCAGAGGTGGAAATGGTAATAGAGTCGTCAGTGTATTGTATGAGTGAGGATTGAGTGCAAGAAGTGTGAAGACTGTTAGTGAAAATGTTGAATAGTAGCGGTCCAAGAATAGATTCTTGTGGTACCCCAGTACTGACAGTGAGAATGGGGAAGTAAGAGAAGAGCTTGAATATGCTTTTACCTCATGAGCTATACAAACTTGAAGAGCAACTTTTAGGCATTTGAAAATGTTTTTTTTACTACTAGAGTTTTTCTTTTCATTGTCAGGATTGAAAAAAGGGGGACAAACACTAGCCTCCTAATATAATTGACAGCCTACACCCATACTGATTACATCAAACCCACCCCTAGCCCCATGGCATCACCCCCCTCCCTTTCAAGAGATTGATTAGCTTCCCTTTCACGTGATCCATCCTAGTTTCCAGCACAGCACAGAACTATCTCTCTTTCTTTCTTTTGCAAATACTTCACCACTTGTAACCTGAAGAGAGGAATAATCCAAACAGAAGAGCCCTGATTTTACCATTTAGAACTTGAAGAGAGGAAGAATCTGAAAAGAAGAACCCACACTAACTGCTAAACACAGGAAAAGGTTTGATAGTGAATACCCCAGACTAAAATACCATTGATTCTCCCCCTGGGACCAAGAGCATTCTCCCCCTCAGTATGGATACGCCGCAACCTCAAAGTATAGATGTTCTAGCCACTTGGCCTGCATTTAACATAATTTCTGTAATTTGTAGGACAGTGAAAATAGTTATCCCAGGGCCCTTCTCTACACTGTTGTATTCTTTACACCATAGGTACAGTTTGTCAATCTGACATTCTTATTTTTATTAAAGGTTTACTATAGTCAGCAGTTCACTACTTGGTGGATTTTTACGACACAGGGACAACAAGCTTATACAAAAGTTTCTGAGGTCTCAAACTATACTTAGATTGTCCTCCTACTTGTACATACCCATGACCGTTGTAAAAATGAGCACTGGAGCTTGTTTCCACTGTATGCATTTATTTTTCAAACAGTGAGAGTCACCAAGCATGGTTCTTAGTGACTAGCTCCCCTGGATATAAATAGGTCTGTCTACATCAGGAAGAAGACTGGCAACTGGTCACATTAATCATACACGCAAGTCTTTTATAAGCAGGCACGGAAATCCTTTTCACCAAGCAGGAGAATATTAGTCCTTCATAATGTATTTCATTAAAAATGAGGCCCCATAAAAGTTGGCAGAGCTTCTTAAATTATATGTAAAGCAACCACTGATAAACCATACTGGAAAAAGGTCTGTAATAAAGTTTTTATAATTTGCTTCAGTGAATATGAGCCCCACAAAGGCCTCTCATATTATATGTCATACAAACAAGCTAATAAAGTGTGGAGACAGCCTGATAAAAGCAGACATTTAAAATTATCAAACTATTGCACTCTGTTGGAGGGACTTGATGAAACTCAGGTGAAAGTGTTTTCTAAAATATTATTTCTATAGTGGTAGCTCATGTTGGGTTGTCATTTTTTTTGTTTTGTTTTCTTTGTTTTTTTTGTTTAAATAAAAATAACAGCCTTTTAACTAAGAATGAGATTTCACAGGCTGCTGAGCTGTAAACCCTCATGGGAGGAATATTCAAATAAGAGACTTTGGGATTGGCTTCTTGTTTTTTCGATGTCTCAGATTTTCCACCAGTCATTTCCCCTGGACCCTCCCACAATTGTCTGGAACTGCCTTTAAATAATTTAACCTATTGAATCTAATGTATTAGAAGAAAAACAACACTCGTCCATCTACCTGCTTAACTTAATAAACTACTTGAAACTTCAACAAGGCATTTTTATTCCTCTCACAAGGACGGCATCAGAGAGAGAGTCTCTTAGATCTGTTAGCTAAAGTGATTTTTATCCGGACTAATCCTTTGCACTTTGTTTGTTGTTAGTCCTGTCACCCTCTGGGTCACAAGTGGGATACCAGACCTGACTGCAACTTTCTGGATTACCTTTGTTAACTATTTTATCATTATGACATCCAGTTTTCAGCCAGTGCGTTGTTGTTCTTGTCAACTTTGGAAAAGGGTTATTCAGTAAATGACATCCCCTTTTGACTTAATCATATCTAAGGACACTGAAAACAAATGCTTCTCCAATAACCTGTTCAGAAAACCAACCGGGGTTAATATGTTACTGTACAGTAAAAGCATGCATCCCCAGAGCACTGAAATAAATTCTATAAAATCTCAGTGAATGAGAAATGCACATGTCTTCAAGGCAATTTCATCACAAATCTAATCAGCCTAACCAAAACTTCCTAGCTAGAGAGAACAGAAATAAATTCCTGAATTCCATCCTCAACTCCATCAGAACTTTAAAGTAGGCAGGGGACGCTATTTTGAGGGACCCCTCTGTGAGACTCCTATGGCTCCATAGAGACCAATACCAGGACCTACAGTAGAACAAAAGAAAAAGAAGCATGGCTCTCATTTTTACAGCAGATTACAATACAATCAGAAAAATCATGACCAACAAATTGGTGCTGATTACAGGCAATAAAAATAATATAAACAGATACTTTTAAATAAGTAAGTTACTTTGTCAGTCCTCCCAGCTACTACTTATTATCACAATAAGCACTGACTGACAGTACTGGTAGTTGCAGTAGTGGTAATAGCACTAAACTATCTGTATTTCAGATCTCACAAGCAAAGACACATTTGCATAACTTAAAAAAAAATCATTTGCACTGAATGTCTTATTAAGGGTGCTGAAGACAAGATTGGCAAGTGGTTAATTACAACCAATCGACAAATAGGGCTTATAGTGTCCGGGAAGAGTGGAAATTTTGTAAATGCCTTACAGTTGTGGAATGTACTATGCGTGCTATACATTGCAAGCATACCTCTTAACTTCTTAGTACAAGAAGTCTGGACAAAGCCTAAAATAATGGGTGGACAAGGGTTGAGAAATGGAGACGGATGTTAGATATTTCTCTTATAAATGTAGAAATTTGATAGAATAACGGGTATTGCATTAGTATGCATTTTCTGCAGGATAAGGAGTCTGTAACTCAATGTATGTTATTTATTTAGGGAGTTCAGTCCTCAGTGATTTGCCAGAAAACTGCAAATTTTATGAGTTATGAGGAACAGACCAAAAATATGAGACAAAAATCTGGACATCCTGCAAAATTCTGAACAATTGAGAGGCATTATTACAAATGCTGTCATCTTATAATAGTTCTTAAATACATTTCTGGTCCAAGTGAGTATCTATTTTTTAGAGCTGCTATCTTAATATTCAAAGACTTCATTATAAGGACACTCATGTGTGTGTATGTGTGTGTGTGTGTGTGTGTGTGTGTGTGTGTGTGTGTGTGTGTGTGTGTGTATGGGGGGGGGTGTAAACGCTTTCCTGCTACCACATATGTTGTGTCCATTTTAGTCATTCTATGAAATTCACATAGTTATTGCAGACTACAGCTACATCATCTGGTGCTCCTGAGCAGTTCCTTAAATTGGTGCCCCCTCAACTCAACATAGAAGAGCAAAAAAGGACTTACTACAGTTTCTAACACACATCACTGTAACCACAAATGTAGTATCAGCAGTCATAAATAAATGTTGGTGCTGCACTCTTGCACAGTTGTCATGTGTCATTTATGCCCCCCAACAACAAGTTAAAAAACTTTTTCAGAAGGGTTTGAACCTCCTGTTTTCCTAATGTGAGGTGCTCCAACCCCCACACCACTGCTATTGACATTTACTAAACAAAAAAACTCCACAAGCCTGTACTTCAAATTAACTTAGAAGGAAAGTTCAGGTGCACCAGAAAATGAAAAATGAACCAAATGAGGGAAAAGTATACACTTTATTTTAAAATTCAGTTTGTGTTTTCATCTCATCTCTCTCACTTGCTTTAATTAGAACATGATACTTCATTAGATAGTCTGAATTTGCCTTTGCACTGACTTGTATATTGCTGGAAACCAGAGATGGTAGAATACTGTGACATACTGCAATCCTGGATTTAATATGTTTCCTTCGACTTTCATGCTCTTTACTCTTTGGAAGATCACAATAATGGATCTCAGAATTTTGATAAGCATCCACTGAAAATCATTTAACAAGATAACTGGCTCCCTCTGGATATGATGATTAAGTAGAATCAACAGGGGAAGGATTGTATACACCTCATTAAATAAATCATATTGCTACAGCTGAAAGCAAGTTAACAGCATGAATTAAATTATAACATTGGGCAAGGGGATGTGAGCAACTCCAGACTGTGGCAGCTGATCAAATTATATCTACTACTGGTAAACTTTGCACATTTTAACACTTAATGAAGAACATCTGGCCATAATAATCATTTGTACTGAACTGCTTCGTTGTTAAGAAATAAGTCTTTGCCCTATCCCAGTGATCTTTAAACTCAAAACTTAGCTGTAACTACCTATACAATTACATTTAAGCACACCATGTTTCTTTTAGCATCTACATGCATGTAATGCTTGCTGATTTCAAGCAATTAGGGGATTATCAGATGTAAGTGTCTATAATCCCCTCCATTTAGCACTGGTTAATACCTTGTTATAAAGCAGACGTTGCCTAAATGATTCATCACCTAACAATAGCACTGCATGTTCAGAACTATTTTCAATGACATCCTCTCATCACAGCCACAACTTTTTGTAAAATGGAAGAACTAGGCAACAAGATTAAAACACAAACTGAGATCCACAGTGATATAGGGTCTGTACAAGTTCCGTGGGTATTGTCTGGACTCTGAAGTACAATATATTACATATAGCTCAGGATCACAGCAACAGAGTTGAAATAAAATCCATTCATGCAAAAATATAATGAAGATTTAGGTTAAACAATACCCCATTTGCAAAAGAGGATAAAACAAAGCAACTTTCCTAAACACTTGAAAACACAAAACTTTTCTACCTCCTGTGCCATACCTCCAAGTGTTTGAATAGTTGTCTTGATAAGTTAAAACAGATATATAAAATGTGGGGAAAACATTGTTGACATTGGAGGGGAAGAAACTGGAGGTGTTCATTTTATTCTAGCTTCTCTTTCTCATGCATACTGCCCTGCAAACATTTACGATGCCTTACCTTTTTTATTATTGACTCCAACCCATGTACAGTCATCATCATTTTTCAGCTTTTCCCGTTAGGGGTCGCCACAGCGAATCATCTCTTTCCATTTCTTCCTATCCTCTGCATCTTGCTCTGTCACACCAACCGCCTGCATGTCCTCCCTCACCACGTCCATAAACCTTATCTTAGGCCTTCCTCTTTTCCTCTTACCTGGCAGCTCCATCCTTAGCATCTTTTTCCCAATATACCCATCATCCCTCCTCAGCACATGTCCAAACCAATGCAATCTCGTCTCTCTTGCTTTGTCTCCAAACTGTCCAACATGAGCTGACCCTCTAATATACTGATTCCTAATCCTATGCATCCTAGTCACACCGAGTGCAAATCTTAACATCTTTAACTCTGCCACATGCAGCTCTGACTCCTGCCTTTTTGTCAATGTCACTGTCTCCAACCCATATAATATAGCTGGTCTCACTACTGTCTTGTAGACCTTCCCTTTCACTCTTACTGGTACCCGTCTATCACAAATCACTCCTGACAGTCTTCTCCACCCAGTCCACCCTGCCTTTACTCTCTTCTTCACCTCTCTTCCACATTCACCATTACTCTGAACTGTTGATCCCAAGTACTTAAACTTGTCCACCTTTACCAACTCTACTCCCTGCATCCTCACCATTCCTCTACCCTCCCTCTCATTTACACACACATATTCTGTCTTAGTCCTGCTGACCTTCATTCCTCTTCTCTCTAGAGCATATCTCCACCTCTCCAGAGTCCCCTCAACCTGATTCCTACTCTCACTACAGATCACAATGTCATCTGCAAACATCATAGTCCACGAGGCCTCCTGTCTGATCTCATCTGTCAACCTGTCCATCACCACTGCAAATAAGAAAGGACTCAGAGCCGATCCTTGATGTAATCCCACCTCCACCTTAAACGGATCTGTCACTCCCACTGCAGTCCTCACCACTGTCACACTACCCTCGTAAATATCCTGTACCACTCTTACATACTTCTCTGCCACTCCCGACTTCCTCATACAATACCACAACTCTTCTCTAGGCACCCTGTCATATGCTTTCTCCAAGTCTACAAAGACACGATGCAACTCCTTCTGACCTTCTCTGTATTTCTTCAATAACACTCTCAGAGCAAACATTGCATATGTAGTGCTCTTTACTGGCATGAAACCATACTGCTGATCACTAATCAACACCTTCCTTCTTAACCTAGCTTCTATTACTCTCTCCCATAACTTCAAGCTGTGACTGATCAGTTGTATCCCTCTGTAGTTACTGCAGCTCTGCACATCACCCTTATTCTTAAAGATAGGTATCAAAACACTTTTTCTCCACTCCTCAGGCATCCTCTGACTTTCCAAAATTTCATTAAACAATCTAGTTAAAAATTCTACTGCCATTTCTCCTAAGCACCTCCATGCTTCCATTGGGATGTCATCTGGGCCAGCAGCCTTTCCATTCTTCATCCTCTTCATAGCTGTCCTTACTTCCTCCTTGCTAATCTGTTTCACTTCCTGATTCACTATCCCCACATCATCCAACCTTCTCTCTCTCTCATTCTCTTCATTCATCAGCCTCTCAAAATACTCTTTCCATCTACTCAACGCACTCTCCTCTCTTGTGAGTACCTTTCCCTCACTATCCTTTATCAGCCTTACTTGCTGCACATCTTTCCCAGCTCTGTCCCTCTGTCTAGCCAATCAGTACAGGTCCTTTTCTCCCTCTTTAGTGTCCAATCTCTCATACAACTGTCCATATGCCTTATCCTTAGCTTTCGCCACCTCTTTCTTTGCCATGCGCCTCATCTACTTATACTCATGTCTACTTTCTTCATCTCTTTGACAATCCCACTTCTTCTTTGCCAGAATCTTCCTCTGTATACTCTCCTGTACTTCCTCATTCCACCACCAGATCTCCTTGTCCTCCTTCCTCTGTCCAGATGTCACACCAAGCACCTTTCTAGCAGTCTCCCTTACTAGTTCTGCTGTAGTTACCCAGCTATTCGGTAACTCTCCACTGCCTCCCAGTGCCTGTCTTAACTCTTCCCTAAACTCCACTTCACAATCACCCTTTTTTAACTTCCACCATTTAATCCTTGGCACTGCTTTCACACTCCTCCTCCTCTTCTTGATCACCAACGTCATCCTACAGACCACCATTCTATGTTGCTTAACTACACTTTCCCCTGCCACCACTTTACAGTCTCCAATCTCCTTCACACTGGCCCTCCTACATAGGATATAATCCACCTGTGTGCATCTTCCTCCACTCTTGTACGTCACCCTATGCTCCTCCCTCTTCTAAAAATACGTATTCACCACAGCCATGTCCATCCTTTTCGCAAAATTCACAATCATCTGACCTTCTGCATTCCTCTCCTTAACACCATACCTACCCATCACTTCCTCATCCCCTCTGTTCACTTCACCAACATGCCCATTAAAGTCCGCTCCAATCACTAGTCTCTCATCTTTGGGTACACTCACCACAACTTCATCCAACTCACTCCAAAATTTCTCTTTCTCATCCATCGCACACCCAACTTGTGGAGCATATGCACTAACAACATTCATCATTACACCATCAATTTCGAGCTTCATAAGCATCACTCTGTCAGACACTCTCTTCACGTCTAAAACACTCTTGGCATATCGTTCCTTTAGTATAACCCCTACCCCATTTCTCCTGCCATCCACACCATGATAGAACAATTTGAACCCATTTCCTAAACACCTGGCCTTACTTCCCTTCCATCTGGTCTCTTGCAGGCACAATATATCAACCTTCCTTCTCTCCATCATATCAGCTAGTTCTCTTCCTATACCAGTCATACTGCCAACATTCAAAGTTTCTACCCTCACTGCTACACTGCTAACCTTCCTCCTCTCTTCCTGTCTTTGGGCATGCCTTCGCCCTCCTCTTCTCCATCGGCCAACAGTAGCCCAATTTCCACCAGCACCCTGTTGGCTAACAGTACTGGTGGCGGTCGTTGTTAACCTGGGCCTCGACCGATCAGGTATGGAAATATGAAATTTTCTCGCCATAAGTTATGTGGCAGAATTTTTACGCTGGATGCCCTTTCTGATGCAACCCTCCCCATTTATCTGGGCTTGGGACCGGCACAAAGAAATGTGCTGGCTTGTGCATCCCCAGTGGCTGGGTTACTCCAACCCACGTACAGTGACAACACTAATTTTGCAGGAAGCAGAGCAAGTGAGGACAACCATGGTTCCTAACGGAAATATGAATGGGACTATACCTCTCAAGTGTCCAGATTTTTGCAGAATGTATAGATTTTTGCCTCATATTTTGATCTGTTCTTCATAAAATTTGTGGTTTTCTGGTGCATCACAGAGAATTGCAGTCATTCAGTAATGGCATATATTTCAGATTAAAACTTCATAGCCTTCAGAAAATGTATAGTAGCACAAATCCCATACTTGCAACTCTCTAGATTTTTAAAACAACATTTAAAAATCTTTCCCTATTATTGGGCCCTTGCCCCCCTGTGCTGTGCCCTGATTTTCTAAAGTAAGAAATTGAGAGGTATGGATGGGACAGTATGCTTATTTGCAGTGCTTACTGACAGATACAAAACTCTGCTTCTTTAAGAAGAAACAAAATAAATACTGTATGCATTACAAACACACAGCATGAGAACAGAAACTGGGGTCTATATTAGAACATCGAAGTTTCAAAACTTCGAATGTTCTAATATCGACCCCTATTCAGTGAACGCTTACAAAATCAAACATGCAGAACAGCAAATTTTTTCCTAGGGAAAAAAAAATGCTGTTCCAAAACACATACACACAGCACAAGCACACCAAACAAACAGCAATCCACACACACTCACCTAAAATCGTACATCTAACCCTACACTAAACTGTACATACACCACTAACTATCCACTTACCTTAACCCAAATCCTAACCCTAAGGTCCGTCACTATCGCACACTCACCTCACCTGCACCCTAACCCTAACTCACCTACCCCGTCATAGCCCTCACGTCCACATAATCGCACACTTACATGACCCGCGCCCTAACCCTAACTCACCTAACCCACCCTAACCCTCATGTCCACACAATCACACACATACCTAACCTGTGCCCTAATCCTAACTCACCTAACCCATGCTCAATCGCACTTACCTGAACCCGACCCGTAACTTTCCACCACAGCACTGAGAATAGCGAAGCGACAGAAACGGGCAACTGAATTCTTTCCCTAGGAAAAAAATTGGTTTTCTGTAGATTCTCTATTTTCAGCGTTCGCTGAATAGGGGTTGATATTAGAACATTCGAAGTTTTGAAACTTCAATGTTCTAATATAGACCCCAGAAACTGTAGTATAATATAAATTGCTGCAGCTTTTATTTTAGAAACAGCCAATGCACTGCACTAAGAATTATTTTCCTTATGACTACTATTATTGTACTTGTAATGAACAGAATATTTTCTCTGTTTCTTCTTTTAAAAGAAGCATCTATGTTAGTAAGCATTACAATTAAGTATTTAGTGCCATCCATATTTCTTTTGGGACAAAGATTAGAGATAACAAGGCATTTACCTCCCACTGTTTATCTCTTTTTTGTAGCTGACTGTCTAACCTGAATTTTAAGCCAATGATTTAAGTCTAGGTATGAGAAATTTCAAGTCAGCATTGCAAGTAAAATCCTGTGTCTCGGTCAACCATTTTGAATGGACTGCTTCTTGTGAGTAATTTACATCTGCCATTTTATTATGCTACCTGCATTGCTTATTCTAATTACATAAAACTAAATTACTGCAAAATGGAGGTCCTATGAAATGAGAAGGAATATCATCTATTTCATTCCTATCACATTAAAAGAGTTCTAATTTTATTTTATTAAGTGTCTCGTGCATAACTTTTAGCCCTTCTGAGAGGGTAGAAATCACCTTCAACTTGACAAATTAGATAATGCAGGAGATGCAACCACAATTTTCTTACTGTTAATGGGTGAAGAAAAAGCTAATGGATGTAAAGTTATTGTGAAGCAAAGTCTTCTCTTGCTCCTCTGTAGTACATTTTCCCTTTGTGGCCCTGACAACATACTGGTAATACTCTCCATTGAGCTAGCCCCTCTTTCAGGTGTGTTGCACCCAGAAAAATATCTTAACCTTCTCCTTAAGACTGACATTAGGGCTCACTGGCTGCTGACAATTCTCCTGTAGTCCTTTACCTCTCAGTCAGTTCATAGTCTTTTGAGAAATTTGACTAGTGAACAAATCTATCAAAAACAGATTTTGATTCCATCTGTATCTATTTGCATACTCTGTGACTGTTAGCAAGTCATTTATCTAAACAAGGCTCCAGAATCACCACTGAAAAGATATGCTTGTATCTTGCGGGCTTACCTAGATAACAAATAAATAAAAATAAAATAAATAAAAATAAATACATAGAATACATAAAATAACATAAAACATTCCCACAATATATTGATCATCAAAATGATTCCTTCTCATTGATTTCAGATCCAGTATTCTTAGGGGTCATATTGCCTTTGATAATCAAGTTTACACCAGGGTTACCACTGTGAACAGCTTCCTGACTTTAATCAGATGCAGTCCATCCCTCCCTCTCCAGGTTCAACAACTTCTTAACTTACCATCTGTTGTCAATGTCCAAGTCCCTCTACTACATAAAGGCTAAAGGCAGATCTAATATCCTTACTCTCAATGACCAACTATTCTGTTATTGTTTTACTTCACTTAGAGCCCAAAACATGTTATGAAAGTAATAAAGAAGTGGCCAAATTTACTCCTATTGGAATCACCTTGTTTGTATATGCAGTTGGTGATATAGTGCTGTGTGAACCTTGGCTGTAATATATGTGCATTGTCAACTGCCCTGATCATTGAGTTGTCCTCTTTTAATTCTACAAATGATACATAGTTATAAATAGTATGTGCTCTATATATATATATATATATATATATATATATATATATATATATATATATATATATATCTATATATCTATCTATCTATATATATAGGGCCTATATTAAATCGACGAAAGTTCAAAATGTTGAATGCTCACGAGTGGAAATTCAGGAACTTGATGTTTATTTTTTTTGGATTGCGGTACAGTGAAGATTGGAATATTTGCCCTTTCCTCACTGTAGTGCGATCTCGGAGTTGGAATATATATTTATTGGGGGTTGTGGGGGGGGGGGTGCAGCCTCCCACAATAGCGATTTCAAGTTCCTGAATTTACGCTCATGTGAGCATGGGACATTTTGAACTTTTGTCAAATTAATATAGACCTTAATTATATATATATATATATATATATATATATATATATATATATATATATATATATATATATGTATAGGTTTGCATGTATTTGATCGGCCTGTGGATGGTCGATCGGGTTATTGCCAAAAGCAGTGTGGCAAAACCTCAAAAAATCGATCACACTTGTTGCGAATCGCAAAATATTGCCTCCTTTTTGACCTATGGTAGCACTTGTTTAGGTGGTAGAGCAGTCGGAAATGTCAAATTCGGTGATTTTTATGACATTCTGCCTTTTCGTCATTACGAAATTCGCAGATAAAACTCAGTGAACTGCATGATCAAGCAATGTGCGCTCAACTAAATGAATGTATTCTATATATATATATATATATATATATATATATATATATATATATACATATATATATATACATATATGCTGTGTCTTGTATTTTCTTAATGCAATGTCATGATATTTTGAAGTTTATCTTTAATAGTAATTGCATAGAATGTATTCAGTTTTATTAAAAACTATTTGTGCTTACTTCAGTGGTTTATCTGTACAACCCCAAGGCCTTTTGTATTCCTTGAAACCCTTAATATCTTTTATGAGATGCTGTGATTTAACCAGCATATACCTTGGAAACAGCCAAAATGTTAAGTGGGACAGTTACGGATAACATATTAAATAAATAATTTCAGAGACGAGTCTATACTACCAACTAGATCTAACACCATGAAGATTGCATCACTTATTGTTGGACACAGTATGATTTAACTATCTGATGAGATGATTATGTAGGCTATGTAGATAAGGAACAGCACAGATCTTCATCTAAGGACCTCATGATTGCAATGAGCACTATCCATTCACTGTTCTAGTCACTTACAAGTAAAGCTCTTAATAGACTTAACAGCGTAATGCATTTTACTACTGCAAAAAAGGATTGCAATTATGTTTATTTAAATATTCGTTGAAAGTCACAAGAATTGTGTGCTGAGTGAATTAAAGCATTAATGGAGTAATACTTTGTCAGTTCACTTATTAAGCATTACTGTAAGAACAAAATTTATTTCAAGCAGTTTTATACTTGAATAAATGATTAGGTTGAGCACATCACGTTTAGTCAGATTTTGTGCCACTTTCTGATCAGACATCATAATAATGTGCACTGTTTTATAACAAATGTCTTGCAATTTAGAAAGTGGTTAGTAAACACGTTTCCACTCCTTTTTGAAATTCTTTGAAAAACCGATGAATATGTCTTGATGTTTACTGATGATGCTGGTATCAATCAAAACTGGCCACTGCCCTCTTTATTTTGAATCATTCTGCTGCACCCTAAAGAAACTTGCTTTATGTTAGTGATATTATGATGTATGCCCAGCTTTCCGACAGTTTTGTATATTTATAAAACAAATGCATGCTCTCCTGTGCCCTAAATGTTTAATTCTATGTACCATAGATCAGGTTTTGTTGAAATATGAGTTTAAAGACTTCCAGTGGAATGTTATCTCTGAAAGTGACCACCAACAGTTGATCGAGTGGACTCATGGGGACCCTTTGAATCTAAGCTCAGTTTCAAAATTGTCCCAGCTACTGCAATACTGTGCTGACAAATCACAGAAAAATAATTTTCATGTTGCATAATGGCAAGCCATCATAGTTCATGATACAAGACTCTGAGATGACAGATTAAACAGGAAAAGACGAGACATAATTTCTGTTGGCACAGATCCCGAGTGGATTGTGGACAAAAGTAAAGGCCTGCTATTCTGTCATTTTACAACTTACAGTTGTTGATGAACCACTGCTGCACCAACAGTAAGAACACATAACTCTGATGTCAGTGTTTACATGTCAGACGGTTACTGAGGATATCACCTGACTACCTCTAAATAAGTATTCTGAAGGCTGTTTTGAGCATGTAAACCAATAGTCAATGACAGAAGGGCTTGTCATGTTACAAAGTACATTGAGAGGCTTACAATTTTCAAAATCCCCAATTCATATTCAAAGCCATGAACTGGCAAAATGTGTGATCTGCCAAGGCAAGTAGACTACTTTGAAGAACTGTGATGTATATATTGATGGCGAAGAACTCTGATATTTTATTAAGCATCACTGTCACAGTGTTTGCTTATATCATTACCAATTTAGCAAGGTTATAAAATCAATGAGCTGACGTGTTTTAATAGCAAACTGCTAATGTCTACACAGTTAAATCTACACATGACCCCCAAGCACTCATATGAATGCATGCACTTATGCATGCATAGCACTGCTGCATTAAGGCTCTTTAACCTCAGATACACTTAGACATATCCTGTGCAAAGCCCCAATATAATGCACAGTCAGTACCTTCCCATCTATTGAAATGCAACAATTAAGAAAGAAGATAATAAGAAACTTCTACCTTTTTTAAATTATTGCAAATTAAACTTGAATTTGTCTTTGCTACATACACTTCAGATGTGAGAACATTAATAAATAAAAATCATTAAAAGGAAAAAAAACGTGCATTTCATTTTAAACATGAGCAGGCTGTAAAAATGCTTGGATCCATGGTAACTGTAGGAGTGGTACAGGTGGAAAAAAAGACATGGATTTCATTGAATTATTTGGATTCTTCTGCAGAAAAGTGCATCCCAGTATCTACTTATCACCATTCTATTTAAATACAGTTTTAGACAATGTCTTATTGTGCTGTTTAGTGGTAGATGAGGCCCAGTTGCTAACAATTAGAATAGGAAGGGATGAGATAAAAAAGGCTATGTGTAACCAATCTATAGGAAATCCCCAGGAATTGATGGTGTTCTTGTGGAAGTTTGGAATTTATGAGGGAAAAACCTGATAAAGATCTGGAAAGTTTTGTTTAACAGTATTTTAAGAGGAGGAGAAGTACCAGCATCCTGGAAGAAGGCGGTGGTTACAGCAATATCTAAAGAGGGTAAAGATCCATCAGATCCAGCTTCATGCAGGCCCATTTCAATACTAAACCATGATTATAAAATGTTTATGTCTATAATGGATAAAAGAATGGCTAAAGTGATACCAAAATTGAAAGATATGGATCACTGTGGTTTTGTGGAGCGGAGGCAAACATTTGACAACATTAACAGAACAGTGATGATCCAGAGGGAAGAAGAATGTAAGAAAATACCACTGTTATTGGTGGGTCCCGAAGCAGAGAAAGCTTTTGACAGAGTAGACTGAGGCTTTATGAGCACGGCAATCGAAGCATTTCTTTCCCTGATACAATTATAAGGTTGATTAGAAGAATATATGAAGGATTGAAGGAGTGAATTAAAGTGGGTGAGGTCCTCTTTGGTAACTTCTGCTTGAGCAGAGGAACCAGGCAGGGTTGTCTGCTTTCCCCTTTGTTGTTTGCATTATACTTAGAACCACTGGCAAAGAAAATAAGGAACTCAGACACTCAAGGATATAATCGGTTTGGTCATCAGGAAAAGCTGGCTGTATTTGCAGATGATATTATTTTATACATGACAAAACCAGAAAGGGACAGTACAGTGTTGTGGAACATTTTAAGACAGTTTCAAGTCTTCCCAGAATATAAAATGAATGAAGCTAAAACAAAAGCAATAGCAGTAGATTATATACCCGCACACAAATTGGTCCAGCAATATCCATATTTATGGGGACACGATAAAATGAAGTATTTAGAAGTATGTTTTAGAAATGACTATGTTGTGACAGCTAAGGATATGTGAGAAGACACTAATCAGAAGATAATACAAAAATAGATCAACTGGAAGCTTTGTCAAATATGGATACAGATGCTAAGATACAAGCCATTAAAATGTTTTTAGTCCCACTAATCTTATATACAGGTCAGGCATATTTTTATCAACCAGAGGAGAAGTTGTGGATAACAATTAAACAAGAGTTGAAAGATTGTATCTGGGAAGATAGCAAGGGTCAAGTGGGAAAAGTTGATTCTCAGTAGAACAAGGTGGACTAGGATTACCTAATTTGAGGGGATATTTTAGAGCAACACAGTTAAGACTCTTATACGTAGCACAAGCAGAAAACTATAACTCAAAGGTGAAAGGAATGATGCTGACACAAGGAGGAAGCTCAGGAAATAAGGAGAGATTGGAATTTTGGATGCAAACTCTTAAGAACAACCCAAATCACACAGAGTATTATATTCATAAAATAGCAGGGAATATTCTAAGAATCAAGCCACCACAAGAATGGAGAAAAGAAATTTTGCCAATAGGGAAGGCTGGGGTCGGAGATACAGATATGAGGCAAGAGGGGGTTGGAGTTTATTGGAGAAAACTGGCAAAGGAACCAAGGTATTGGGAGCAAATAACTAGAAAGGGAAAAGTAATAGAATGGGAAGAGGCCAATAATTTATTTGGACTACAGGTTACAGATTGCCTTTCCTATCAAGGATTGATATCAAAGTATAGGCAAAGAAAAAAAATATGGGGCTCCAAAAAGAAAGACCAGGACTGGTAGAGCTTTTAATAGAATCTAGAACAGAAGCTGCCATTAAAAAGAGAATAATTAGTAAAGCATACAAAATATTGCATGATAATTATAATAATAAATCAGAGGAGCTTAGAAAGGATTGAGAAGAGAGATTGGGTAAGCAATTCACAAAGAGACATTGGGCAGGGGATATATGTATATCTTCCCAAATATGCAACATAGTCTAGAATATTTAGGATCTTTGCTTGGATGTGTTTACATAGGCATTTTTATACCTCAAGTATACTCCAAATAATTTTTCCTCAGGTGGAAAGTAAATGTTGGAGGTGCGATGGGCAAGAAAGATGTAGCTGGGAATATATTTTTTGGGAGTGTAATGAGCTCATGGACTTTAGGGATTCCCTGCAGAACACTCTGTTGGGGATGCTGGGTGAGCAGATTGGCCTGACTGGGGAGATGATTTTTTTGAGTTATGCTACAGAACAGAATTGCCTAGACATAGTAAAGCCTTGCTGAGTGTAATTATGGTGGCTGCCCAAAACCTTTTACTAGAAAATGGAAATCAATGTCTAGACCAGCCTTACTAGAAGTAGTGAATATAGTAACACAGATAAAACAACTGGAATTGGGATCTTTAGAAAAGGGAAAGAGCCATTTATTTATGAAACAATGGAATTGTGGGAACAATATATATGCAAAGCAGGAATGAGGTTTAACAGGCAAGATTTGAATGAGCCATATAATGCTTAACTGACAACGACTGGATGGTTTATAAGTGATGCATAATGCTTTCAACTACAGTTGTTTCAATGGTGTTTGTGATGTATATTGTTTGCAACTGAAGTGGTATCATTTTTTATGTTTTTTCATTTGTATAAACATAAGATTGCCTTTGTCATATTTGAAAATTTAATAAAGATATTTTGGGGAAAAAACAGTAACAAGAACTATTGCAAAGCAAAAAAAAAATCTTGTCATGTTGTTTGAAGTAACCCAGGTATAGCAGTATGTAATATAACAAGTATATCATGAAACCAATAAGATTGCAAAGTGTCAAATAAAATCATTATTTCAGAGAAAAACAGATATGGCTTATAGGTGGTTGATCTGGCAGATCACCTGAATACTTTATTTTACTGACAGCAGTGCAGAGGATAATAAAAAACAATATTTCATTCAATTGACATATTTAACTTATTCAAAAGAACAGGGAATGATTAGAAAGGAGGAAATTCTAGTCAAGCCCAGTTTTATAATAATGTATAATATATGCATTTTACATATCTGCAGTGTTTATTCTTATGTTTTAATATCATATTTAAAGAATGATATTTGCAATATTAATATAGGCTACCAGATGTTAAAATTAAAATATATAACGGTAAATACTTTCACTCAAATATTATCATTATTTCTAACTTAAATGATGGAATTCCTTTTATATATCTAGTAAGAATATGCATCTAATCTGGGTATTAATTTTAGACCAATGTTTAAAATTTTACATTTAGACTGATACTTTAAATGTAAGATAAACACTTCTGAAAAAATAAACTTGATATACCAACTATACCATTATTCACATCTAAATACACAGGTAGGTTTTCAGGTTGTACATATGCAATTTCTAGATATTGTTAAAATTGGTCATACCATAATCAAAATTGTTGTATGTTTGTACATGATAAAGATGCACTAAATAATATCAAACTGATTGTTAGAATAATGGTGTCTGATCAAAGACTTTAAAGATAATTTAGATTTTCCCCCAGAAGAATATTAATAGCATTTACAATTCCAAGTAGACATTATATAATAAAAACATCTGCAACATGTTGGATAATAATAATAATCAAATAACTTACCTAATTTTTTCTGTGGAGTAGAGAGAAAAGATCTATATAAAAATTGCCAATAGAAGTTTCTGCTACATGAAAAAAGTTTTATTTGAGGTCTTTCTTCATATATATTTTTTTCATTATATATTTCTAAACCATTTGATATAACATTTCCGGTTGTTTCAAAAGCTTATAAATAATAGGTGAATAAATTCCAAGTTAATATCCTTGAAAGATTTGTCTTTGAAAGCATCTTTAGATAGCATTATTACAATTTGAGGATTTTTGAATATATTGACTACTGAATAAAACAATGAACAAATATAAGGTATTTAGACTTTAAAAACTATAAGGCCTGCTCATTTCTGTGCTCTTCAGTGTTGAGCTGTTCCAAAAACAGCAGAGTACTAAAGAGAAGGCAAAGATGAGAAAGTTATTTTACATCTGTATTCCTACTGGTTCAGTGCACATGGACTTTTTTTTCTAAGACCAGACCTGTAGTGTTCCAGCCTTTAGTAAGAATAAAGCCTTCACATGACTGTTATATGAGCTTGGATTCCAGTGAAGGATTGGAGTGCCCAGTTTTAATTTGCCAGGTTATGTGGAGGTGCAGGATGGGTCTTGATTGGTCAATGTCATTATGGGTGGAGCCATACAGACTTTATATGCCAAGAGATTTGTTAATTCCTTTGCTCTTGAATGCTGGACTGCTCCAAAGACAAAAAGACTACAGATCCCCTTTTCATCTCAATTCTTACTGGTTCAAGGTACTACAAGGACTTTATTAGCTTCTTAGAACTAGCCTGCAGTGGTCTACTGTCAGTGAAAGTAGAGGCTTCCATGTCACAGCTACAAGTTCCAGTGAAGGACTGAGTAGCCTGTTTTTGACTGGCTAGTTACTGCAGGGGCATTGGCTGGATTATGATTTAGCCAAAGTCTGTGGCAGTGGAACCTTACAGCCTTTAAATACCTGGAGGACTGATACACATAAAAATCTACACTATGTCAACAACCAAACATATTAACTGGTTTGGACATTAAAAGACAATTATTATTAAGGTAATCTGATTGTCTGAGACTGACATGGGATTCCTTACAAATACAGTCCAAAACAAAATACAAACTTTTTATAGACTACACAACTTACAGAATGTTGTTATAGTGCTTTATTCTTATTCTTAATTTTGATTGCATAAATATGTTTACTAGTCCTCATCATCAGTCTCCATCTAGTTTGTGTATAAATTGCATTGCAAGTAGTGCAGTGGCAAAGTAAACTACCCATGTACTAATACGTATGTATCTGCTTGTAATTAACAGACTTTTTCCTAAAGAATACCATAGTAAAAACTAAATGAAAACTCCCGCCAAGCTAGAACTTCCAATGAGTGACCTCCCAAAGCTCCTGTAACAGAGGCACATGGGATATATGCAAATGACCCTTATGAACATCAGGTGTTTCAGCTATATGGCGATTCTGACTGCCCATGACTTTTATGCTTGAAGTCGTTTTAATGGACAATTTCAGGCCAATAAAGCCAAACCCCACTAGCTATGGATATACATATTTTGGAGTTGTTATGACCTCATCAGCATAGCACAAGCAGAGTGTTTGATGGGCTCAAGCTCAATGCCAAGAAATGTATAGTTATCCCCTTTGGGAAAAAACATGCATCCATGAATTACCATATAGGTGGCAGTACACTAAACACAGAAAGTTTGATAAGAGACTTAGGGACACAGGTGGACAGTGGTCTCACCTTCGAAAACCACATCGCCACAACAGTCAGAAAATCTTTCTATGTGGCACATCTCATCACTAAGGGCTTTTCATCCAGAAAAAAGGAGGTCATTGTCCCACTGTACTCATCCCTCATTAGACCCATTATAGAATACAATGCCCCATTTGGTATGTACTTCTCAAGACATCTGCAACAACTGGAAAGGCCACAGAAATACCTCACTAAAAGAATCACAGGCCTAAAGCAGATGCCCTATGCTGACCGCCTTAAAAAACTCCAGCTGTACTCTGTCGCATATTGTCTACTCAGAGGCGATCTTTGCTTAACATACAAGGCCATGTCAAACCCAGAGCTGTTGGACATGCTACACTTAAAGAAATCCTAATCCCTCAGAGCCACACACTCCAGGGATCTAAACCTTGTCATCACAATAAACAAAACAAGCTGGAGGGAAAGGTTCCTGACCCAGAGACTCCCCAGAGTCTGGAATAGATTGCCCACACATGTCAAGCAGAGTGCCTCTTTGGTCCTCTTCAAAAGGAACATTGACAATTGGATGGAAGAAATGAAATTCACCCCGGGGATCACGTCAGTCGCCCTGCTAGACATGGGTCCAGGGAAGTAAATAGTGTGGGAAGAAATAGCCAGGGAATTGTTATGGCTAGGCTTGTATAGGCCCTAGGGCTGATAGCCTAGTACCAACCTATGACTAACCTTAAGAAACACAGGGTTGTTATACCCAGCTGATGTCCATTATCATTAGGGTGACTGCAAAATATCCCAACTAACAAATTAAAACAAAGAGTGAGAAGGTCACACTGGAAAACCAATCAGTAAAAACTAAATGAAAACTCCAGCCAAGCTAGAACTTCCAATGAGTGACCTCCCAAACCTCCTGTTACAGATACACATGGGATATATGCAAATGACCCTTATGAACATCAGGTGTTTCAGCTATATGGTGATTCTGATTGCCCATGACTTTTATGTTTGAAGTTGTTTTAATGGACAATTTCAGGCCAATAAAGCCAAACCCCACTAGCTATGGATATCCATATTTTGAAGTTGTTATGACCTCGTCAGCATAGTACAAGCAAAGTGTTTAACTAAGCATAACAAACACAGGGTTGTTATACCCAGCTGATGTCCATTATCCTAAGGGTTACTGCAAAATATCCCTACTAAAAAATTAAAGCAAAGAGTGAGAAAAACCAATCAGTAAAAACTAAATGAAAACTCCAGCCAAGCTAGAATGCCCAATAAGTGACCTCCCAAACCTCCTGTAACAGAGGCACATGGGATATATGCAAATGGCCCTTATGAATATCAGGTGTTTCAGCTATATGACGATTCTGATTGCCCATGACTTTTACAAATACCATAGATAATTTGAGGGGACCCATGGAAGGTATAAAACATTAATGGGCTGCATTTGTCCATTAGTAATACAGGGGGCAGTCCTGGGTAAATTTTATTTTTTCAGCCTTAAATCTAAGTTGCACTTGAAGATGGACAGGGATGAACTTTGTTTTATGTGGATAAGGAGTCTGTTCCATAGTAATGGTATCATCTGTGAAATATACTGTCCCTCCAAAATGCTCTGCTGATACTGCATACGAGGTTTAGATGCTTAGACTGGGTATTTCAGATGCCATTTGACTTGCTGATATGCAGAAAATTCATCAGTAATGGGTCAAAGGATGCCTTGCATGCTAGACACAGGTCACCACTAAGCAGTCTAAAAGATACCAAATATAATGACAGGGCTTTGAGTCAGTCCATATAGAACAAGTTTAGACCTTGTAGCCTTTCAGTAAGTTATCTCTGTGGGTGCTCCAGTTGTTGCATGTGTCTGAACAGATACATGTCAAAGGGGGCATTATATTAAATATCTGGCCTAATCAGAGCTGAGTAAAGGGGGGAAATGACATCCCTACATCCAGATATAATCCTTTCATTTATAATGTTGTGCAATGCCGAAGAACCTTTTTTTGCAAAAAATAGATGCATGTTGGCAAAAAGTTACATCACTATCCACATAACTTCCCAAATTCAAAAAAACTGGGTCAATTCTTAGTCCCATGGGTACATGGCTTCCCAAAGTATACAGTAATGCATTTTTTGGCGTTTAGTTTCAGACTATGATTTTGACACAAGTTATTTATTTTAGACAAACCTTTCTGTAAGATGGCTAAGTCATTTGTGAATTCAATGACTGCTCCTAGCCTGCAGTCATCTTCAAGCTAAGTCAGCCAAGATCCTTTGGTGTTGGCTTTTACTTCAGAAAAGTAGATGCCACACAGGACAGGTTCCAGCACATAATCCTATTATTTTTTCAAATAATGTTTTCAGACTTGCAAAACCACCCTCAAGAAAATTATAAAAAGAAATCAGCCTAAGTAGTTGGACAGCTTGATTTTTATAACATTCTTTTTCCTTGTAAAAGTTAGAGAAGAACAATTACTTTTACAATAATAATTAGAAAAGAAAAATTACTTTTCCAATAATGTATTTCAGTATCAAAAAATGACCATAAGTAAAACTACAAATAAAAGTAAATTGTAAAAAAAAATACAAATTGTTCTTTATGCCCTCAGTAAAACAGTTAACTGTGTCAGCACTGGTATTTTCTTTGAAAAATAAGTAATCAACGAAGCATTCATGTGTTAAGGCAAATATAAAATAATTTCTTTCCCATTCATTAAAAACCAAGTTAACAAAGTAAGTGCAGTAAGAAGCCCCATATCAATTCCTTTTATAGGTGCATAGGAGGTTACTAGGCTAATGGTCCTAGGTCTCTTACAAGTCTAGCCAAGTTCAGCCTTTGTTCCCTTAAGGGTCTAGAGATATGGTCTATGTTATAAGCAGATCTAAATCAGCACCGACTGCCCATATCCAAGTGAGACACATGTGAAAGCTCTGAGGTCAGTTTGCAATTCCCATCCAATCATCCAAGTTACTCTTAAAAAGTGTTAACAATGAGCTCTGTTTAACTTGTATTGGAAGTTTTTTCACAGGAGACGCAACCTCTGGGAGACATATCTGTCTCTCCAGTAAGTTCTATTGATGTCACATGCTAGGTTAAGGTCAATAGAGTGAGTGAATTGTCTACCATTTGACTTACAGATGTGCAGCATTTCCATGCAAGATGCAGGTCACCTCTGAGTAGTCTATATGATACAGAGTATAGTGACAGTGATTTCAGTCTGTTCACATAAACATGTGCTGAAAGCCCTGAATTTTCTTTGTGAGAAACCTTTGAGGTCTCTCCAGTTGCTGCAGGTGCCTGTTTAGGTACATACCAAAGGGAGCATTAAATTATATTATTGGCCTGATGAGGGAAGAGTACAGAGGGGTCATAACCTCTTTTGTTCTGGAAGCAATGCCCTTGCTTATGAGGTAAGCAACCTTACCACAGTGGAGGCATTTTGATCAAAAATAAGGTTGCTGTCAACCTATGTGGCCAAATCTCTCACCACTGATTTAGAGCTTAGGGTGCTATTATTAATACAGTAATCTGCAGGGATATTGCCTATGCCAAAGGGGATGATAATGCATTTTTTTGCACTGAGTTTAAGATTATGACTTTGGTACCAATCATTGGTTTGCGTAAGTCCTTCTTGCAGAATGTGGACATCATTTGGAAGCTCAATGATTGCTCCTAGTTTGCAGTCATCAGCAAACTGTCAGCCACAAACCTTTTGTTTGCCTGTAGTTCATTTCATCAAACATTCATTTGATAAAAAAAGGTTGTTCTTAAATAAGTTAAATTATTGGGGAGTACTGGCTCCAAAAGTCTGCAACAAATTTTAAGATCTTTATTAGTAAAAGAGTAAAATTAGTTAAGAACATCCTAAAAAATCAAAATATATATAATATAGTATGAATGTGTACAAATGTGCAGTATTTGCTGTGGTTAAGCCCCAAAATTTATTTTAAATTAATGTCTCTCAACACGCAAAAGAAATCCCATAGATCATTAACAAGCAATTGTGTGCTTTGAGTGGTCCTTTATAACATTTTATCCAAGTGCAAAGAAAAGCGTTCAAAATTTTTAACCACTGATTGGCCCAAGGGGTCAGCATAGAATTTTTGCACAATTTTATAATAACAAAATACAGCAGTTTCAGGGTGACATGTATATAAGAAGTTATAATTTTCAATGTCATATTTGTAATGTTACACTATGACTTACAGATGTATAAAGTATTTAAAACTTAAACAGAGTATAACTCTCCATAGGAGTATCTTATATTTTCCTCTTGCCACACATCTTGCTATTTCATTTCTCAAATTATCTTTGTTTCTATGTTTGTTTATTTTTATGTTAATTATGTTAAAGTTGTTGATCTTTGCAGTACTGTTCCATTTCTTATACTTCAAACTTCCCTATCCAGCACTTCTTTTTTTTTCTTACTTTCTCTTTTCAACAAAACCTCTTATAACTTCTCAAACAATACTTTACCAGGCTGAGGAGTTGTGATTCATCACTGTGACAAAACAGAAATTCCCTGAGGCTCCAAGAGCAGAATACATTTTTTTCTTACATTTATTTCATTGAATTACACTTCTTAACGCTTATAGTTGTGCTATACAGCTAATCTACTACATTTTGCAATGTTATAAAGCTTTTTTTAACCATTTCACTGCATTTTTGTACTGTTTTATACTGTTTTAAGTGTATTTTCATTGCTAGATAGTTTTTAATTACTGTAATTGCATGTTTATTGAATTACTTAACTGTAACTGCTTTTTCATACTGGGAGTTGTATTTTCTGTTTGTGAATTTTCTATCTGTGCTTTTCTGCGGATTTTTTTTTTGTGAGGTTTCTGTGTTCTAGTCAGGTAGCATAGTCTGGATAGAGGCCTGCTGTTATCCAGGCCTGGTTGTTTTGCCTGTTGAGTTTCCTGTGTTTCTGGCAGCCATCTTCTGCCAGCCTTGTCTTGTCTTCACTGTTAATGAGAGTAACAGGGTTGCTTAACCTTCTCTAGCATGAGTGATTGGCTGAAAGAGCAGAGGCTAGCAGAATTGGGTAGTAATTCGAGCTTCTAGATTCTTCCATCTTTTCTGGTATTTAAACCCTGTGTCTACAGGGGGCTGTGCATGTTTTTACCAGGCTGAGGAGTGGTGATTCAGTACTGTAACAAAGCAGAAATTCCCTGAGGCTCCAAGAGCAGAATACATTTTTTCTTACATTTATTTCATTGAATTGCACTTCTTAACACTTACAGTTGTGCTATATATCTAATCTACTACATTTTGTACTGTTAAAGCTTTTTTATTGTTTTACTGCATTTTTGTACTGTTTTATACTGTTTTAACTGTATTTTCATTGCTAGATCATGTTTCATTACTGTAATTGCATTTTTATTGAATTACTTAATGTAAACTGCTTTTTCATACTGAGAGTTGTATTTTTTGTTTGTAAGTGCTCTATCTGTGCTTGTCTTTGCATTTTTTTGTCAGATTTCTGTGTCTTAGTCAGGTAGCATAGTGTGGATAGAAGTCTGCTGTTATCCAGGCCTGGTTGTTTTGCTTGTTTAGTTTCCTGTGTTTCTGGCAGCCCTCTTCTGCTGAAAATCTATTGTCTTCACTGTTAGTGAGAATAACAGGGTTGCCTGACCATCTCTAGCAAGAGTGTTGGGTTGAATGAGCAGGGCTAGCAGCACTGGGTAGTAATTCGAGCTTCTAGATTCATCCATCTTTTCTGGTATTTATACCCTGTGTTTGCAGGGTGTTGTGCTTGTTTGCTTGTTGCACACTGCTGCTGCACTGTTTTAACCCATTGTGAGGTATCTCAATTGCATTTTTCCCCTTACCCACACTCCTGTGTAACTGATGCCCTCCCTTGCAACTAATGTGATTTTATCCAGCCCTACTCACACCTATAGGTACTCTATTCTGATAGCACCCACTCTACCATCCTTTACCTCTCTTCCACAGATTCTGACAAACATGGGCGGACACTTTCCTATGGTTTCTCCTGCTAGTCTTGTTGATATGGGCATCCTGAGACAGTCTAGTAACTGCCTCATGTACACGGACAACCCACTTCTTCTACTACTTAGGAACACAACATATGAGAGATGCAATTACATTAATAACCTAGAATACTTGCTCTCTCAGTCACAAGCCAGTACATTTGGCACTGAGAAAGATGGCTATACAAACACCACAGACATCACACCTCTAGCACCACCCACACCTGTACAGTACATTCCTACATATGTGGAGGTTCTCAACAAAAACATACCTAAACAAAAGAGACCTTCAAGGCAAAAGCACAAATGCACATCACAAGCCACTGTACCAAGCATGACACATAGTACACATGAATGTGTCTCACAGCCTCTAAGGGTCAGCCACAAACCCAACATAATAGTCATTGGAGACTCTATCGTGAGACACACAGATGTGCCCCTCACCAGGATAGACAAGGGGAATGGCACAGTAAGTTGCTTGTCAGGTGGTAGAATCCACCATATCACTCAATGCACTCAAGTCACTCTACAACAGGCACTGTTATGACTCTGACATAGTCCATGCTGGCGTGAATGACTTGAGATGTACCTCTCTGGACTATAAGAAGAGAGACATGATTGAGCTCGCTGAATATGCATCCCAGGCAGGTATGTTCCTAGCCTTAAGCAGCACCCTGCCATTACCCAGAATTATGCCTCAGTACAAACATAAAATGATTGACTTTAACAATTGGCTTAGTTTCAGGTGTCACTCCGAGGGGATCCAGTACCCGACAGCCTGGGAGGACATGATTGACAGACCACAATGCTTTGCCAGAGATGGCTTTTGTCTGCCTCCCTTGGGCTTCAGGCTTCTGGCAAAGGCTCTTGCCTCCCCCATAGTGCCTTTTTTAGGCAAAATCATGAGGACAAAATTGCCAGTGTGAAAAATTTTACTAAATGAAATTTAAAGGTCATGCTGCTAAATATGAGGTGTCTTAACATGAAACTGCACTCATTGCAAGTATTCCTCATCCTGGAAGATGTTGACATTTGTTCAGTCACTGAAAGCTGGTTCAAAGCTGCAGAGACCACCCCAGAGTTACCAGGTTACTTGTCCTTTCATACTTTCATATCCCAAACAGAGGGCTACAAAGCCAAAGGAGGTTGAGTTTCAATATTTATCAAAGACATACACACCTCCAGGCTGCTCAAATAGTATGATGCACAGGAGAAACTCCAGCTGCACTTAACTATTGACAAAACACCTATTCAAATCATAGCTAGCAACAGACCCCCAAACATGACTCAGGAGGCCCACTCCACCTATCTGGACTTACTTGAATCCATCAAGATTCAACCCTCTACCCTGATCCTGGGCAACTTTAACTACCCAACCATAGACTGGAAGACGTATTCTACCTCAACCATGAATGCCCAGAGATTTCTCGACTTCATCAATGCCAATGCATTGGATCAGCTGGTCGACACCCCTACAAGAGGTGAAAATATCCTGAACCTGGTACTAACCAACATGAGTAGCCACTGTAGCACTCCTACAGTGTCATCCTCCTCGGTAAGATCCGACCATATGACAATCCCTTTCAAAGTCACCATCTCCTCTGACCCCCCCCCCCCCATTGCCAGGGTCGAACAAAAAAACTTTTCCAAAGCTGACTATAACCTCCTGAGAGCAGGTATAAGCAGCTTCACAGTCACCATCCCTTCAGTTGAATCAAACACTAATGTCCAAGCCTACACAAAAAAAAACTATATGAGCACCTACGTAGCTGCATGGACTCAGGAATACCTGACAGGACCAAATCATCTTCCTCAAGGAAGAGTAAACCTGTCTGGTGGACAGCATCAATAAACAGATGCTATAATAAAAGGAAAAAAAAAATGATGTCCAGGACCAAGAAGGAGCAGGTGCCAAGTCCTAAGCAATCTTTTCTTTGTCTGAACAAGCAAATAAGTTCACTTGTGAAATCCTCTGAGGCTAACTTCGAGCTCAAATTGGCCACATCTACTAAGGACAATCACAAGGCCTTCTTCCCATACATCCACAATCTCAAAGGTAACTCCCAAATCTGCTCTGAATTGGTGGTCAATAATACTGCATACACAAATGCCATAGATATAGCCAACCTGCTGGCTGACAAATTCAGTGAAAACATCACCCCCACCCTCCCATCAGTAAACCCAGCCATCCCCAGCACCTGTCCACCTCCTCTCATCACCAGGGAGCAGGTTATTAAGGCCCTTTCAAAGGAAAAAAATACAGTCTTCATGGAACCCGACAATATCCCTCGCTGTGTCCTACATGAAGTCAGGCAAGAACTCTCAGCACCAATAGGCACCCTATTCAACCAAAGCCTGTGCGCTGGCTTTGTCCCAGTAGAATGGAGGGCAGCCACTGTCATCCCTCTGCACAAAGGTGGGGTGTCCACTTACCCAGGCAATTATAGGCTCATCAGGCTAACTAGCCTGGATCTACAAGGCCATGGAATGCATTATCATGGACCTTATAAACAAGGATACTGGCAACCTCCAAACACTTGATCCCACACAGTTTGGTTTTGTCAAAGGGAGATCATGCCTGTTAAAATTGGTCACCTTCTTCAAAACAGTCACCAAAGCCATGGATGAGGGCAAGACAGTGCACACCGCCTACCTCGACCTAGCCAAAGGCTTTGAAACTATTCCCCACTCGGGCATAATAGATAAACTCTCCCGGCTAGGCATCAACCCATATTTTACCAGATGGGTAGTTAATTGGCTCACTGATAGAACCCACTGAGTCAAAATAGGGAAAGCCACCTCTAGTAGTAGACCCATAACAATTGGCGTACCCCAAGAATCGGTCTTGAGGCCTCTACTGTTTTGGATATACTTTTTGAGGTGCAAACCAAAACCAGTGGTCTATGACTGACCAAGTTTGCAGATGACTGCAAGCTGGGCACTGTCATAAATTCCCCTAGTGATGTGAATGTCCTCCAAGAGGGCCATAACCAAACTAATGACTGGTGCCAGAAGCATGGCCTCAAACTGAATGCCAAGAAATGCATCATTACCCCCTTTGGGGAAAATGGTGTCCCTACTAATTATCACATTAATAGCAATGTACTAAGCACACAATCAGTCATGAGGGACTTGGGCACCCAGGTTGATAGCAGCCTGACTTTTGGCCACCCTGTTGCCTCAGTTGTACAGAAGGCTTTCTACATGGCCTACCTCATAAATAAGGTTATTTCATCCAGGAATCAGGAGGTCATAACATCCCTGTACTCCTCCCTTATCAGACCCGTTATCGAGTACAATTCCCCCTTCGGCATTCACCTTGCCAAGCACATGCAGCAGGTGGAGAGACCACAGAGGCTCCTGACCAGGAACATTCAGGGTGTCAAACACCTATCCTATACAGGTAGGCTAAAAGCCCTGTCCCTCTACTCAGTCTCATACATACTGCTCAGTGGTGAACTGTGTCTGGCATACAAGGCCGTCTCAGACTCAGCCTTGATGGAGTTGCTGCATAACCGAAGTCAGACTCCACTCATGCAACCCGTACATAAGGTCTCAACCTGGTCTGTGACATTAATAGAACTTGTTGGCAGGATAGATTTTTGTCCCAGTGACTCCCCCATCTGTGGAATAGACTTCCTCTCCACGTTCATAGGTTCATAGATTAGTACTAAGCTAACTGCCCTTGCGAGCCATTTTAAGCCTAGCGAACTATCCTTTGGGAGACTCAAACCCTGCACCTTGTGCTTGCAAGGCACACACCTTAACCATTAGGCCACCCTCCCAACTCATTTTAAAGTACACATAAAGTGTTTTTACTTTATGTCATTCAACCATTCCTTGTATTAAAGCCCTTCACCAAACCTGACTATATTTGTTTTTGATGTAGTAGTAAAACAGCACAGTCTGATGGATTAGTACTAGGCTAACTGCCCTTGCAGGCCATTTGTTTTTTTAAGTCTAGCTGGTTATCCCTTGTGAGACTTAAACCCTGCACCTTGTGTTTGTAAGGCAAACACCTTAACCATTAGGCCATTCTCCCAACCCCTGTCAAGCAGAGTACCTCACTAGACCACTTTAGGAGGAACCTGGATGACTGGATGGGAACAGAACATATACCCCTGGAATTCCTCCTGTGTCCCTGCTAGACAGGGAAAACAGGTGCTGACTTTGTGGGAACATGGGTGAAATTCTTGGCTAGGCTTATAAGGGCCTCCAGATCAATAGCCTAGTATCATCCTATGAACCTAAGATTTACTAAATACTATCCCCCTTCCTTCTTAAAAATTGCTTTCTTTCCTATATCCTGCCATTGGCCTAGGAATGAAATTGTTTTAACCGACAATTCTTTTTTTTATGTTCTAGCTCCATTATTGCTATAGTTTCTTTTCCAATATATGGAGACTGTTCTACCAACCTACAGTATGTATAACTTGCAGCATTCAGTTCATTGTACTCAGGCTCTGTGCATACAGCTCATACATGACTATTGTAAATATTGTTTTTTTATGTATATATGAAGTTTTATTTGGTTGTAAAATTGATTTGACTGTGAAGCTTTTCTACTTCACTGAAATGGGATTACTGCCAGTTAAACTCTCCGGCTAAACAAATGTTAAGTGAATAAACAGTACTTCTTCATCATACGTCACATGCTAATAATGACCATACCTTCATCAGACAACATGCAATTATCATGCAGCATATTTCTAAATGTGGAGCTGTGGAGCTAATGGGTGCCTTCTTTACTGATACTGCTAAAGCATTTGACGATGTGTGAACCATAATCCACTTTCTCATGCTTTCATCAATACAAGGATAAGTGATGAGGTTGCAGATTGGTTTAAGATTTCTCAAATGACAAATCTACAACTCCTTATAGACGCACCCATGTTAAACTCCATATCCATCACAAATGGAGGATATCAGTACCCCCTAACATTTGGTCTGACCTTCCCTCTCTATCATTATTTCTCTGTGCACATGCGATACTTGTCTTTAGGTCAAAGACATCTTTAAATACAATGAAAACAAATATTAAAAGCTGACTTAACAAACCTTAACAATTGGCTTTCCCAAAATATACTGATCCTGAACATCAAGAAAAAATAACTAAAACTGTCATTTAGAACTTAGAAACCCTAAAAGCTCTTCCTAACTGTAAAATTTCTATCCATCCAAACATTCCTATTAAAACTGTTCAATCATTCTGCTACCCTGGCATTTAGCTAGACCCAAAACATAACTGCCAGCTCTACATTCCAGTGACAAAATATTTAAATCAATAGAGTTCACTTCTTCTCCTGGAAAAGTTGCCATTTCTTTAACCCAGAAGGAAGGACTGTGAAAGCCAAAGAAATACTCATACCCCAACTCAAGTATGAATCCTCTATCTGTATCATCAAAAAAATCCTTTTCTCTTATCTGCTCCCTAGCCCTGCAGTTGTTCTTCCGTTGTTGATGTTTTTGTGCGTGCATTTCTGTGTCTGTGTCTATGTGTGTGACTGTGCATCTACTATGTGTGTATAATTATAAAGGTTGTTGCTGTAAATATTTACTCTACAAAACATTATGAATGTTTTTACCTATATTAATGCTTCTGTCTTTTACTTAGTTTGTTAATATTGTCCAGTGAAAACTATTTGCTATTATTCTTTCTTCTGAGCTGTACTCTCGGTCTGAGTCTGAGATGTACTCTCGGTCTGAGTCTGAAATGGTCCTTTGGTCTAACAATGTAAACAAATACAGCTGATAAATAAACAAACAAATAAGAAAGTATAAAAGTTATGTGTTGATATATTTGTTTTCTTTCTTTTAACTTTGACATAAAACTGTTCATTACTTAACATGTTAACCATTTTCTCCTTACTTTCAGGTGTGCACCCTAAGGACCGAGCTGCCATTCCTGCACTAATTCACCTACCTACCCTTAGAGTTACTGTTTTAATGTGGCCATTGCTGATCATTTACAAGAACTCAGCACTGAAACCTCTCATCAATGGTGGTTTGTTCAATGTGGTGCTTATATCAGATTTGCAAAGTGATTCTATAGCAGACGCAGCTGGGAGCAGACATTTTACTTAATTTATGTGCTAACCAGGAAAGCAGACTGGTCAAGACCTTTAAAAACATGACTTGGGCTACAGGCATCTAATATATATGATGAGGACAGAGTAGCTGATCAACCCATATGTTTCTGGGAGATAAGAAGAGACCAAGGTACAGAGAGAAAGTCAGCAAATATTTGAGGACAATATGCAAAACTTTACAGTCAGTGAACAGAGGTCAGGAAAGAAACATGCTGCAAAACATAGAGCAAAACATAGTGCTTAATCCCTGAGACCCATACTGGTCCTGCATTACATCACTGTAGAGAGTTGGTTAGACTGAACAAAGTCAAATATACAATAAAGGTTGAAGTCAGTGATTTCATGGAGGGAAAACAATTCTCTATCTAGTATGGCCCAACAGAAAAAACTGAACATTTCAGTAATTGTTCTTTTTCATTGTTTTCTATGCTGCACAGCAATTAAAATGGTAATTGGGCATGTGGGCCATTAGCCTAGCAATATTGATCATCATAAAACAAAATAGCTATAATCAAACTTTCTCGAATACATTTCTTAAAATGCACATTTGCTGTATGATATTTCAGTACTTGTACACAATAAATCAATGAGATATGAGATAATAACTTCTTTTTTGGAGAAGGTTCCCCTGCACCCCAGTGGCAGGAGTGTGCAGTTAGAACTTGTCTGATTGAAGACTACAGGAACAGGGCTCAGTTTTGAGATTTTTTTACTAGTTAATTTGGGTAATTTGTTTAAAAGCCTTTTCTGATTGCTTGTAGTCATCAAAAGCTGTTTTAAGTGTATTTTTTACTGTTTGTAGTCGTTTAAAGCTGTTTCAAGTGTATTTTTACTTTTTTTGCCTTATCTTTTCAAAAACAAATTTCCTTGTTTCCCAACTTTCTAAGCTAGTATAGTCCTGTTTTCAGGCTAGTGCTGAATTTAGGGCTGTGTTACAAGTTTCTGAGTTGCCCATACCTTACTTGGATAGAAGGAGGTTTCTCTGTTCACCTGTGAGTGAGGGAGCTTTGAGCAGCCATCTGTCCCTGGAGGAGTGGTTCCAGCCCAGAAGTTAATAGTTTATAGGCCATTTTGGGCTAATTTCTATCTCTTTCATTTCCATGCTGTAAAAACTGCATTTGCATGGTTTTGCACGTCCAGGCAGCGCCAGTTAGCTAGGGCTAAATTATTCTCGGCTCCACCAAGTCTCCTCTTCAGTTTTTCCCTTCTAAGTAGTCTAACTCTCAATCTAAGCACTTACAAAGCATCCTACAGTCCAGCACTTGCTTAGCCCTAATAGCAAGCACTAATATACCCCGACACTTGATTGCCCAGCAGGGCAAGGCTCATTATTTACCCCTCACCAACCAAGCGACTAAGCAGCTCACCCTACTATTCAGGCGTGACCAAAGGGCAATTACAGGTATACTCTCCAGTCCAGCTGGTGAACCTGGGTATCCTGAGGCAATGTTACAACTGCCTCATGTACACAGACAACCCTCTCCTCCTACCACAAAACATTAACATATGCGAGAGATGCAATTATATAGCTAAATTGGAGGCTAAACTCTCTCCACCCAAGACTGGAACAGACAGTCATGAGAAGAAGGTTAACACTTGCACCACAACTCCAGCCTCACATAGACATACTAAACCAGCACTGGCAAAAAATACACATAAATACACAAAATCATACTCGGAGGCTCTAAATAAAAACCTGCAAAAGCATCAGAGACCACCAAAGCAGACACCCAAAAAACCTGCACCTCCCATCACAAACCAGACAATGCATAAAACACAAAATCAGTGTGCCGCACAATCACAGCCCTTAAGACGAAATAAGATACCTAACACGCTAGTAATAGGTGACTCTATAGTAAGGCACACTGATGTCCCACTCACTAGGCTGGACAACGAGAAGGTTACTGTTAGCTGCCTGTCAGGAGCCAGAATCCACCACATAACACAAGCACTCAGCTCACTCCAGATCAAGTACAAATATGACTCTGTCATTGTTCATGTTGGTTTGAATGACCTGAGATGTACCTCCCTGGACTACATGAAAAAAGACATGGAAGAGCTCTCTGATCATGTAGCCCAGGCAGGTATAACCCTGACCCTGAGTAGCATCCTGCCCTCACCAAGAATGATACCTCAGTATAAAGTAAAAATGATCAATTTCAACAATTGGCTAAGCTTCTGTTGTCATTCAAAGGGGATCCAGTGTCTGTCAGCCTGGGATGACATGCTCAACAAGCCTCGTTGCTTTGCAAGAGATGGCTTGCACCTGTCACCCCTAGGATTTCGAATACTGGCCAAGGCTCTTGCTGCCCGCATAGTGCCTTTTTTAGGCAAGGATCAAAAGTCACCCACCTCCGTAAACAGCACAAATAAAAAAATGAGGGTTATGACACTCAACGTCAGGAGTTTAAATCTCAAAATGCACGCACTCAAAGCACTCCTCAGAATGGAGAATGTCAACATCTGTGCAGTAACTGAAACCTGGGTCAAGGCTCGACAGAGCACCCCAGCACTACCAGGCTACAACTCATACCACACATTTTGGCCACAGAACATGGACCGAAACACAAAAGGAGGGGGTGTATCCATATTCATCAAGGATACCTGCACCTCCAGGTTAGTGGCGCAGCATGATACCTCTGAGATCATCCATGTGTAACTAACATCGGGCAAATCTGCAATGCAAATTGTGGCCTGCTACAGATCACCCTCCATGACCCAGGACCACCAGTCCGCCTTTCTGGAGACACTGGAAAACTGGAAGGTCCTACCGAACACCCTGATACTGGGCGATTTCAATTACCCTACCGTTAACTGGGAAAACTACTCAAGTACAAACTCCCAGGTCCAGCGCTTCCTGGAATTTATCAACTCAAATGCCCTGGATCAGCTGGTAAACTCCCCTACCAGAGGTGAAAACATACTTGACCTGGTCATCACCAACATGGGCGACAGGTGTTCCGAACCGAAGGCCAAACCGTTACTGGTTAGATAAGACCATAAACTAATCACTCTGGATGTTCACACTACACCATCACCCCCAACCAAGGAAATCGCAGTGAAAAACTTTTCTATAGCAAACTTCGCCTTACTTAAGACAGAGGTGATACGTTTCACAGTCCCCACGCTAAAGGATAACAGTGTTCAAGATGCAGGAACCTTTACAAATGCACTCTATGAGCACCTACAAGGATGCATGGATCATGCCATCCCTAGCAAAACCAAGACTCACTGCCCTAAGAGAAGGAAACCAGTCTGGTGGACCACTGCCATAAACAGGCTATACAATAGAAGGAGGAAACTAGTTCAGAAAAAAAGCAAATCCCAAGAAGGAAAGATATCCCTGATCAGTATTAGTAAGAAACTAAGGTCCCTCATAAAATCATCCAAGGCTAACTTCTAAAGAAAAATAGCCAAGGATTTGAAAGATAACCACAAAGCCTTCTTTAGCTATGTCAAAAATCTAAGTGGCAACTCGCAGATATGCTCTGAGCTAGTGCAAAATAGCACAAAATATACTGAACCTACTGATATTGCCAACATCCTGGCAGATGGATTCAGTGCAAACTTCACCCCCCTCTCACCCCCAAAAGGGCCCACAACAATACCGGAAAAGTGTAGTGTCCCAGAAATCACAGACAGACAGGTGAAAACAGCCCTTTCAAAAGCCAAAATCACAGCGTCAATGGGGCCAGATGGTGTCCCAGGCTGCGTCTTGCACTAACTACAGAATGAACTACTCCCCTCCCCACCTAAACACACTGTTCAACCTCAGCCTCTCCACAGGCTACGTGCCCATAGAATGGTGCACAGCAATGGTTATTCCACTGCACAAAGGAGGGGCCACAAATGACCCTGGTAACTATCACCCCATAAGCCTGACTAGCCTGGTCTGCAAGGCTATAGAGTGCATCATCATGGAACTCATTAACAAAGACATTGGGAACCTCCAAACACTTGACCCAACCCAGTTCGGCTTTGTTAAGGGCAGATCATGCCTACTAAACCTGGTTCACTTCTTCAGGACAGTCACCAAGATAATAGATGAGGGGAAGGTGGTTTACACAGCCTAACCTGTCCTTGCAAGGCTTTGGACACCATTCCCCACTCGGAAATTATAGAAAAACTCACCAGCCTGAACATAAACCCATACATCATGAGATGGGTTGCCAACTGGCTTACAGACAGAACTCACACGGTAAGAATTGTGGGCTCCAGGTCCGACTCAAAACCAGTCACAAGTGGTGTCCCACAAGGCTCGGTCCTGGGACCCCTACTGTTCGGCATATACATCTCAGAAGTACAAGCAAACACAGGAGGACTATGGCTAACCAAGTTTGCCGATGACTGCAAACTGGGAGCCATAATTGTCTCTCCGGCTGACAAAGATATTCTCCAAAAGGGCCTTACTGAGATGGGCACCTGGTGTCAAAGTCATGCTCTCAAGCTAAATGCCAAAAAATTCATAGTCATCCCATTTGGGAAACACAAAACACCCATGAATTACCACATAGGTGGCAGCCCCCTTAATACAGAAGAGGTAATAAGAGATCTGGGAACCCAGGTAGATAGTAATCTCTCCTTTGACAATCATATTGCTAAAGTAATTAGGAAATCCTTTTATGTAGCCCATCTAATTATTAAAGGGTTTGCATCTAGAAATAAAGAGGTTATAGTGCCCCTCTACTTGTCACTCATCAGACCCATCATAGAGTACAATGCCCCATTTGGGATGTACCTCACAAGACACTTCCAACAGCTGGAAAGACCACAAAAGTACCTCACCAAGAGAATTACTGGCCTCAAACATATATTCTATGCAGCCCGACTGGAAAAACTCTGGCTGTACTCAGAGGCATATCTCTTATTCAGAGGTGATCTCTGCCTGACTTACAAAGCCATGTCCAGCTCAGAATTGATGGACATGCTCCACCTAAAGAAATCCAAGTCACTGCGAGTCACTCACTCTAGTGAGCTAAATCTCGCCACAACAATAAATAGAACATGCTGGAGGGATAGATTCCTGTCACAGAGATTCCCCATGCTTTGGAACAAAACTCCTAACTACATTAAGCAGAGCCCCTCACCAACACTCTTCAAGAGAAACCTTGATGAGTGGATGGGTAACAGAAAATACACCCCTGGGATCACTTAATTGGCTCTTCTTGACAGAGGCTCAGTTAATTAATCAATGGGGTGGCGGAAGCTGATACACTCTGGCTAGGCTTATAAATGCCCTTGGGCAGATAGCCTAGTACCTACCTATGAACCTATGAACTCAAATATTGGCATAGCTGAACATCATATATCCCTTTTCCTCCATCGAAGGATATGAAGACAGACACATTCATGATATGTTTCCTGTACATTCCAGGCTTTCTAATAAATTAAGTAGGAGTAACGTTTGGACTTATATTGTAGCAATTTATAGATATATAGATAGATAGCTAGATAGATAGATAGATAGATAGATAGATAGATAGATAGATAGATAGATAGATAGATAGGTAGATAGATTGATGGGATTAGGTATGTTTGTCAACATGGCAAAATGTCAGTGGCAAAACCGCCAACCACAAAAGGTCGACAATACAAATGTTGACATTGACCTGAGTATGAACAAGGAAAATCCTCACCTCATGCAAAAATAAATAAATAAAATAACATTGTTTTTTTTTCAAACACCCCCCCCCCCCCTTATATATACTAACTTTGAGATTGCTCACTCCAGGGGGAAAGAGAATATTTCTCCACCAGGGAATTGCCAGACTAGCACACCTGTCTTCATACATTGACCCACTGTGGTTGATCAAACAACTGTTGACAGTTTGCTGTGTCTATCAAATTCAAAGTCCCATATATATAACATTCATAAAAAAGGGTCCCTCCCTCTAGAAGAAGCTCCACTCTATAAGGAGAGTTATATGAGTATGTTGTGGTCATTCAAAAATTAAACATCCTATGAAGCTTGGCTGGTGTCAGGCTTTACCAGTAAAGCATAATGGTAATTATATATTTGTACCACCACATTTCCAGCTGGAGATTACAGCTGACAGTAAGCTTAAGCTAGATTTTAGGAAGCATATTCACACAGAAACATGGCAGCCGGCAACTTCAATATTTTTTGAATAAACAGTAGAGTGTGAACTGGTAAATAAATAAATAAGTATATGGTACACAAATGCATATTAGAATTTATAAAAAGCAAAGCAACCCTTATGCAGACTGGGCATATGAAAAACTATATGCTACAGTTTATTTTTTCAGTGCAGGTAATGCAGAAAGCTAGGAGATAATTAGGTTAGGTGAAGCAAAGACCTCTTTCTTGTCTACTTCAGAGCCCCAGTTTCTGTATTATTTGTTTATGCATTAGTTGAGTGTAAATTAAATGATCCTTTTAGACCTTTTGCAGTCATAATGTAGGCAAAGAAAACTTATAAATTAGCATGCCTCTAAGAAGTTCAGTTTATATCCCTTATTAGTTTAAATGAACAAATCTGTTATTTAATTATGTATTACATTTCTAATAACTCATTTAATTTTTTTTTTTTTACCAGAGAAATTGAGTGAACAAATCATGGCATGAGGAGAGCCAGATAATCTTCAATTGAAACACCCAGCAACTCGAGAGCCAGATAATCTTCAATTGAAACACCCAGCAACTCAGGACACACTTATAATGCAAGGAAAAGAAGGAGAAGCCATCACCCCAGTTAATCTTCCCATCTTTCTAATTCTTCACTGGAGCAACTGCTAAGATATCAACCTCTCCAGCTGTAAGTTTGCAACATTCAAAAAACTGTGCTTTGTAAATTCCATTGCAAAGGGCAAAAATGGGAAGGAGCACTCCCCACCCCAGTCAGAATGTGGGAAGGAGCACTCCCCATTCCAGTCAGTCTGCCTGCCCTTGGGCTTTTCAATGGAACAACGCTTGCCCAACAGCAGTTTTAAAGGCTGAACCTGCCTTTACTTTAAGTGAGCATTCCTAAACTTCTTGAACTCACGGTGTGGTAATATTAAAAAAAAAAATGCAATTTGCATACAACATTGCAAAGTTTAACACTGAGTCTATATATTTTTTAAAATTTTATAAAATTTTAGATCACCTAGAAATGAACATAATTTATAGATTACTTGGATGTGTACCTGTAAGTTCCAGACCTTTGTTTAGGTGTTTTATTGTATTGCATGCTTGGCCCCATAAATTTTGCTGTCACTCATTTTCTCACCACAGCCATTAGCTCTTTTAGTGATAGTAACGTTTAAACCTATACGTATGTTGTTGTTGTGTCTTTCGGCTTATCCTGGTTAGAGGTCGCCACAGTGGAACTCCGGTCCGCTAATGTTTGGTAGTGGATTTTTATGTGCCGAGTTACCAGCCCTGACACACAACCTTCAACTAAGGCACGCCCATTCACGCAAGCCTCCACACAGAAGACGCTCTAGCTGAGAATCGAACGTGACAACGTCTTGCTGTGAGGCGACAACGCTACCACAGCACCACTACCGCGGGTTAAACTTATACATATAATTTATTAATTTATTTGTTTTGTTGACTGGGATGGTCTGGTTGGGTGCAAATGGACTGTTTTCAGCAAATGCCCAAGGAGAAAAGATCCAATTATATAGTACAATTCAATAAGAAAAAAACATTACACAGCAAAATTACCAAAATACAAATAAAGTAAAACAGTATAGAAGTATATTCACACATAACGGGAGCAGACTACATATATTGCAGTATTTAAGGTCAGTTATAGTAAGTAAATTAACAGATGGTTAAGGTGTTTATGTCATATAGACAAAGTACAGGTTTTGATCCTCACCTTTGGTCACTGGTTGCTTGTTTACTAGGTATGTAATAGTCTACAAACTGATTGCCTTACATTTACCGATGAGCCCATTTGAATAGCATGCTAATAACTGTTGTTCTTTACCTTGTACCTAAGTGCATGATTGTGTGTAAAGGGCATAAGTGCTTAGAAGTATATTTCTTTTTGGGTTGGGATTGGCCTAATGGTTAAACTGTTTACCTTACAGACACAATGAAACTAAATATAGAATGAAATAGAGAATGTGCAAAGGTCATTGTTATGCACAGAGACGGTCTGAAAATCTGTGTCATGATTCCAGTGATTACACATTGTGCGAGGCTGACAGTGTTGAGAGGAGAAAACAAGTAGCAGTAAAGAGTGTGTTTAATACCAAACAAGTAAAATAACAGGAGAATATGTACAATTTCAAATATAAGGAATAGTAACTGTAGAGATTTAATGTGTAGTTAGGTTGGATGTTAGAGGTGATAGAAAGACGGAATGGCTGTGATAGGAGATCAATTGTATGGAACATGGAAAAATCAGTTTAGAAGTCACTTTAGTAACTTCCACCTCTGTAAAATCTTAGAACATATATGTATAAATGTAACTATTATTTGTGTATAAATGCAAATAGAAATATAACTACTGTTTGTGTATAAATGTCTCAATAGAAATGTAACTACTGCATGTTTGACTGGAACTTCATATAATGCAATGTAAGCATATGGAGCTTTTCTCCCTGGGTCTCCTCTGAAAATGGGTATTACGCAGTCGGACATTCCTGATAAATAAAGGCAAATAAATAACCAGTAACAAAAACCTAGTAAACATCACTAAAAGTAGCAATAATGCTGGTAACTTGCTATACTCAAACAGCATCACCAAAATCTGGAAGTCCCTACCCATCGATATTAGATCCACCGCCAGCACCACCTTGTTTAAGAAACTACTAAAAGATCACCTGACATCTACCTGGCACTACTCATGTACTAAACCTGGATAACTTTCCCTCACTCAGATATAACCTCTAACTACACTTCTATCCACTCTATAACTCCTGTAACCTCCTCCTCCCTTACCTATATCCCCTTGTTTTATAAAACATATGTCTTTGTCAATCAGTAACTGCACAGGGACAGTCTTCACCCCCAACATATGAAAAGAGGGATTGTTAAGGGACAACTTTTAAGGCTGAGTCGTTTGACCAGTGAAGATTCTGTTTTTGATGGTGAGGTTAACAAACTGACTGGATTTTTTACAGCCAGGGTATATGATTTGTTTTGGTTATTTAACATTGTCGCTGAAGGTATAACTCTCAGAGACAGTTTAGCTAGCCCCATTTTGAGAGGCAATTTCAGTGTAGCAAGTAGGGTGAATCAAAACAACAAGGTGTTTGAGCTTGCCTTCCCATTGCCCATTTCAGATGGAATGGACATTATTAGGGGTATTATTAAGGAAATTGGAAGGTGTTGCTTGGTCATTCTGAATTGGTGAAAGTCCTGGGTAATGAACCTTTGTTCACTTATAAAAAGGTATGTAACATAAGAAGTATACTTGAAAGTACTTTTAAGACATCACACAATGGGTTCAAAGACCCTGTCGGGACTTTTGCGTGTGGTCATTGCAGGCAATGTAGATACATAGCCAATTCAGGTTCTGTTGAGTTGAAACATTTCAAGAAAGTTATTTGGGCAAAGGACAGGTTTACATGTGATTCTGTGGGCATTGTTTATCTCGCAGTATGTAATTCTTGTACCAGTTTTTATGTTGGCAAGACCAACAGGTCACTAAGCAGAAGGATTTATGAACGTGTTGGCAGTGAGAAACAAAGACAGGAATAATACACTGGCACAACATGTTTTATTATGTAATAATTTTAAGAAATTTACATTCTTTGTTTTAGACAAAGTAGTTTGTGGTCCTTTGATGGGTATTTTTAAAGCCTTATTAGAATGTAGGGAAACTAAATGGCAGATAGCTTTAAGAACAGATTACCCTCATGACTAAATGAAACTATTAACATAGTGTTTTCTTCAGTTACAAAGGCTTTAAAAGAGAAGCAATTACAGATATTTATTGCGTCTATGAAACTGTCTTTGTTGAAGTTTCCTATGTTGCAGACTGTAATGTTCAGGTTTTGTAGATAGAATAGGTAATCTTTTAACAAGGATTTGAAAGTGGTCAGTCAAAGAATTTGAGTTGGGCACAGAGGAAATATTTTTTTTTGGGATTGGACTGCCCATACATGTCAAGCAGAGCACCTCGTTGGCCCTCTTAAAGGAACCTTGATGATTGGATGGGAGATAGGAAATTCACCCCAGGGATCATGTCAGTTGCCCTGCTAGACAGGGGTTCAGGGAAGTAAATACTGTGGGAAGAAATAGCCAGGGAATTGTTATGGCTAGGCTTGTATAGGCCCTAGGGCCAATAGCCTAGTACCAACCTATGAACCAATGAACCTATGTGAGGGCCCAGTCAAGGGTAGATAATCTTTTGAAGGGGTTACCCCATGTGCAAAAATGGAAAACAGCGGTTGTGGATGTAAGGATTATTTCTATTTGGATAGGTAATAACTTGTGTAAAATTACAGAGGATGATAGCAGAAGTGAAGTGGTTAAAAGAGAATGATTGCCATCTATGTTTAGATCATATAGAATAATGGTTTGGTTGATGTTGGTTGATAGCCAGAGTAAGAAGTCTTCAACAGTTGAGTCTCAGAACCTTTTCAAAACCCTCCTTATTTAGTGTATTCTGTTGATTCACCTAACTAAATCATCTAACGTCCTGCTTTACACTGGAAAGTATGTGTTAACTTAAGTATAGTATACTAACGCAGATTCAGCATCACCTGTGTTTGTCTTTGTGGACACATATCTTGACATATGGTTGCCTTATGTCAGTTGATATCTGCTGCCCATCTGTAACATCATATACTCCCCATTGACTTTTGAGGTTGGATCAAATGGCAAAGATTTAATAATTGATTACATATATTCTTCCTAAAACTTGCTCATTTTGGCACTCCAGTAACTAAAAAGCACATAAGTGTATATAAGGATGAATCTTCTCAAACCCCTGCCAAAATGATTAGGAAATTTGTCTTCCTATTACATCTTACTTTCCCAAGGTCTACATAGTAGGTGACATATCAAACCAAACCCTGAGCCCCTCACTACTACACGTCATCAGATAGCTTGAGGTAAACATTTAACCCCATGTTTATAAAATTATATCCTCATTTTCTACAAACAACACCTAATTGAATGCACACTGTCTTAGCTATTCCCCCCTTTTCCACAAATTAAGGTTGCAAATATCATGAATATTAATGTTCAGATGATAAAGAATAAAATATATGTGATTGAGGTTTGGTTGATGGAAAACTATCCTGATACACTTGTCATCAGTTAAACTTGATTAAAGAATGTCATTGGTACCTCAGTCATTGTAAATATCAAATATGGCTCCCTCACCAGCAACAGGCTTGGCATGCAAGCAGTACAGCAGAGGGTCATACAGTGTTGGTAGCCAAAAAAAATAATCTCTGTTAAATTTACAGAGCACAGTAAACCCCAGAGTTGATTCACTGACCTTCTCAGTGGTCTTTATAGTCATTGAAACCCAGGCTATAGTAGTAGTAGCTGTTGATTATACCCTGCCCTTCAAACATAAGTCCAGTTTCTGAAACCAATAAAGACATCATACATCTTCCCTTTAGATATAATATGATTATGTTAGGAGAATTCAACTAGGACCTTCAAAGTCCAAACCAAATTTCAAGTAACCTCAGTTCTATCACTTTAAAGATTGTACACTTTTTCAAATCTTGCATTAGGCTTAGCCCCCCCCCCTTCCCCAACAAAGATTCACTGCTCACCTTATTTACTACAATATATCACTCAATATCTGATGCTGCCATTTTTCATTCACTCTTCAATAAATGGGTTCGGATCTGATCCTTGAATCCAACTCAGCAAATTTTTTTTTGCAGTCTAGGATCTGACTCTCAGATTCCTCCCTTTATCCATAAAGCCCCTGATCACTGCTTTACCTCAGATCTTTTTTGGTGGTCTAGTGATCATCGGGATTTCTAGTGGCTGAGCTCTAGACAGTAATTAATCAATTGTGAGTGAAATAATATTTTTGTCTTATTACTAAATCTCTTTTTTCCTAACTACCTTTCTCTCTTTACCCATTAGAGCTAGTTTAAAATTAGTTTAGACCTTTTCTGCTACTAGTATACACTCTATCCTACCATCATTGGTAGTCTTTCTGTTTGTCTTACCTCTCCTGAGGTAATTTTTATACCATTGCTGGTATTTTCTCCATTAAAAAAATATACTCTATTTGTTATTTCTGAATTGTGTTTTTGTTTGTGGTGTAGTTTTATGGTATGGTGGACATATTTCCTGGTTTCATGAAATGGGAGTGCATGTATTGTTTAGGCCCTACTCATCTTCAGATTACTTGTGAAATCTGCGCAGGTTTTAATGCCAGGGCAGTAAGTGATAGGTGTAATAAGCTTATTTTAAAAGGTATTTTGCCTGCTTCTTCTTCTTCTGCAGTTCCTTCTACTTCAGGGGCTCAGGCCCCCTGGGGAGGTCAGAAGAGTTTGGAGACCAGGGAGTCTAGGAAAAACTCTCCTTTCCAATCTCTTTCTTCCCCGAGTTTGGATCCACCATAAAAATAATAAAGGTCTGGGATCCAACCTTTACAGATCCTACTACCACTAGGGCTAAAAAGGTTTTGGATCCGATTGTATGCCTGGGCAGGTATCTTCAGATCCAGTCTGCACGCGTGTCTTTCTGGAGCTGATTTCTCTGAGACTGAAGTCCCCTTTTTTGCAGGAGACTCCAAAAAAAGAATTCTTGTCCCCTGTCAGCATCCTCATTCACCAGGTCTTCCTGGAGCCTTTCTGAGTATGATGTGAATAGGATGATAAGAAAGTTCCTTAGAGCTCAGACCCAGATGAGGTTCCATCAGGCTCTGTCCTGCAACAGATCCATGAATCTACAACCTTCACAACCTTTAGCATTTCCTTCTCCAATCTGCCCTGGTGTTTCAGAGTTGTTGGATCTGAAAATTCCGAGAATTGAGCATTGGATCCATGAATGTTCCTTTCCTCAACTCAGACTCTTTCCTTGATTCGTTTGGCTCTGAGTGTTTCAGAGCAGAACAAATTCATGAGCCAAAGCATCAACATTGGGTCTGTGGAGGATGACTTTGATTCTGAATTTTTGGAGCCATCGCTTCCCCTCGGTGCCTTGGTGTAGGACAGTTTGGCTCTGATTCCCTTCCAAGTTGCAAAACCTGGAATGAGTGGAGCATAAGCTGATCCAAGAGCATCAGCTCTGGGGAGGGTGATTGCCACATGTCATGCACCTTTGGCCTTTGAGGTAGTGAACAGGGTTTTCTCCCATCAAGGGAAACCTTCAGCAATCACCTCTCCTGATCCTATTCCCATCTCTCCTCTGGATCTGACTGCTAAGTCTTATCATCTTACTCTGCCAGCCAACCCATAACAGCTTCCAGACAGTCCCTGCCCAGGTGCTTCCCCTTTCTTCCAACACTTCTCCAGAGTATCCCACTGAAGAGGTTCCTTAGAAAAAACTAGACAAAAGGAGGCATTTAGATTCCCTTCAGGAATGATTGACAGAGGACGCTGATTTTGATAAAGGAGAAGAGTCCCCAGATCTCCACCAGAACATGTCTCATTTGGAGACATTTTAGAAATCCTGCAGAAAAAAGGTGAGTGGTCTTCCCAGAACCCTTCTCAGGAGGAATCAATATTCCTGGAAGCTTTTGGGTCTGGCCTATCTACATCTTGGGTTACCCCCTGGCAGATGATCTTGCCAACCATGTCTCCTGCCAGGCATGGAAGGAGCCAGACTCTTTAGACCCCATCCGCAAACTCCCGGACAAGATTCACAGAGCACCACTAAACAGACAACACTGGTCCAAGGGATTTCTGTAGATGCCAAGATTATTGCAGCAGCCACAAAAAAAGGAGACAACTGAACAGACCTCAACTGGGTATCCCCCTAACAGATAATCTAGAGCTTTGGACAGATATGTAAAGTGAATATATGCATCAGTGACCTTTGCTATATGATCACTGAATTACCTAGCACATTCTACTAGTTACAGGTTTTGGCCTCAGTAGATTTGGTTTCCCTTCCTATGGTCTCATCTAATATGTCTGCCATGGACACTAGATCCCATTCCAGATCTCCTCTCACACCTGTTAGACCTGATTCATCTGGGCATACAAAGCCTCAGATTGACTGCATGGTTTCTCTAGTTCCAATGATGGCTAGACATTCTAGGCTTTCCTCTCCTGTTTGAAGATTTTTTTTTCATCTCAGAAACCCTTTACAAGAGAGATTTATAAAAGAAAATGGAAGAGATTTTCGAGATTTGGATCCTTTTTCTGTTCCAGTCCCTGCTATTTTAGAATTTCTAACATTTCTCTTTCAAGGTGAGGCCAGTTTCTCTACTATTAAAGTTCAACTGGCTGCCATTTTGAATTTTCACATTGGAGATAATACTTTTCCTTTTGCATCATTGAAGCTGTGTAAGGCATTTCTTGAGGGTATCTTTTAACTTAGGCCACCTATTAAAGACCCTATACCACCTTGTGATCTTACTTTAGTTTTACAGGGTCTCACATAGTCACCCTTTGAACCCTCTGCAAAAATGGACCTCAAGTTTCTTTCTTGGAAAACAGTTTTTTCATAGCCATAACTTCAGCAAGGTGAGTCTCTGAACTCCAAGCACTGTCTTCAAAACTGCCTTACTTGATCTTCCATAAGGACAGAGTTGCCTTACATATAAATCTATCTTTCTTACCCAAGGTTGCAGCAGAAGCAAACATCAATCAAGTCATCAATTTGCAAGTTTTCTTCTCTAAATTTGAGAATAAAGGTGAATGCATGCTCTGTTCTTTAGATGCACATAGACAGCTTCATTAATATCTTCATAGAACAAAGGAAATTAGAAAGACTGAAAATTATTCATTTCCTTTGCCAAAAACAAGTTGGGTAGGCCTGTCTCAAAAACTACAATAGCCAAATGGATAACTGATCTTAATTTGCATGTGTACTCTTTCAAAGTTTGACCTTGCCTAGACAACCAAAAGCTCATTCAACTAGGTCAGTGGCTACATCATCTGCTTTTTGGTCCAGAGCTTCCATTGATAATATTTGTGTAGATGTCATTTGGTCTAAAGCATAAACTTTTGTGACTCATTATAAATTAGACATCATCTCTAGGAATAGATCTGCATTTGATTCTCCAGTGCTCCAAAACATCCTTCCAACAGGGTCAACCAAGATTATTGTAGACGGGGACTTTGTCCCATTCATTGAGGATCAAATGCAAATGACAGCATCATATATTTTACTTATCGTAACTATGCATCTTTGTTGTCCATTTTTATCCTCCTTTAACTTCCCTCTCACCTTCTTCCTTCCTTTACTTGGGAATGACCTGATGGAGTTTGTCAGGAACCATTGTTCCTGTCTGTGCTCCTGTTCTGTTTTATTGCATCTTTTTCTGTCAGTGTTATGATTATGTTATATTTTTCAAACATAGCTTAGAGACAGCAAACTCAGTGTGAGGTAAAGCAGTGATCAGGGGCATTGTAGATAAAGGGAGGAGCTTGAGAGTCAGCTCCTGGCCTGCGAAAAAAGTGGCCAAGTTGCATCCAAGGATCAGATCAGAACTCATTTGTTGAGGAAGAATGAAAATGGACAACACAGATGCATAGCTATGGTAAGCACATAGCTTTAATTTTACTGAAGCCAAATGCCTTTCTGACTTCATCAGAGACCATATATATATACACAGACCTTCCTCATGTATGGCCCACATAATTCCCATTTAACCAATCATCCTAGATCATATCTAAAATATATGGACTATACAGCACTAAATGTTTTTGAAAACATTGATTGGTTCACTCATTGTTATTCTACCAACACCACATCTGCATTGCTTTAATTTGGTCCATCATAAATAGATAGTGTTCACTACTAAAAAGGAGAGTGATGGGTCAGAACTATCCTTGGATCACTTGTATAGTCAAAGCTCAAATGAGAACCAGATTTAAAGCTTGGTGCCAATGTAAATCTAATAATCTCCTTGTCCACCAGCTGAAATGTATATATTTTTGGAAGTTCTGCAAATTAGAAATTAAAAAGGCAAGCAGTGAATGCTTTTGGCATCTCACCCTAAACTCTCCTGGAAAAATTACTAGTGGCGTTAACTACTTTAATAAATTCAACCCTTCCCATCTGCTACTTTCCACTACTTGTATCCAAGAAATAAAAAAAATAAGATCAGCTTCATAGTAATGCAATCACCATCAATCAAATTATCATGGGCATCACTTAATTTAATAAACTCTTCCCTTTCCATCTGACACTATCTGCTACAGATATCTAAAACTTTAAATAAAATGAACAGTTCCCTGGTAATGCAGTCAGCATCAACCAGTATACAGTAACATTTTGCCAAAACACCAAATCTAATTACCATAAATAAGCACATGCAAGTCTACCTCATAACCTACCTCTTTTGATCTCCTCTGTAAACCCACCTTTTCCTTTAAATCCATGATCAGTCTGAGGGGGGTTAAATAAAAATGGACTTTAAGCTAACCTCAGTATAGTTAGTGTATACTTTCCATACCAATACCTGGCAGCATAATGTCTTTCTTAGCCCTTAGTCAACATTTTCAACTTCTCTATTATGACAAAAATTGTTTCCAAGAATTCATCCACTAATGTGATTGCTTCGGGCACATTAGAAATGCTGTCTCAGATTTTAAAAAGTAAATAGCTGTGCTTTTTATTAGATGTGTATAAGCTATAAAATTGTTTGTGGTTGTTTACTCACTGCTTCAGCAGCAGGCATTATGCCATTCTGGATCATAGCTGTCTGGGTATTCTGTGGCTTATTTCAAAAGGTAAGACAGAAATCATTTGTGTCTGAGCTCTTTCTAACTTCAGTGGAGTGTACTACATAAGAGCTACTCCTGTTATTTTCTTTCTTATTATCTAAGACTATTATTTGGACTTTGGACATTCAAATTGCCTGAGAAATTTACTTTAAGATACATGGTTTATAGGCTTATTGGACTTTATTTATATTGTGAGGTCTGATATTAAGCAACTGAAAATTATTTCTAAAGATATAATCTGCCAAAGGTCTATCTGTATGAAACATTTTATATTTCTTTACTTGTGCAGCTGTAATATTGTTTTGTATATGAAATTGTATCTTCTAAATGTAGTACATTTTAAGGAGTGGCGTACGGCAACTGTGGTCCCACTCCACAAAGGTGGCGCCTCTACGGACCCTGGTAATTACCGCCCCATAAGCTTAACAAGTCTAGTCTGCAAAGCTATGGAGAGGATCATAATGGAGCTCATAAACAAAGATATAGGGGACTTGCAGACATTGGACCCGACCCAGTTTGGCTTTGTCAAGGGAAGATCATGCCTTTTGAACTTGGTCGACTTCTTCGAAATAGTCACCAAGGCCATTGATGAGGGAAAGGCAGTCCATACAGCCTACCTTGACCTTGCAAAGGCTTTCGACACAATACCCCACTCGGGTATTGTAGAAAAACTTACCAGCTTAAATGTAAACCCATATGTCACAAGATGGGTTGCAAACTGGCTTAAGGACAGAACCCACAGGGTTAGAGTTGCTGGCGCTGTGTCAGACTCCAAGCCGGTCACAAGTGGTGTCCCACAGGGCTCGGTCCTTGGCCCCTATTGTTTGGCATCTACTTCTCAGAAGTACAGGCCAACATGGGAGGACTTTGGCTGACAAAGTTTGCAGATGACTGCAAACTGGGCCATAGTGGAAAGTGCATCGGACACTGATATCCTTCAGAAGGGACTCACGGAAACAGATAGCTGGTGCCAGAGCCATGGCCTGAAGTTAAACGCCAAAAATGTATAGTCATACCCTTCGGGAAAAACAAGGTAACCCCAAGCTACCATATAGGTGGCAATCCACTAAGCACAGAAGAGGTTATCAGGGACCTGGGGACCCAGGTTGACAGTGGCCTTTCTTTTGACACTCACATTGCTAAAGTGGTTAGAAAGACCTTCTACATTGCCCACCTGATCATGAAGGGATTCACATCCAGATCTAGTGAGGTCATTGTTCCCTGTACTCTTCACTTATCAGACCAATGATCGAGTACACTGCCCCATTCGGGATGTATCTCACCCGACATCTGCAGCAATTGGAGAGACCCCAAAAGTTCCTCACCAAAAGGATAAAGGGACTCCAAAATCTGTCATATGCTGCCAGATTGAAGAAACTCCAGCTCTATTCAGTCGCATACCGTCTGCTCAGAGGTGACATGTGCCTGACATACAAGGCCATGTCCAACCCGGAATTAATGGACATGCTCCACCTCAAAAAATCCAAATCCACCAAAACCACTAGAGCAAGCGACTTGAACCTTAGCACGGATATAAATAGGGCGTGCTGGAGGATAGATTTATCACTCAGAGACTCCTATGCTGTGGAATAAAATCCCGGTCCATGTGAGGCAGAGCACCTCGCTGACTCTGTTCAAGAGAAATCTAGACCTGTGGATGGGAGATCGTAGGTTTACCCCGGGAATCATCTCTGGGTCACTGCTGGACAGAGGCACAACAAACTAATGGGCACAGTATTTTTTCATATAAGGGGTGGCGTAAGCCACAATAATTTGGGCTAGGCTTATAAATGCCTTAGGGCAGATAGCCTAGTATAAACCTATGAACCTATGAACCTATGAACTATTGTGGTTGATGTCTTAGTTTTCTAGTGAATGGTATCCTTATTGTATTTGCATGACTGTTTATACCAAATTTTTTGAAGACAGAAAATGCGTGGCTATCAGCTATCATTATGTAATCTTGCCTGGCTTCTTAGAAAAGTGATTAGTAACAGATGCCATGATATCTGCTTAGCAATCCAACTGGTGGTGGTGAACTGTGACTACACGTATGGGGTTATATCGTAGGATAGATATCAGTAACTTCTCAATGGAAACAGCGCAAGGTATGCATCTGTATAAAGAACAGTTTGGCATTGTCTCAACTAATTCTGGTCAGTTGGCACTAGATGTCACTGGACTAAGTCTAAGGTGGGAAAAATCTAGAGGAGTAAGTGATTATAATCCTATTCTGGAGCTGACAGTGTACAACTCATTAATCTGTGACATATGTTGGTTATAACTTGCTGTAAACTGTTAAGGGCAGTCATCTTCCTATACAAATTTTGGGTGGAAATGGTGCAGATTTGGGCATCATAACCTCATTCTCTCATCTCATTGGTAACAGCAGTGTGAGACTTGAGATTCATACCCTTGGCTGTGACATTATTGCTTGGCATTAGTTGGATTTGTCACATTATCTGGTGTCAGTAATAGGATTTACTCTACAATAGTTCATCACGGTTCCTATACCTTAATGGTTTGCACTCACCATCATCCATTCCAGTCACAAGAGTTTAGGTCGGTAAATCTAAGAGAACAAATTGCTTCATCCCTCTTCATTCCAATACCTAATATTAACAGTAAAACAGAATTCAATCTTAAGTGTGATCCCACTGCAGTCATTCAAAACAAATGCATATTAAACCTTAAACTAATGACAATGGCTGCTGAAAACAAACCTACCAAATGCCTGAAAATTGCAGTCACAGCCATTGCTTATCTTGTATTCTTATTAATGGATTCCTGACAGAAAACTATGCCCAGAAATCTGGAAGGAATCTTTCATCATACTCCTACATAAAGCGGCAACTTTGCCAGCCTAACAAACTACAGGCGTATTGCCACACTCTCACCTCTGTCTAAAATTCTTGAAAATGTGTGCACTTCCAAATTCTGCAATCCTTTATAGATCATAATTTACTGCCCAACTCAGAACACAATTTTCTCTTCAACCCTCATAGAAACAACTGTCTCCATCAATCTTTCCAAAGCTTCTGATACAGTATCACATCAAAAACTTCTCTCTGAACTTTCCTCATTAGGGCTCTGCAACCCATCTCTTAACTCTTTTCGCAGTCATCTGTCAATAAGGCAGCAAGCCGTAACATGGCAACAAGAATTTTTATCTTTCCTTCAAGCTGTAGTTGGAGCACACCAAGGATCAGTCCTAGGCCCCTTCTCTTCAACATGTTTGTTAATAAACTCCATATGTTCTCTAAATAAACAATCTTAATCCAATACACAGATGATGATGCACTCATCTGTTCAGCTCCAACATTAGATAACCTCCTATATAGTACACAGCAGACATTCATCTCCACAGAAACCCAGTTGTCAAGTTCTGACCTACTCCTCAATGCAAAAAAGACCAAAGCAATGTAGTTTACCCCAAAGCATTCATCTTTCCATATTCTATTATCCAACAAATTAAAAACTGAAACTATGTCTGAAAGTAAATCTTACTCAACGACAGTCTGAAATATGACCAATACCTACACGAAGCAATACATAAAATCCATAGTAAGATATGCTCTTTCTACAGTGCCAAAAGTTTCTCACTAATACTAGAAAATCAATAGCCCAAATCTATTTCCTCCCTTCCCTCTTATATGCATCACCCATTTTCACAAATCTGAATATTACCCTCAGAACAAAATTAGATTCATGCTATCCCTAAATAGTTAAATTTGCAGTTAATACTCCCCAGTCAACACATCATTGTCAAACACTAAATGACCTAAATTGGCTGGAACAATCACAATACCTGGCCTTCTCCAAACTACTAATTGCTCACAACTTAATATTCTACCCAGAAAAATACTCATCCCTAAGAAATACAATGCAACCAAACACAACTAGCAGAATCCTGTGATTTAATATTAAATTCCCTCCTAGTCACAATCAAATCTAATAACTATGCTGGTAACTCTCTATACTCCCACAATGTCAGTGTTCTGTGAAACTCCATCCTACTTCACCTAAAACTTATCTAAAAGAAAAATATTTTAAAAGCAGTACTAATATGACACCTCAAAAGAAACTTGCTCTGCTCCTGGCTTCTCCTACTTAACCTGAAAGATATCTGAATATGCTCTCAATTATTACTATCATCTTCACACAAATCACAACATTAGATACCAATCATCTTTACTCATCTGTCCCTGCTCACTCACCACCCACCTTTCCCGATCCATCAAACAGTTTGCTCCAAGACTTTCTTCTATCACAGTTTTTAAGCTAACCCAACTTCTTTATACTTTTCTATCATGTCCTCACACCTGCCTTTTTTTTGACATCTCTTTTCTCTCACTTTATCTTAACCTATCCTTCACAAATGTTTGCCAATTTACCTAAAAATAGATGTATCTCTGTAAAAATCATACTGCTGGCTGCATTGTCTCTAGACTTTTCATATACCTGTTTATAAACTGTAAACTTTTAGCTCTGTAAAAATATCAAAACTTAAATCTCTTGTATTATTGTTTTGAACACTAATCATTGTATAACTGTTTCTACCCGATTTTTTAAAAATGGCACAAATTGGAAGAATGATACTTAAACTTTTAATAACAACCAGTAAGCACGTTCATTCATAAAGAACTTCATCAGACTTAGTTGTAAAAACGCATGATAGTTCTTTTAAACCATTAGTTTGATCACATGATGTCAATGCTTTAACCCTTTCCTATTCAAAACAACCTTGAAATTCTCTCTGTCATTCATACCTGGATCTGGAGCATTTCTCCCCGGGCCTCCACTGAAAACAGGCTCGGTGGAACCTAGTCGGACTTTCCCGGTCAACAAATGATAAATAAAATAAAAATAAATAAATAAATCTGAAACTGCGTTTACTCTCACTTGCCAGCAATATTCCTTCCAATTTAGGTCATCCTCAACATCCCATCTTATTTTATAATTTGGGACTTGCTCTAACACTAAAAATTTAAAATCAGGTTTCATATCTTTGTGTAAAAATGTCACATGCCTTCCCAAGGCATTGGCCTCATCCATTTTTTCCTACTGCTCTCAAATGTTCATAGATTCTATAATAGAAACTACGAACAGTTCTCCCTAAATAAAATGCCTGAAATAAGCTGCAAAAAAACTATATAAACTAGAAACTTTGACTTACAGTGAAAATCTCCTAATGACTTTATATTATAGTCCCTGACAGTAACATATACTTCTTTCCCCACCAAAATATATTTACAGTAATTACACGCATTACACTTCTTCATACCCTTGTATGAAATACTACTATCTCCTTTGGTGGTATGCAATAAATCTCTTAAACTACTCCCCTTTCTTGTTACAAAAATTGGTTTGTCTCCAATTATTTTACTTGTATCACTGAAATTCTTTAGAAATTTCCAATTTTCATAAATAATCTTGTTATGCCAGGTTCATCGACCAAATTTTCTAATATACAAGCCATACTAAAATTTTCCTCTCTCTGCTTCTTACCTATCTTTTTCTCATAACATGAATTTCATTTTTCAATTGTATTTAACATTGCTTCTTCCATCACAATATTTGGATACCCTCTTCTCAAAAATTTATTTTTCAAGGCTTCACATTCTTTAGAAAATAGCAATTCTCATCTGTAAGTCTATTTATTCTATCAAATTGGCTGTAGACTATATTTCTCTTCAACTTCTTATTATGTATACTATTGTAGTCTAAATAACTATTACTCTGTACTTCTTTTTATGTATTTTCACTATAATCTTATTCTCTTTTTTATACACAGTCAGATCCAGGTAATTAAGACAGACTTTATCTTTGTTAAGCATTGATGTCATGTGATCAAAGTAATGGTTTAACAGAAATATGTGTTTTTACAACTAGGTCTGATGAAGTTCTTTATGAATGACAGTGCTTACTGGTCGTTATTAAAAGTTTAAGTATCATTCTTTAGCCAATTTGTGCCATTTTTATTTTTCTAATTGTATAATATGTTTATGGAGCTTTTCTCCCTGGACCTCCACTGAAAAACAATTTTTTGTCCTAGTCAAAATTTTCCCAGCAAAACAACTGAGCCTCCACTAAAAACATATTTTGTTCCAGTCAGACTTTCCCAGTAAACAATGATAGATAGACAGATCTTACTACTATGCATAAATGCTAAGATATAGGTTCATAAGTGTGTACTAGGCTAATGGCACTGGAGCCTTTACAAGCCTAGCCCATAGAAGTACCCTGGCATTGTACTGCCCGACATTAGTTCCCAGTGCCTCTATCAAGTAGAGCCACTGGAGTAATCCCCGCGGTGATCTTTTGATTTCCCATCCACTCATCAAGATTTCTCTTGAAGAAGGCCAGTGAGGTGCTCTGCTTGACATGTATGGGAAGTCTATTCCAGAGCATGAGCAGTCTCTGGGTTATGAACCTGTCCCTCCAGCATGTTCTGTTGATTGTGGTAATGAGGGTGAGGTCTCTGGATCATGTGGTGTGGAAGGATTGAGATTTCTTTAGTAGTAGCATTTCTAACAGAGCTGGGTCAGACATGGCTTTGTAAGTCAAGCAGAGATCGCCTCTTAAAAGATCTCTTAGTAGATGATATGAGACAAAGAATAGCTGGAGTTTTTTGAGTCTGTCCATGTAGGACATGTGTTTAAGGCCTAGGATCCTCTTTGTGAGGTACTTTTGTGGCCTTTCCAGCTGTTGCATGAGTCTAGTGAGGTAGATGCCAAATGGGGTATTATACTAGATGACTGGCCTAATGAGAGAAGAGTAGAGAGAAATGATGACCTCTTTCTTCCTGGATGCAAAACACTTGGTAATGAGATGTGCCACATAGAAGGAGTTTCTGACCACAGTGGCAATGTGGTGGTCGAAGGAGAGGTTGCTGTCAACTTGTGTCCCCAGATCTCTTATAACACCTTCAGTGTTCAGTGGGCTCCCATTGATGTGGTAATTAGTGGAAACTGAGTTTTTCCCAAAGGGGATGATGACACATTTTTTGGCATTAAGGTTAAGGCCATGGTTTCAACACCAGTCGTTGGTCTCAGTGAGGCATTTCTGTAGGATGCAGTCATCTGCAAACTTGGTCAGCTAGAGTCCCTCTATGTTGGCCTGGATTTCTGAGAAGTAGATACCAAACAGGAGAGGACCCAGGACTGATCCTTGTGGGAATCCACTCATGACTGGCCGGCAGTCTGACTTGGAGTCTGCTACTTTCACACTGTGGGTTCTATCTGTGATCCAATCTGCAACCCACCTAGTGATATAGAAGTTGATGCCTAGTTTGATGAGTTTATCAATAAATCCTGAGTGGGGAATGGTATCAAAGGTGTTGACCAGATCAAGGTAGGCTGTATGAACTGCCTTGCCATCATCCATAGCTCTGGTGATTGACTCAAAGAAGTCAACCAGGTCAAGCAGGCATGATCTACCTTTCACAAAACCAAATTGCTTGGGATCTAGAGTTTGGAGATTCTTTATATCCTTGTTAATTAGGTCCATGATGATGCACTCCATAGCCTTACATATCAGACTTGTCCGGTTAATAGGGCAATAATTCCCAGGGTCTATAGTCCATACTGCTTTATGGAGAGGGATGACTGTAGCAGTGCGCCATTCAATAGGGACAAAGCCTGAGGTGATACTGTGAATGAACAGGGCACACAGATGTGGTGCAGTTCACTTTGCAGTTCATGTAGAACACATCCAGGGATACTGTTGGGTCCCATGGAAACTGTATTCTTGGCCTTGGGCAATGCAGCTTTAACCTGTGCTGCAGTAATGCTGGGTGCCTGGCATTCCTCCGGTATTGTGATCAGCCCTTTATGGGGAGGGGGGGTAAAGTTGCCACTGAATTTGTCTGCCAGAATGTTTGCAATATCTGTTCACTCAGTATAGGAGGTACCATTGTGCAGTAACTCAGAGCACACCTAGGTATTGTTGTGGAGATTTTTGATATAACTATAAAAGGCTTTGTGGATGTTTTTAGTGTCTGCTGTAATTCTGCCTTCATAGCGGCTTTAGAGATTTTGATGAGGGATCTCAACTTTTTCTTGAGGCTAATAAGGGATTTTTTCCATTCTTGGGACTTTACCTTTTTCTGCAGCAGTTTCTTCCTTCTGTTGTAGAGTTTATTAATGACAGGGTACCACCAGATTGTCTTTCTTCTTTTTGGAGGAAAACGTCTTGGTTCTCTTGGGTATGGCTGTTTCATGCATTTAAGTATGTGTTCATACAGTGCATTGGTGTATGATTCAGCAGTCATGCATCTATTTTCCATTGACATGGGTGCTCTGAAGTTAGCCACCTCTGTTTTTAGGAGTCCAAAGTCAGCTTTGGAGAAGTTTTTCATGGTGGTTACCTTTGCGGGGGGTGTGGGGGAGATGTGGATTTCCATGGTGATTAGTTTGTGGCCGGATCTAACCAGAGAGGAATTGACTATTGGTGTAGAGCAATGGTTGCCCATATTAATAATACCAGGTCAAGGATGTTGCTTCCTCTAGTGGGGGTAAGAATGAGCTAGTCTAGGGCATTGGAATCGAAGAATTCCAGGAAGCGTTGGGCCAGTGTATTGGTGCATGAGTAGTTTTTCCAGTTGATGGAGGGGTAGTTGAAGTCACCTAGTATGAGAGTGTTAGGTTAGACCCTAACAGTTTCCAGGGTGCTTAAGAATGTGGAGTGAGAGTCTTGGGACATGGTTGGGGACCTATATTGGGCTACAACCTGAATTGCTATCTTACCCAATGTTAGTTGTACCTGAAGTATCTCAGATGTGTTATGCTGGGCTACTAGTCTTGAGGTGTGCATATTCTTTATGAATATGGAGACACTACCACCTTTGAAGCTTCGGTCCATGTTCTGGGGCTGAATGGTGTGGAATGAGTTATAGCCTGGTAGCACGGGGGTACTTTCTGTTGCTTTAAAACAGGAATCCGTTACAGCACAGATATCAATGTTCTCCATTTTGAGGAGTGCTTTGAGCAAGTGCATCTTGAGATTCTAGCATTGAGCAGCATGACCCTCAGATTGCATTTATTTATAGCTGTTATGGTGGTAATTTGGTCTTTGGAACATCAACTAAAAATGCACTATAGTGTTGGCAAGAGCCTTAGCCAGTATCCGGAAACCAGGGGTGACAGTTGCAGGCCATCTCTGGCAAAGCATTGAGGTCTGTCAATCATGTCATCCCAAACAGACAGATACTGGATACCCTTAGAATAACACCAGAAACTTAGTCAATTGTTGAAGTCAATCATTTTTTGCATGTACTGCGGTATCATTCTGGGTGATGGTAGGATGCTCAGGGTTAGGGTCATACCTGCCTGAGCCACATAATCCGAGAGCTCCTCCATGTCTCTTTTCATGTAGTCCAGGGAGGTGCATCTTAGGTCATTCACACCCACATGGACAGTGGCAGAGTCATACCTGTACTTGTTGTGGAGTGACCTGAGTGCACGTGTTATGTGTCGGATTCTGGCACCTGATAGACAGCTGACTGTTACCTTCTCCTTATTCAAACTAGTGAGTGAGACATCAGTGTGCCTCACTATTGAGTCACCTATGCTTTGTGCATTGAGCAAGCTGTTTTGCCTTAGGGGCTTAGGTTGTGGGGCACACTGTGTAGGTGAGCTATGTGTCTTTTGGTTTGTGCTGTGTTGTGGTGGTCAAGTGCATTCTGCCTTGAAGTTCTCTGCTGTTTGGGTAGATTTCTATTGAGGACCTCCGTGAACATGGGTGTGTGTTTTCTGTTTTTTTGTGAGAGCTGTGATGGTGGGTGTTGTGCAGGGCTATGTGTTGAATGTGGTGTGGTGCAGGTGTTGACCTTCTCATCTTGACCAGATTTGCCAGTCTTGGCTTGAGAGTGCATGGCTTCCAATTTGGATATATAAGTGCATCTCTCACAAGTCTGAGTGTTGGGAGGTAAGAGGAGAGGGTTGTCTGTGTACATGAGGTAGTTGCTACACTGCCTTAGAATGCTGAAGTTCACCAGGTTAATAGAAGAAAGCACAGGGAACTGACCTTTAGACATGCCATGAGGGGTGGCCATTATTACTAAGTACTGGAGCTGTTTCCTTATATATTTCTTTTACAGGAAAAATGTCACTTAAGGTGTCTGAGTCTGTATAGAGAACTGCCAAACACTTGAGGGAAACTAATACATAGACCATGAAAATTTAAGGATGAAGTATTTAGGCAGAAATTCTGAAGTTAGGAAGAAATCAAGCAGTACTTACTGAAAAATAAAGAATTAGCTTGTCAAGAATGATGAAAAGAGGAGAGTCACATGAATGACTACTGCCTGGCTGCTACTAATGCTGGTCTCAGCACAGCTTCACTCTGTTGGGATACAATACTCCTTTGTTTCTTCTTTCACCAGAAGCAAAACGTTAGCCCCAATCCAAAGAAGAGAAGCAGGTCATGGCCTGTTTGGTGATCCACAATCTTGTCCCAGATGATGCAAGGGTCTGTAGGCTTGTAGCCTTTTTCTGGTAGATGCCACTAATAGCAACCAGACCAATCAGGTACGTTAAGCTCAGACACTCACTCTCCAACCAGAAAGAATCAGGAATGAATACACTCTGCTCCTACTCTCACCAGGAATAGAATATAAGCACAAATTCCAGGTTGTCGCCTATGAAGCAGTTATTAAACTTTCTCGTGATCAGCAGTCTCCAGGAAATAATGTAACTGCACTCCTTCTCTCAACAGGAGAAAACAGAAGCACTAATCCCAGGATGACTACTGAGAGGCAGAATGTGGGCTCTCCAATAACTGGTGGTCTTGCAATATATGCTTAAAGGTAAGATGAAAAAGATAGCTTATCCTAAACACTGCAGTGTGCACTAGAGACGTTAGATGTGAAAGTAGGTAACTTAAGTTTTACCTGTCTAAAAAGCTAAGTTTTCGAAGGATAGTCACTATTTTTAAAACAGCAAGATAGATTGAAAGGGGGTGGTCACTTTTGTATTCTGGTACTATGGAATACAGTAGGATGGCCAATAAATTTAAATATTTGAAGGGGAGTGAATTCATAAAATGATAATGTTGTGCTTATCACACCAGCCAGTAAAAGTAAAGAGGAATTGAGGTATATGTTCAAATTAACATAAGGGGCAGGCAGCTGAAAAACAGTGGTGTTTAAGAACACAACAGTAACTGCGTGTGAGGGTGGGAGAAATTTCTGTCTGACTCACAAGAGACAGAGCTGTGGTCTCTTTTCAAGTTTTAATATGCGGTTAAAAGCAGAATACAAGTGAAACGCAGTGTAAAGAAAGCAAATCACAGTATACAAAATAGAAAAAGGCAATTAAGTAATACGAAATACAAGAAATAAAAAGCAAACTAACCTTACCCTCACAGCAAACTGTAACAGAGTCTGGGTGACCATTTAAATAAGTATGAAATTCTGACAGATAATGATTTCCACCAAAGTAAACTACCAACTTTGAGCAGCCTTTTCTGGGGTCAGCTTTATGATCTTTCATAAAAAGATGGCTATAAGTGTTATCATACCTCAAGCTGACCATGCAGTGATTATTATGTTTCTGTCTTCTGCTTAAAATACAAACACTATCCAGACTTCAATAGACAATATCTACAAATTTATTTGCCAAGCACTCAGATCAAAATACTATTTTACCACCATACAAAGAGTTATGTGCCTCCTGGACACTACCAAAGATACTATGCTTCTCCATTTCTTAACCTTTAAATCATTTTTTAAGAAAGGAACTAGCTTTCTCCTGCAAATAGATTGAATTATCAACTTCTCCCTTTATAACCTCCATTCTAAGGAAAATAATACCTTTTTCTTTCATAGACCCCTCTGTAACATAACTATTGAAGAAAAATATTTCATTAAAATCACCATGGCAAAGAGAATTATTGATTGAAAGACATAAGTAGACAGACAAAACAAATTAAAAACCTAAAATTTACCTATATATACTTCTACTTATACAACTACTAACCCTTGAAATATCTGAATCTTCAAGTTGATGTTCAAGGTAAGTGCATTGTAATGTGACCAGTTCTACTCGACATGTAATATGGCTAAAAGAAGTCCCTGGACAAGTCCACCAAGAAAGCTAATAAATTATATAGTAACAAATGAATGAAAATAAACAAGCAACACAGATTGTAACCTGGACCTGAATTTAATCTCCAAACACTTGAATGAAGACAGCTGTATTAACAGATGTGACACTGTACAGCCTATTGTCATTCTTCACAGGTTCATAGTAGGTTACTAGGCTAACAGCCCTGGAGCCCTTACAAGCCTAGACATGCCATATTTATCCCAAACTGCCCCAATTGCCCATGGTTAGATGAGTGAAGTTCACAGAGGCAAGATTCTATGGGGCACCACCCCAGGAGAGAATTTGCAGTCACCAATCCATTGACCTAGGTTGAATTTGAAGTGGGTCAGGGAGGGGATCTGTTTCACATGAATTGGAAGCATGCTCCAGAGAAGTGGCACTCTCTGGGAGATGTATGTATCTTTCCAGCATGACCTGTTCATGTCAGAGGCAAGGTTAAGACCCTGGAGCGAATGACCCTCCTGCAGGTTGATTTAAAAATGTATAGCATTTCTGAGGGCTAGGTCAGAGACTGCCCTGTAAGCCAAGCGCAGTTCACCGCTTAGTAATGTGTAGAAGACAGAATAGAGTGGTAGGGCTTTCAGTCTTTCCGCATAAGACTTGTTTTGTGTGCCCTGTAACTTCTTGGTGAGAAACCTCTGTGGTCTCTTCAATTATTGTGGGTGTTTGGTAGGTACATACAAAAGGGAGCATTGTACTCAATTATTAGCCCTATGAGGGCTGAGTATAATGGAAATATAATATCCTTAGATCAAGATGTGATGCCTTTACTTATAAGATGTGCCACATAGAAGGATTTCCTTACTACTCTGGATATGTGGTGGTCAAAGTTCAGGTTGCTACCAACCTGAATACCCAGATTATGGAAGACTGGGTCTATACTTAGGGAGGGGTGTTGTCTATAATTTAATTAGCATTGATGTCAGCTTTCCCACAGAGAATAATAATGCATTTTTTTGCATGTAGTTTAAAATCCATGGCTTTGGCATCAATAATATGTCTGCGTTAATCCTAGCTGCAGTATATTAACATCATTGGAGGACTCAGTGATTGCTCCCAATTTGCAATCATCAGTAAAATTGGTCAGCAACAGGCCATCCAAGTTTGCCTGGATTTCTGATGAATAAATTCCAAACAGTAAGGGACTCAGCACAGAACCCTGTGGTACACCACTGGTGACTGGTCTTTTTCTAGAGGTGAATTCACCCACTTTGACAGTATGTTTCCAGTCAGCGAGCCAGTTGGCTCACCATCTGGTAATGTAGGGGTTAATTCCCAACTGGGAGAATTCATTATAGTACGTAAGTGAAGAACTGTGTCAAATGTCTTAGCTAGGTCAAAATAAGTGGCATGCACTGTCTTTCCCTCGTTCAGGGCCTTGGTGACTTTCTTGAAGAAGTTAACTATGTTTAGCAAGCATAATCTACCTTTAATTAATCCAAATTGGGTTGGGTCCAGTATTTGGAAATTGCCTGTGTCTTTGTTAATAAGGTCCATAATTATTCTTTCCATGGCCTTGCATATGAGGCTAGTCAAAGCTATGGGCCTATAATTCCCAGGGTCAGTTGATGATCCCCCTTTGTGCAGAGGGATTGCTGTTGATGTCTTCCATTCCAGCGGAACATAGCCAGTTCGCAGGCTGTGGTTAAACAGGGATCCAAGTGAGTCTGCTAGAAAATGTTTTAAGTTGTTTAAAAGGCAACCTGGGATGATGTCTGGTCCCACTGATGCCATGTTTTTGACATTGGAGAGTACTGTGATGACCTGCTCTCATGAGATAATAGGCTGAGGAACGTTGGCAGGTATACTTTAGAAGATGACTGTAGGGGACAGGGTGGTGAAGTTTGCTCTAGCAGATTGGCTATTACCTCCAGTTGAGTATGGGTGGTGCCATCCAGCTCAGCCCATAGCTGAATATCCATTTTAGATATAAGATGTAGTTAAAGAATTCCTTGTGATTATCCTTAGCTAGGGAGGCTATTTTTGCTTTGTAATTAGTTTTGGAAGACTTGACAAGATCTCCAATTTGTTGTTTAAGCTAGAGAGGAATTTCTTCCTCTGCCGAGCCAGTTCCCTCTTGCTCTTGGACATTAGATTTTTTCTCTTGTTGTATAGCCTGTTTTTATTAGGGGTCCACTAAGGTGGCTTGTTTTTCAGCAAGACCTGGTTTTAATCTGGTCAGGTACATCCGATTCTATACAGCATTTTAAGTGGTTATAGAGGGCATTGATGCACACTTCTGCATAAGGGGGCTTTAAAACTTCTTATACCACCACTTAGTAGGAGGTAGTTTGTCTTTGAAAAATTCTTAAACTTTTTGAGCTTGATGGGGTATCTGGTCTTTTAATTACAATGAATGAGACTGATTTATTGTCCAGTCTTACAAGGGAGGACATCACACTGGGGGATCATTTGATGTTAAATAAAATCATAATGGAGAATTGTAAAAAGGGGATGAATCTAAGTATGGCATGGATAGATTATAAAAAAAGCATTTGATGATATCCCATATTCATTGAAAAAGAGTGCTTAAAATGTATAAGACATACCCTACCCTGACTGATTTAATTACAGCAGCCATGAAACAGTAACAAAACACTCTGCAGTTAAGTCATGATAAAGGAGAGATTATTATTGCAGGGATAAAAATTCAAAGGGGGATATTCCAGGGTGACTCTCTTTCACAGCTGCTCTTTTGTCTTGCCCTTAACCCATTAAGCTGTCTACTTAACAGATTAGGTCATGGTTATAATTTGGCTCCCAGAAAACAACAAAGTGTGAAGACTTCTCATCTTCTTTTTGTAGATGATTTAATACTGTATAGTTCATCAGATGAGGAACTGAAAGCACAACTGCAAGTGTTCAAAACTTTTTCAGATGATATAAGAATGCCGTTTGGTCTTGATAAATGTGTAAAAGCAACCTTTAAAGAAGGAAAGCTGCAGAACCAAGAAAGAAATCAGTTTGGGACAGGAATGTGATATAAAAGAACTTAAGCAAGGGAGAGTGTATAAATATTTGGGAATTGATGAAAGGTCAACTATAAAACAAACCTTTTGTTATTGAGTGTTGATTGACCTAATCAAGTAATTAAAGTATCAGTATTTAAGGGATGTTCTAGGTTAATATAGTTTGTACTCTGATGATGCCCTAACATGGAAGGGTGAAAGCGCTTAGTACTGCTGTTTACAACTGTTTTTATTGGTTTCGTTGTGGTCCAGTTTTGTTCGAAATAAAGAAGTTTGTGCACCAAAGTCTAGGAGTCAAGGTTCTGATTGTTGCTGCTTACTAGTCTTGGTCGGAAGTTTGTTTCAAAGTTAATTTCGTCAGATTCCTGTTCGAACCTAGATTGTGGGTATGTGCCGGACCTAAATGGATCAAAAGTAACTGGTAATACTGTTACGTGAATTACAGTTTTTGCGACTTGACAGTATTGCAAACAATTTTAAAAGAACGTCCCTGTGTTTAAACTGTTTTTTAATTGAACCCAGCAAACTACATTACAACGAACTACTTGGTGAACACTCTGTATTTAGCTTTATGGAATTTCAACGTTCGTGGTATCGTGCGCAACTTGTTAATTAAGCCTGAATTCAGTTTTAAAATAACACAAAGTGGTATCAACACAGTATTATTTGGCGAACACTATATATTCCGCTGTTTGGAAGTATCACTTCTGTGGCAACGTGTGCAACTTACTAACAAGCAATGTCAAATTTGTAAACGTTTGGTGGAAAACAAGTGTTTGATCAGTATCCGGTGCTTTACTAATACTCAGTTGTATCAATACACCAAACGAGTGAAGGCACCTATAATTGGCAATTGTGGTATATGAACTGAACTTGTTAGTAAACTGATCGTGGTATAGACAACTTGCCGGAAGTTTCATTATATCGCATTACAACACTGTTATCAGCAACGGCAATTTATCTTTCTTTGTGTTGAAAGATTTTGTGATAATCAAATTAAGTTGAAGAACTAACAGTGTTGTATTACACAGTTTGCTTGTATTTACAAACACTCACAGGCTCAACGTTGTCTTTGGCATTGACTACTGAATTAGTTTAACTATTGTCATCGCGATGCAGCGGTTGCTACAGGAGCACTTAGATATCACTAACAAACTTATCAAAGCTTTAAACGAGCAGCAATGTCTAGGTGGGAATGAATCAGAAATGATTATCACAGACTCACAAGAGCGGCTTCTCACTCTACATTCAACTCCGAACACCAGCCTACATAATGCAGTTGCTAGGCAACGATCGGCCAGTCCCCAGCGTCAGGCAGTGACGTCAGGGAGAGAAGACGTCTCGGGGATACCTCTGAACGTTAACAACAGTAATCAACACAACCAGCCGGTCCGTAGAGTGAATGTACACAGGAATCACTCACCAAACAGAAACATTGACCTCAACCGGTTCCTAACAGCGCCAAATTTGAATAGAGCAGGATCTGTTACAGCTCCGAACCAGGGAACATTAAATTCAAGGCTTGAGGAATTTGAAAGGACACTGAAAACTTTTAAATCTCTGCAGATGGATAACGCTTTTTTGGAACGCTCATTAGAGTTAAAACAAGTCCCAAAGGGACTACGTATTTTCAAGCTGCCCCATGGGTTTGCAGAAGGTACACCACTTTTTTCAGAATTACTGGGACTTTATGACAATACTGGTTTTGAGCTTCTAAAACTCATTATTCGAAACAACAATGATAAGTTAAATGTTTTAAAGGATAAACTGTGTAACTTAGACAGAGGTATTAAGGCTGATGTTTTATTTGAGTACAACAAGTTTAAAATGGAAAACATTTTTAGAGATTTAGACAGATACATTACTAAAGGCTTAGACATTAAAAATTTGAAAATTGAGAGAGATACCAACGATTATAAAAATAACAGAGTATATAACCATTTTAGGGAATATAAAAATATGAAGTCACAACAACACACTCGAAACACAAACGTAGTAGGGAATGGTCGGAATTTTAGTACAAATTTTAACACAAATGGGAATATCAACCCACACTCTAATTTTAACGATTTTAATATTGATGGTGACCACGAATCACGCTATCGAGGCAATTTCGACAATAATGATGAGGCACAGTCAGTTTTTTTTAGAGCAGCCAGCCCTAAGGAGATCAGAGAGGATAAGGGAGAGGCAGGGCAGCCAAAATTATTATGTACAAAGGAACTACAACAATGGAGGCAACAGAAGGGGCAGATGGTAGCACAATGTGACACACAATGCAATGTGGAGGTTGATTGTTCTGACGGTACACTAGTTGGAACTTCAGTAACACTACATTTAAATTCAGATGTTGGAGTTGTGCAACACAATACTGCAAGTGTTAACACTGGCATGAAAAACCTAAGTTATGGAAGTGAAGTTATAAACTATATGGGTTTCAATTTGTACAATTTTACTGACAAGACATTTGACACTACATATTTAAAATTGTTTAGTAAAGGATTCACATTTGTGCCGACCTTTAAGTTAGACATCGGCGAAGTCCTGATTAATTTAAAAACATATACTAGGTTATTGAATTTAAAGGTCTTTTTTCATGATTCCAATTCAGTCGCATTGGATGGAGGACTTACACTCAAACATCTTAGTACATATATACCACCTCAGAATCTCATTATACACATATTTGAAAAACTTTGTGAGACACATATAAGAAGGATACTAAACGAAAAAACCAGTATCACACACAATCTAACTCCAGCAGAACGTTTCTGTTTAAAGGAGCTCACTAGTTCTAACAAGTTTAGAATAATGAAACCAGACAAAGGAGGTGGTGTAGTCATTATGTTGACTTATGACTATATAAACAGGATGGTTAGACTTTTGGACGATGAAGACACCTATGTCAAGGTGAATAGACATGAAGTAGATAAGGCCTATACTAAAATTGATTGGCTGCTTTATGAATTTTTGATGGATGGAATGATTGATGCACAAATTTATCATTTTTTATCAGTGGAATTCCCAGTAGTACCTTCTATTTTTGGGATTCCAAAAATTCACAAACATTTAGACAATCCCCCCTTTAGACCTATAGTCTCCGCCAAAGGATCAAAGACAGAGGCTTTGGCTGCTTATATTGATTTTAAGTGTAAGAAAATTTTGACAGAATTTCCACACATTATTAGAGATTCGTGGCACTGTTTGGATTCTATTCGTGCTTTTGTCAACTCTTTCGATGGTAAATTTGATTTTTGTATGGTTACCGTCGATGTTGTTAACTTATTCAGTGTGATTCCACACCAAGAAGGCCTTGAGTTGTTCGAAATTTGTCTCAACAAACATAGCGGTTACAGCAACTCTGAATGTAGATTGTTGACACAGATGTTGGAATTAGTTTTAGAAAATAATTTCATTTATTTTAACAGTCAACATTACAGACAAAAAAATGGTGTTGCAATGGGGGCCAAATGTGCCCCTATTTATGCCAATTTGGTCCTGGCAGCATGGGAGGAGGAACACGTTTTTACTAGTATTTATTGGAGTAACATTTTGATTTATTTAAGATTTCTTGATGATATCTTAATTTTTTGGAAGGGGTCTGAGATCGAGCTTAAAGAATTTATTACATATATTGGTTCAACGACTAGTTTTTTGAAATTTACTAGTCACACTTCTTTTGAAAAGATCAACTTTCTAGATATCACAATCTCATTTCAAAACGGCAAAGTAGAATCTAACATTTATCGGAAAAAAACTTACTCCAATTCATTTTTACATTTTGACAGTAGCCACCCGAACCATCAGAAAACGAATTTAGTTAAGGGTCAGATGGTGAGGCTGTCAAGATTAGTGAGTAACGAAGAGACTTTTTCAAAGGAACTCACTTTATTGAAAAACATGTTCACCTCTAGAGCTTATCCAGAGGAGTTGGTATCAAGAATTGGTAATAGTATAAAAAGTAATAGAATAACATTATACAAACCTATTATATACTATGGATTACCATCTAAAGATGCATCTAACGTTAGGAACATTGGACACGACACTTTTGTTATCCCGTTCAATGAAAAATCTCAACAAATAGTTAAAGTGATGTATGACTCATGGAACATTATTACAGAAATTAATGTTGATTTGGGGAATATTCTTGGGAATAAGCCAAAATGCACTTTTAGTAAAGGGAGAAGTTTAAAGAACTTATTTGAGAAACCCTTAAGCAATGAAATGAACATGAGATCCAAAATGTATAAATGTGGTGGTTGTCGTTCATGTAGATTCATCAATAATGGACCATATTTATCTATATACAACTATGAAAAAACAATTAGATGTCCAGGAGTTTGTGATTGTAACACCTGTATGGTTGTTTATGCTGCTACTTGTACAAGTTGTCAGGCCTTCTATATAGGAAAAACACACAGAAAATTAAAAACTCGTATTATTGAACACACCAGTGACATTAGGATAAAGAAAGAAACAAGTGCCTTATATATTCATAGTACGGTGTGTGTTAATTTTAATAAGTTTTTATTTTTTGTTATAGATAGAATACCACAATTTAAGTTGTATAATGGGGGCGACATTAAGACTTTGTTGGAAGCCAAAGAATGTATTTGGCAATTAAGATTAAACGCCAACAAGTGGCCTGGTATCAACGACCAAGTCTCCATTACAAGTATATTGAAGTTAAAATCACAAATCATTTAGAAGTTAACCACATACCTACAATGTTTCACATACTTTCTTCACACACATTTTATACATTTTTCATACATATATTCTTCACAGATCTTTTATTTTTATATACATTTTCCACATACACTCATAAAAGTAGTTTATTTAACTAGAGATTTACTAATTAAATGCATAACAAACATAATTTTTAAATAATCATAACTTTTTGTTATAATTTGTTAAATAATTTCTTCATTCCCATTTTTAACACGTTTTATTTATTCCATTTATATATTTATAATATTTATTATATCTAATATTTATTGTAAACATGTTTACTATGTTAATTTATTATTGTACAACTTACTTAATTTGTTAAATATCATTAAAACAAAACTTACTCAAAATTGATTAGTAACATAAAAATAAAATTTTAACAATAAGTTTTATCTAGTTTATTCATATATTTATTATATTTAATAATTAATATTAATTATAATCATGTTCATTACATCAATTCACAACTACACAATTTATTTAAATTTGTTTTGTAATACAAAAACAAATTTATACAATATGTTTACGTTATTGTGAGGATTTGTTGTATGAACAAAAAATTTAAAAATCTTATAATTAAGTGATATATGAGTTAAAACTCTTGGTTATTGTTTTTACTAGTATTTTAAGTCTATTCATTTGTCTAACTGTATTCCACATTCATTGCTAACGCAGAACAAACCTTTTGTTATTGAGTGTTGATTGACCTAATCAAGTAATTAAAGTATCAGTATTTAAGGGATGTTCTAGGTTAATATAGTTTGTACTCTGATGATGCCCTAACATGGAAGGGTGAAAGCGCTTAGTACTGCTGTTTACAACTGTTTTTATTGGTTTCGTTGTGGTCCAGTTTTGTTCGAAATAAAGAAGTTTGTGCACCAAAGTCTAGGAGTCAAGGTTCTGATTGTTGCTGCACATTTGAATAAAACTCAGTAAGGAATATTTCAGAAGGCTTAAATTAATACTAAGAACAGCACTGGCATCTAGGAACAAAGTCAAAGCTATAAACTAGTTTGATCTTCCTGTCCTAACTTAGTTTTGGAGTGATTGGCTGCCCCCAAAAGGTGATGGATGTTTTAGGCAGGAAAACAAGAAGGGTGCTTCATGCTTATCAAATGATTTATAAAAATTAGTGCATACCAAGAGTATATATTTCCTGTTCTGAAGGCAGTAGAGGCCTCCTCGAAATTGATTACATATACAGATCTGCAATAGTGGGACTGCATATATATCTGTTGTCTTCACAAGACCCAAATGTAGTGAACGTTTTGAAACATGAGGAGAACAAGTGTAAGATGATGTCCTGTTTAATTTAGCAGAAGCATATGTGTGTCAAGCAGGAATGGAAATCAAATCAGAAGAAGATAAAAATCAAGCAAGTGAAAATGCCAAGAAAAAAGAAAAGAAAAGATATACGGTGAAGGATCAGATGAGAAGGGAAAGTACATAAATATAGTTGCAACTAAATGAAACTCTTGGAACAATCTCATGTTGCTCAGGATCATACACAGGAATGATTAAGGAGAGGTGAATTTAAACCAAAAGACAAAAGGTTGATATTGGTGGCTCAAGATAGTGGACTACATACATGTTTGTTTACAAAGCCCATTGAACATGTGGGAGAAACAGACAAATGTAGGTTTTGAAAACAGAATTGGAAACAGTTGTCCATCTTGTTGTTGGTTGTGATATACTAATGGCAGAAGGACTGTATACTGAAAGGCATAATAATGTAGCAAGACTGTTGTATTGTGGAATATGCAAATACTATAATACTGAAGTTGCTGAAAAGCACTGGAAACATAAGCCACAAAGCATCATAGAACATGATGTTTATATCACAAGGGATCATCCATTACCAACAGTTCAAAAAATAGATGCAAGAAAACCAGATATAGTAGTCCAAAAAAGAAGACAAAAGTAGCATTGACTATTGAAATTGCTATACCTAGTGACTACAGTGTCTTACATTCAGAGAGAGACAGTCATAAAGTACCAGAATTTGCAGGCAGAAATGAGGGCAATTTGTAAGAAAGATACTCAAACACTTCCAGTAGTAGTAGGAGCAACAGATCTTATAAAAAAAAAAAAATTACAGTCATACTTAAATATGTTACCAGTACGTGTAACTCCATACAAATTAAGAAGGAGCCATTACTGGGCACATTGCAGGTGCTGCAAAGAGCACTTCTGGCAAACATCAAAGATTGAAACAATACTAATTTCATGAACTTGAATCATACTTTGACTTAAGAATGGGGTCCATTCCTGTCATGGTATTAGAAACCCCAAAACATGTAGAAATAAAAAAGGGGTGCTATGCTCTCCTGTGTTAGTGAGTACTATGTCCAGGACATTTGAGCCTCTTCTTGGTGTGCTGGTTAGCTGTTCCAGAGCATTTGCATTCACAAATTTCAAGAACCTCTGAGCCAGCATGTTTGTGGTTGTGTATGTTTCCCAGTGGATGGTAGGATAATTAAGATCACCCATGAGTAAGGTGTTGGGTTGTATGGCAAGTGACTCCAGTAAGTCCAGGTATGCAGTATGCTTTTCCGGATCTAGGACAGTTGATCGAAAGACCAACTGTCCGAATCCAACCCTACTGAACACCATTTTACCGAAACTGCTTTCACCGAAAAAGTAGCTTTGGTAAATGGAAGGCAAAACACACACACGCACACACACACACACACACACACACACACACACACACACACACACACACACACACACACACACACACACACACACACACGCACACACGCAGACACACGCACACACACACAAAAAACAAAAACAAAACACACCATGTTTATGCAGGGGGGCTTTGCTCCACCCCCCCTCCCCCCTACTTTTATATTCTCACTCCGAGATCGCACTACAGTGGGGAAAAGGAAATGTTTCCTTATCCCCATTGTAGTCCAATCTCACCCACTACCACTTCCCCGATTCCCTGTACTTTTACGAAAGTTTTGCGAAAGCACTTTTTTTGATTAAAAAGTGCTTTCGCGAAACTGTGACAGCCCATTTCACTTTTGGTGAAACAGGCTTTCAGTAGACTGTCCAGGTTCCACTTTTCCTGTTTCATGGTGGGGGAACTATAGCTAGCTAGGATGTGGTGGGGGCTTTACCTATAGTTAATTGGACATAGAATAGGTCAAAAGAGTCATGCTATTTGAACAGTCTTGAGGTATACTTATCCTCAACAAAAATGGATACACCTCCTCCTTTGGTTCTTTCATGCTCAGTTTATGGTCTAAACATATGGAAGGCATTGTAGCCCTGCACAGATGAAGTGCTTTCCGCACCTTTGAGCCATATCTCAGTGACTGCATAGATAACAGCATCTTCCAAAGTGAGAAGTACCTCCAAGGAGTACAGTTTCTTGTTTAGACTCCTAGCATTAAGCAGCAGTACCTTGAGTTTATCCAGGGAGGATTTTGCTATGTTGGGAGGTTGGTTATTTTAACACTGCTTAAAAAAGGTATAATAGGTGTGACTAATGCCTTTGTCAGTATCTGAAAGCCAATAGAACACAGGTGCAGATCATCTCTGGCAAAGCAGTGTGGACTATCGACCATGTCTTCTCAGGCTGACAGATATTGGATCCCCTTGGACTGACAACAGAAGCTAAGCCAATTGCTAAAGTCACTAATTTTTGTTTGTATTCTGTCATCATCTTTGGAGAAGGTAGAATGTTGCTTAAGGCTAGACTTATACCAGCCTGTGACACATAATCTGAAAACACAGTCATGTCTCTCTTTATATAGTCCAGCGAGGGATGTCTCAAGTCATTCACCCACCACATGGACTATGGCAAAGTCATACCGGTACTTGTGGTTGAGTGACTACAGTGATTGAGCGACTTGACAGATCCTGGCACCGGACAATTACCCACTCCTTATCCAGCCTGGTGAGGGTAACATCTGTGTGGCTAACAATGGAGTCACCTATGATCAATACATTAGGTTTTGTGGTGTTATCCCTTAGGGGCTTATTTGATGAGACGCTGGGGTGTGTGTTATTATTTGTAGTGGTTGTTTTTTGTATTGTTAGGTGTGTAAGTGGTTTCCATTTCGAAGGTCTCTGAGCTTTTGGTACGTTACTACTGAGTACCTCCTCATATGTGGGCTTATCGGTTGTGCCATTATTTAATGTGGGAAATGAGTGTCTTTTGACAATTGAAGGAGCTAATTACATATAGGGCCTCATCTGATACTAATGGTATAACTCCTTCATTACAGTTGCCTCTCCATACTTATACAAGCAGAAACTTGGTTGAAATTTATAATTTTTGAATCATAGTCTGAAATGTGTTAAATAACAAGTAACATCAAGGGTTACTTTTTGAAATATCAGTTAACTGCTATATTCTGTTTAAATGCTTTTGTACTATACTACTGTCAGTTCTATCCCTGCTTATGAAATGTACCACTTAGTATATTTTTACACAAAGTAAATATTCTACATTTTTCACAAGTCATGTTTCCATTAGACATTTACATTTTTTTGTTATTTTTTGCATGTATTGCTTTTTCTTAGTTGTCCTGGGTTGTGACTGAAATTGTTATAGGCATTGAACCAGTTCACTTATCTGAATAACAAAGGAAATGGATAGATAGCTAAACATATAGATAGATAGATAGATAGATAGATAGATAGATAGATAGATAGATAGATAGATAGATAGATAGATGGAAGGAAGGAAAGAAAGAAAGAAAGAAAGAAAGAAAGAAAGAAAGAAAGAAAGAAAGAAAGAAAGAAAGAAAGAAATGGTTAGTTAACAAGGAGCTATAAAATTAAGTATTTCTTCAAGTGTTGTCATAAGCATTTTAGTTTTTTTTTTGTTTTGTTTTGTTTTAGGAGGGGGAATTAGTGCAGTCAAAAATGTTAGGACCACACATGGTCATTTTAGCAAACACTGGTGTAAGCAACTCTTGTAAATAGAAAATAGTCAACAATATTAGCTTATTAAATATTCATATTTTTTCTTTGCCCTTGCAGTCCGACTTGAGCCCCAACCCTTTCCCTATAGGTGATGTGTGAGTAGCTAATGGAGGTTAAGGACCCACTTCCATATCCTGATACCACTTGCCTCACTATTCCAGGCCACAAGTAAACTCTGTTTCTCTCCTAGCCATGGACCCCAGAAAGATGCTACAACTCACAGCCTACAACCATTGTTAAGGATACACTTCCATATCCTGACACCACCTGCCTTGCTATTCCTAGCCACAAGCAAACTATCACTCTCCAAGCCATGCACCCCAGAAAGATGCTACAGCTTGCAGTCTACAACTATTGTTAAGGACCCACTTCCATATCCTGATACCAATTGCCTCACTATTCCAGGCCGCAAGTAAACTATCTCTTTCCAAGTCGTGGACTCCAGAAAGAAGCTACAGCTCACAGCTTGACATGGCTCACTATTCCTGGATACAAGTAAACTATCTATCTCCAAGCCATGGACACCAGAAAGATGCTGCAGCTTGGAGTCTACAACTATTGTATGTTGAATTGTGTCTTGCTGTTAGGATTTCTGGCCCATACCTCCTCATAGCTGTATCGCACATCACTGTACCCCTTGTTACTCTCTACTTCATCCCCTTCTGCTTAGCACACACTATCTGTTCTCCCCTATCCTCCCTAGCTCTACACTATTCTGTTCTCCTCCATCCAATACCATCTATCAGACAGCACTACCTTGCCCTATCTGTTATTTTGACCCACTCTCTTTCACCATCTTTCTCACTCTGTTTTATTGTTTACTAATTCATTTAGCTTTCCTACATTATATTTACTTTCTCATCCAGACTGAAATATTGCAAGATTCTATCAGCACAGCTTGCCCTTAGGTACATTAAAATAGCTCACTTAACTTTGTTCCCCCTTCAGTTATATTGTTAAAACATTCACAAAATAAGCAGTGTTCTAACTTAATTATTGGTTTTCTAAACTCTTGGCCTTTCTTGTCTGGTTCAGCCCGCTCCATTAACCCTTGCTCTGTTCAGACTCATTCTGCTCCTCTGCCTTATCCCCTGTTCTCACCCCCCTACTCCTACACTTATACTTCATAACCACACCCACACCTTACAATACATCAATCACTTCACTCTTACATCATATCCCCACCCAACCTCTCCTACTCTGCCTCCTACTTCCTAACTATACCCTCTTTTAAACCCTCCACTCACTACTATAATCTAGATTCTAACCATTCCAGCACCTTTTCTAATTAAAGTCCCCAACACTTTTCCTCCCATTTTAGTCTGTAGCCATATCTCTCTTATCCTATACCTATACTACACCATTTCCTACTAGTATCACTGTCATCATTGAAACGCATTGTTTCCAGCAATCACACATGCGTTACTTCATTTTCATCTGTCCCTACTTCTCTTTGCACTTGTTCAGATCACAGCTCTTAACCCTACCACTGTTCCCTCTAAACCTACAACCCTTACATCCTTTCTAACACTCAACTCAAACAGCTACTGTAATGTATCTCCCAACCTCTTTCATATAGACCCACTGTTAATCCCCAAACTAAACATTCTACCTATAAAACATCATATACTCTCCCACAACATACACCTCAGCAGACCCAAAAAATACCAACAACTACCCCTTTACAAACCCATATTTTCAGCAATACCTCTTAATGGTGATATCCATCCTAATCTCAGACCTACTTTAACTAATCTTTCCCTCGATCTCTCTCAAATCCTTAAACATAGTTTCACTGAACTTCCAAAATATTTGAAACAAAATTACAGACTTCCATTACTTGACACCCCATAATCAACCTGGCATTATTGCTACCACAGAGACTTGGCTCAAACCAAATATAAAACACTCTCAATTCCTCCCTCCAAGTTTCAACACCATAAGGCTAGATAGACTGCTCAAGAAAGAATGAGGAATTACACTCCTCTTCCCTATGTCCTACTACATAACCTCTTTCTCTAATACCACTCCCCAATTCTCCACTGCTGAAATTCTCATCTCATTCCTAAAGATAAATATATCCAAAAAAACTCTGCATAGTAGTTCTTTATATTCCCCCAGGCAATAATATAACTATTCTGGAAGATATTCTTACCTGGATCTCTAGCACAATTAAGAATTAAACCATCATACTGGGTGATATTAATAATAATTGGCTAAACTTATATACTACTTTCCCATCCTCTAACATTAATCTATCCAACCTCACTCAATTAGATTCCCAACCAGATTCAACAGAGATAACAATGAAGGCTCCATCCTGGATTGGATACTGGTCAGTGACCCGAATAAAATCTCTACAGCAGGTGCTCTCCCACACACTCTAAGTGAGCATCTGCCTGCTTTTGTGCTCAGAACATCACCCTCCTTTCAAAAAGAATACCACTGCAAACAAACACAGAATTTGGCTAATTTTGAACCTCAAACATTCATCAATTTACTGAAACATATGGAATGAAATATCCTAAAAAAATTATTACCCTAGATGATGCAGTCAGCCACTTTAATACTTTATTTCTACAAACCCTAAACAAACTTGAACCCCACCCTCAAATAAAAAGAATAAAATCTATTTATGTGCCCCATGGTTAACTAAACCAACAAAACAATTAATGCAAAGCAGGGACAAAATTTGGAAACAATAGCTAAATAACACAAAATTCAGCCTGACATACAGAAATTCAGACAACTCTGCAATCAAGCTAAAAACAAGTAACCAAAGACAAAAAAGAATATTACCTAAAATTGCAATCCAATAATAAGAATAACCCCAAAAATTCTGGAGAGCCATTACTTCATTTCTAAACTCAGTCATAAAAAACAGCCCAAGTTATTTTGCTGATAAAAGCCACACAGAAATAGCAAATCTCTTTAACTCCCATTTTATCAACGCTATATCAAATATCATAACCAATTTCCCCCAACATCACACTGATACAGTCTCTACTGTTACTGCACCATCAACACCATCCCACCTCACCCAATATTCTCCATCCTCATCTTTTCTCAAATCTTTTCATTGTACCACCCATCTGACACCCTCTTTTACTCTAAAACCCATTCCCACTACTATCATAAAAAGACTACTCCTCATGCTCAAAACTAGCTCTAATGCAGCTGATGAACTACCCACAGGATAGCAAAGGCTTGCTGCTGATGCAATTGCTTCCCTATTAGTATACTTATAAATAGATCCATCCTCAAATTCTACATCCCAAAAACCTGGAAAATGACATGTATTCTACTCCTCTACAAAGGTGGTAATCTCACAGATCTGTCCACACTACCATCTTTTTGCTATTATTTCTCCTATCTCCAAGATTCTGGAGAAATGTATACAACTTAAACTTAACTTTTTTTCATTAATAACCAAATTCTGTCACTTACACAATACGACTTTAGACAGGGTCATGGTACAATGACCACTTTGATTTCTTTCATGGACATAGTCAACAAAGCTATAGACTCTGGCAAAATTGTCTCTTGCCTATTTCTAGACCTTTCAAAGGCTTTTGATACATTTTCACATCCACTTCTTCTAAATTAACTCTCTCAAACTGGACTCTCCAATTCTCCTCTTAAATGGTTCTCAGCCTATCTATCAAAGCCTATCTATCAAATGCACAACAGGCAGTTAAATGGAACTCCTCTCTTTCTCTTATCTCGTCAACTCTATGGGTGTTCCCCAGGGTTCTATATTAGGGTCCCTCTTATTTAGTATCTTTATTAATAAGTTGCATTCCTCATTCAGTCAAGGCTCTCTTATTCAATATGCAGATGATTCAACTATTATTTGTTCTGCTGACTTCATGTCTGACCTCCAACATACTACACAACTCACCTTTACCTCCATAGAAAACTGGCTTAGTAAAAATCAACTGTTATTCAATCCAAACAAAACCAAGCTAATTATATTCACCACTAAGAAAAATACCCTCATGAACAAAGACAAATTTACAATACTCTGTTGGAGCAAAATAGCAATTGAAATGGTTTCCTACACTAAATTATTCGGGGTAATAATAGCCGGACACGTAAAATTTGGCTTACATATTCACCAGAATAATAACAAAACTCACCAAAAATTTGACATTCTGTATAGGCACAAAAAACATTCTTAGCCCTTTCAGTAAAAAAAAACTTGCTATCACATATCTGTTTCCCTGTCTCACCTATGGTGCTCCATTACTCATTAGTTTACCATCTACCCTAAAACCAAAACTTTAAAAGGTGTTATAACAAAGTCACTAGGTTCGCTACTAATGCTTTATATTCCACCTACCACTGTACTGCATTACACTCTCCTAAATGGATTCAACTACTATACATACTTTGTACTTGAACTACAACAGTCTATCTTACTTGGAATTAACAACTGCACATATAATAGTATACAAACCTTCAGAATGTTCTGCCCTTGACTCACTATTCACTAACTACCTACTCAAAATGTCTCTTAGATCTGAAAATCAACATCTTTTACAGGTACGCAAACCTAACCTACATGCAGGCCGACTTCTATACTCCTGCTCAGTAACCAGAACCTGGAATGCTCTTCCTTTAATGCCTAGATCCAACCAAAGCATTTTATCTTTTAAAACTTCCTTACATAATTACTTCTCTTCTATCTGGATCTGCAGTTGTACCAGGCATCCAATGTTTAAGTCCTGACCAGCTCTATTTCCAGAGCTCCTCTTATATTCATGCACTCACTACTCAATTTGTTACTAGTTTTCCTCTATATATAATATCTGCCTACAAAATTACTGGTAACAAGCTGTTTACCTTATGCTGTTGCTGCATCACTATTTGTGATTCTTACTCTGTAATATTAGTTAGAATTAATTGTACTAATTGGCATGTTTCTTCTCAGTTTTACCTCTATTCCTATCAATTGTTAATTTGGTTGACAGTGAATGTATTTTGTGAATTTCTTCAAATGATTAATATTGATCTATGGATATGTATGTCTTGGAATTAACTTGCTTGTTATTGAATTTGTTTTGTGAAATTCCTGTTCATGATTGTTCTATGTACTTGTACTTCTGGAGCTTTTGTTCCCAAGCCTCCACTGAAAATGGGCTCTTAACGACCCAGTGGACAATCCCAGTAAACAATGCCAATAAATAATAAATAAAATATTGTAATTAGAAACAGATTTGACAGACCAAAAGTGCCTCCTTAACTCCCCTCAGAATCTGTCTTGCTTTCTATCATGCCATGGCTTTGTTTGTCTCTGTGTATTCATAAAGATCTGCTATTAATTGCACATAGGTCTTGTGCTGCTGTCTGGCTCTACATTCATTACAGGAGCTGTCTAAACATATAAAGTGGAAACACACTTAGCTGGAATTTGCAGTTGAAAGATGAAAGCAAAAAAAGTGTGTTGAGTCTCTCCTAAAAAGCTTTTATGACAAAGAAAATGGAAACCAAAAAGATGACAGAATTCAGAAGTCAGTGGGCCATCTTGACTTTCAATGTAAACATCTATTTGTGTGAGGGGATACATGACATAATATAAACAGTTCTTTACTTTGGAAATGCCCCGATGATTATACAGTCAGTATGAACATGAGCTAGATGGCTGCAAAATTCATTTCTTTTCTGCCCTCAGAGTCTTCCTATTTCCCATGACTTCACTTATATGAATTTATTTCTAGTAATATATAAGTTCCTTACCTTTAAATGTCCCTTGCACCACCAAAGCTACACAGCCGTTGTCTTGTATACAGCTTTACAAACACAAACTCATTTGGAATTTACAAATGGCAATTGAACTACAGAAGTCATGAGGAATCATTTAAAAATACAAGGTGTACTGAGTTACTATTTTCAATTTATAGGCCATTATTGCTGCTAGAAAAGGAAATTAAATTCAAAAATGCAAGAATTCCATACACTCAGAAAGACACTCCAAATTCTTAACTGATCACCAACAGGACAGATATTTGGCATCTTCTCTTGTTTAAAGGATGGAAGATTTGCTGTGCATTTTATGGCAATTTTCATAATTTCTTGTATTTATATATTATCACTCTATAAAATGCTATTTGCAATATTAATGTATTACTGAACAGAGCAGTTACAGGCATGTTAACAAAACCAAATGGTTAAAATCAAATGCCACTGATATATTGCTATGATGGCACAATGCAAAAATAAATGACAAAAGGCAGACTAAGAAGCTGTGCTACACAATTTATTAAGAAGCAGACCTCTGTTAGCTGATGAAAGTATCCCTGTAGGCAACATTATTGTGTGTCCTCATGCTATAACTCTTTTTATTTCATGCATTGTAACCAAACTGCAGATGTACTTCTGAGTACTGAGTACATCCAGGTAGCTCAAACAATTAGACTAATGTGTTGGAACCACACAATAAACAGCCCTTACACTTCATCAGAATTTTAATTAATTAAAGATAACAGTGGCTAGCAAACAATCTGCAAAGGAAAAATATATTGTTCAACCTGTAGTATTTAAAACATATTCTCATTTGAGCATTTACTTTGAAAAATAAACTATAAAATACCTGAAAAGAGATAAAAAGCAAAAATCATTCTTCTAATTGAAATGCTCAAACCTAACATATTTTTCTAAAATACAAAGATAATTCTCTAATGGCAGGTTCCACGCTGTGCATATTGCTATGATCACTAACCTCTGTCTTCTGTCAGTCTCCAAAATGTTGTGAACAATGATTTGATTCAAGGAAATGATTCTTCTAAAGTAGACCAGTATTCCTTACAGTGTTTTTCAGAGCAGTGTCTGTCTAGAGAAACGGTGGTACAGTCCCGAGGACAACTATACAATATATGATTTCCTGGTGGGTGGTCCATCTGTGCTTTAATTTATGTTGTACAGCTGCCACTCACATACATTTTCATCCCTATTTTTTATGTGACAGTCACATGATATTATGCAGGTATGGGTTAGTGTGTTGTATGTAGGTATGGGTTAGTATGTTGTATGTAGGTATGAGTTAGTGTGTTGTCCACTGGACAGGGCAATATACAATTGTAGCCTGATTGGAGTGATACCTGGATGATACACAAAATTACTTCACCAGAACTCTCATCATCAACATTAACAAAGGTCCAATGAAAAGCTTGCAGTACTGCAAAACATTGATAATATTAGGTATAGTTCTTAACTTGCATTCTGTTATGATGGACTTATCTGATGTTATATGTTTCTGAGAGAAGAATGCAGATCTAATATGACAGGCATATCATTATATGCTTACAATGTGTAGGGGTGCAGACTTTAACCATGGAGTTTTCACTTTCCTGTTTGTGCAGTACAAAATTTTGTTCTGGCATTGCAGACTATGGAATTCCATTGAGATACAATGCTGATCATATAGAAATGCCAAAAATGTCTATGTTGTGAACTGGCATCTATTATGTTGTCTTCTGGCATCAAAATGAGCCCAGGTTCATAGGTTCATAGGTTCATAGGTAGGTACTAGGCTATTGGCCCTAGGGCCTATATAAGCCTACCCAAAAGGTACCCTGGCTTTCGCCACCCAAGAAAATTATTTTCCTGTGCCACTGTTGAGCAGAGCCACAGAAGTGATCCCAGGGGTGAATTTCCTATCTCCCATCCAATCATCAATATTTTTCTTGAAGAGTGCTAATGAGGAGCTTTGTTTGATACAGATAGGTAGTTGTTCCAGAGTATGGGAAGTCTCTGGGACAGGAATCTATCCCTCCAGCATGTTTTGTTTATTGTGGTGACAAGGTTTAGGTATCTAGAGCATGTAGCTCATAGGGATTGGGATTTCTTTAAGTGGAGCATGTTTAAAAGCTCTGGGTTTGACATAGCTTTGTGTGTTAGTCAGAGATCGCCTCTGAGTAGGCGATATGCAATGGAGTAAAGCTGCAGATTTTTGAGATGGTCTGCATAGGGCATCTGTTTGAGGCCGGTAATCCTCTTTGTGAGGTATTTCTGCGGCCTTTCCAGTTGTTGTAGATGTCTTGTGAGCTACATACCAAAAGGGGCATTGTACTCTATAATGGGTCTAATGAGTGACGAGTAGAGGGGAACAATGACCTCTTTTTTGCTGGATGAGAAACCTTTTGTGATGAGGTGTGCCACGTAGAAGGATTTCCTGACTACTGTGGCGATGTGATTATCAAAGGAGAGACTACTGTCCACCTGTGTCCCAAGGTCTCTTATCACACTTTTGGTGTTAAGTAGACTACCGCCTATGTGGTAGTTCATGGGTACAGAGTTTTTACCAAAAGGGATGACAATGCACTTTTTGGAATTGAGCTTGAGGCCATGGCTTTGACACCAGGCATCTGTCTCAGCAAGGCCCATTTGTAGGATGTCCACATCTTTTGGAGTTTTGATTATGGCTCCTAGTTTGCAGTCATCTGCGAACTTCATTAGCCAAAGACCTTCTGTGTTAGCCTATACTTCAGAGAAGTAGATACCAAACAGGAGAGGTCCCAGGACTGAACTCTGTGGTACTCCACTTGTCACTGGTCTGAAGTTGGATTTGGAGTCTGCTACTTTCCCAGTGTGGTTTCTGTCAGTGAGACAGTTGGCAACCCATCTTGTGACATAGGGATTTATACCTAGTTTAGTGAGTTTATCTATAATTCCAGATGGTGTTGAAAGCCTTGGCAGGATCTAGATAGGCTGTGTGAACCACCTTACCTTCATCTACAGCTTTGGTGACTGCTTAAAAGAAGTCTATCAGGTTTAGGAGACATGATCTGCCTTTTACAAACCCAAACTGGGTGGGGTCCTGAGTTTAGAGATTACCAATGTCATTGTTTATAAGTTCCATGATGATACATTCCATAGCCTTGCAGACCAGGCTCGTTAGGCTAATGGGGTGGTAGTTTCCAGGGTCTGTTGTGGCTCCCCCTTTGTGGAGTGGGATAATCGTCGCTGTGCGCCATTCACTGGGCACATAGCCTGAGATGAGGCTATGATTGAACATGGTACTTAGATGGGGTGCCAGTTCGTTCTGTAGTTCATGTAGAACACAGCCTGGGATGTTGTCAGGTCCCATGGATGCTGTGTTCTTGGCTTTGGATAGTGTGTTTTTTACCTGTGAAGCCATGATTAGAGGAACTTTGCATTCTTCTGGTATAGAGATGGGCCCTTTAAGGGATGATAGGAGAGTAAGGTTAGCACTGAACCTATCTGCCAGGATGCTGGCAATATCAGTTGGTTCTGTATATTTAGTGCTATTGTGCTGTAACTCAGAGCAGATATGAGTGTTGCCATTGAGATTCTTGACATAGCTATAGAATGCTTTGTGGTTGTCTTTAGAGTCAGTGGCGATTTTGTTTTCGTAACTAGCTTTGGAGGATTTTATGAGGGCTCTCAGCTTCTTACTGAGGCTGACCAGAGAGTTTCTCCAATCATGGGATTTTACTCTTTTTTGCAACAATTTCTTTCTTCTGTTGTAGAGTTTGTTTATGGCAGGGGACCACCAGATTGGCTTCCTTTTTTGGAGGAAAGAATCTTGGTTCTGTTAGGGACTGCACAATCCATGCACTCGTGTAAGTGCTTATAAAGTGCATTTGTGTAGGATTCAGCAGTCATACCTCTATTGTCCGTCAGCATGGGTGTCGTGAAATTTGCCACTTCTGTCTTAAGAAGTGTGAAGTTGGCTTTGGAGAAATTTTTTACTGTGGTTTTCCTAATGGGCGGTGAGGGAGGGATGTGGATGTCTAGGGTGAGTAGCTTGTGGTCGGATCCTACCAACAAGGAATTGACCTCTAGTGTGAAGCACTGGTTGCCCATGTTGGAAATAATCAGGTCTAGGATATTGCTACCCCTGGTGGGGGTGTGGATAAGTTGATCCACGGCATTGGAATTTATGAATTCCAGAAAACGCTGAGCACAAGAGTTGGTACAGGAGTAGTTTTCCCAGTTAATGGTGGGTTAGTTGAATTTGCCCATTATTAGGGTGTTAGGTTGTACCCTAATATTTTCCAGTGTATCAAGAAATGAGGAGTGGGAATCCTGGGGCGTGGTGGGGGATCTTTAGCAAGCTACAGTTTGGATTGCTGTCTTGCCCAGAGTTAGTTGCACTTGGATAATCTCGGATACATTATGCTGAGCAACTAGCCTAGAGGTGTGGATATCCTTAATGAATATGGACATGCCTCCGCCTTTAGTGTTTTGGTCCAGGTTAGGTGGCCGAAAGGTATGGTATGAATTATAGCCTGGTAATGCAGGGGTACTCTCTGGAGCCTTGAACCAGATCTCTGTCACTGCACAGATGTCGATGTTCTCCATTTTAAGGAGTGCCTCGAGTGAGTGCATTTTGAGGTTTAGACTTCTAGCATTGAGTAGCAATACCCTCAAATTCTTCTTGCTTGTACATGTTATGGTGGTTAATTTGTCATTTGAACCTTGCCTAAAAAAGGCACTATAGGGGTGGCTAGAGTCTTAGCCAGTATCCAGAATCGCAGGGGTGACAGGTGCAGGCCATCTCTGGCAAAGCATCGTGGTTTGTCGATCATGTCATCCCAGGCAGACAGCTACTGGATCCCCTTAGAATGACACCAGAAGCTGAGCCAATTGTTGAAGTCAATCATTTTGTCCTTGTACTGTGGTATCATTCTGGGTGATGGCAGGATGCTACTCAGGGCTAGGGTCATACCTGCCTGGGATACAAGATCGGACAGCTCCTCCATGTCCCTTTTCATGTAGTCCAGGGAGGTATGTCTCAGGTCATTCACACCAACATGGACAATGACAGAGTCATATTTGGTTCATAGGTTAGTACTAAGCTAACTGCCCTTGCGAGCCATTTTAAGCCTAGACAATTATCCCTTGTGAGACTCAAACCCTGCACTTTGTGTTTGTAAGGCAAACACCTTAACCATTAGGCCACCCTCCCAACTTGTTGTCGAGTGACCTGAGTGCATGCGTTATGTGGCGGATCCTGGCACCCAACAGACAGCTGACAGTAACTTTCTCCTTGTTTAGCCTGGTGAGTGGAGCATCTGTGTGCCTGACTATGGAGTCACCTATGACTAGAGTGTTGGGTACGTTGTTATGCCTTATGGGCTGTGGTTGAGTGGCACACTGAGTTTGTGGGCTATGTGTCATTTGGGTTGTGTTGGGGGGGGTGCTTGTGTTTCTGCTTTGGAGGTCCCTTTTGCTTGGACAGGTTTTTACTGAGAGCTTCCGTGAATGTAGGTGTGTGTTTTGCGTTTCTATGTGTGTGTTTTGGTGGTGTATGTTTTGAGAGACTATGTGCTGAGTGTGGTGTGGTGCAAGTGTTTACCTTCTCCTCTTGACTGTCTAGTCCAGTCTTAGGTTAAGAGAGCTTTGCTTCCAGTTTGGCTATATAAGTGTATTTCTCACAGGTTGTAGTGTTGGGTGGTAGGAGGAGAGGGTTGTCTGTGTACAAGAGGCAATTGCTGCATTGCCCCAAAATGCCCAGATTCATCAGGTAGACAGGAGAAAACACTGGTAGCTGACCCTTAGACATGCCTGGATAGGTGCTTATTTGTTAAGTACTAGAAACTGTTTTCCTCTAGACAGTGAGGAAAGTTGAATGCTTTAGTAATTTGTAGCTTATTAAGTGCTTACAATAAGTTCTGAACAAGTGCTGAGCTCAAACAAACAGAATTGAGTGCTGAAACTAAAAAACTGGCTACTTCTAAGAAACAAAATTAAGCTAGAAGGCTTCCCTCCAACACAGAAAGGCTTGGGGGCTTAGAAGCCCACAAATAGTCCTGGACACAGCAAATCTGTATCCAGACTAGACTACCCACAGGAAAGGCAGGAAACAAGCTTAGCATTTTTTTTCAACCCACAATATCAATAAATACTTAAATAGTATAACTCTGAAGCTGGTCAGACTCTGAACATCCTTTAAAGACTGCATTCTTAATGATCTTAATATACAAAATGTTTAAGTTCATGCTTTACCACACACACACACACACACACACACACACACACACACACACACACACACACACACACACACACACACAACTACTCACATGTTTTGCAGAGCTGCCTCTATCTGTAAGGGTTTTGCCTGGTCTCTTAATTTCTTCAACATCCTAGTGTCTTGTTGACAGATGACTCTGTGAGCCTCTGAAGTGCCATAATTCTGTGTGCATGCATGCGCACATATATGTGTGTGTGTGGGTGTGTGTGTGTGTGTGTGTGTGTGTGTGTGTGTGTGTGTGTGTGTGTGTGTGTGTGTGTGTGTATGTGTGCATGTGTGTGTGCACTTGTGCAGATATCTTTGTGTTTATATGTTTGTATGCGCACACACACACACACACACGCACACACAAACATATCTATATCTATATCTAACTATATATAAATAGAGAGAGAGAGAGAGAGAGAGAGAGAGATGCATTTTATTATATCCGTATGATGCTTCATTAAAATGGATGGCAATTGGTTCTTTTTGGATCCTCATGTCAATATATGGATGGTAATTGTTGGTTCTTTTTGGATTCTCATGTCAATATATACAATGTGATGATTGTGTGCAACTGTGGTTTAAACTGTCATGGTAACAGAGGCACAAGTGAATGGTAAGCGTGTGCATTGTTGGTGAACTGAGTCTGTTGAATGGTGCCTATGTGTGCACAGTACAGTGTTTAGTGTATATATGTGAGTTCTTCTTTTGGCTGTTCCCGTTATGGATCAACAGAGCAGATCATCTGTTTCCATTTCTTCCTGTCCTCTACATCTTGCTCTGTCACACCAACCATCTGCATGTCCCCTCTCACCACATCCATAAACCTTATCTTAGCCCTTCCTCTTTTCCTGTTACCTGGCAGTTCCATCCTTAGCATTCTTTTACCAATATACCCAGCATCCCTCCTCAGCACATGTCAAAACTAATGCAATCTCACCTCTCTGGCTTTGTCTTCTAACCATCCAACCTGAGCTGACCCTCTAATATACTGAGTCCTAATCTTGTCCATCCTTGTCACACCCAGTGCAAATCTTAACATCTTTAACTAGGGACCAAGTAGATAGTCAGCTTTCCTTTGATAACCATGTTGCCAAAGTGGTTAGAAAATCCTTCTGTGTGACCCATCTGATAATGAAAGGGTTCGCATCAAGATCTAAGGATGTAATGGTGTCCCTCGACTCTTCCCTCATCAGACCCATTATTGAGTACAATGCACCAATTGGAATGTACCTGGCTAGACATCTCCAGCAGCTGGAGAGACCACAGAGGTACCTAACCAAGAGGATTACTGGCCTCAAACAGTTGCCCTATGCAGCACAATTGAAAAAGCTAAGACTGTTCTCTGTTGCATACCGCTTTCTCAGAGGTGATCTCTGTCTAACGTACAGAGCCATGTCCAACCCAGAATTGTTGAACATGCTCCATCTTAGCAAAACCAAATCTACTCGACCTACACGCTCTAGGGATATAAACCTCAACACAACAATGAATAGAACATGCCGGAGGGATAGATTCCCTTCGCAGAGACTTCCCTTACTATGGAACAGGGTCCTGATCTACATAAGACAGAGCCCCTCACTATCACTCTTCAAGAGGAACCTTGATGAGTGAATGGGTAACAGAAAGTTCACACCCGAGATCACACCAACAGCACTATTAGATAGGGGCCAAGGGTACTAGCTGCTAGTACAAGGGTCTAGGGAACTACTAAAGGGGCGGTGAATACCGCACAACGTGGCTGGGCTAATATATGTCTTCAGGCAGATAGCACAGTACCAACCTATGAACTCTGCCATCTCCAGCTCTGACTCCTGCCTTTTTGTCAGTGCCACCATCTCCAAACCATATAACATAGATGATCTCACCACCCTTTTGTAGACCTTCCCTTTCACTCTTGCTTATACCTGTCTGTCACAAATCACTCCTGGCACTCTTCTCCACCCACTCCACCCTGCCTGTACTCTCTTCTTCACCTCTCTTCCACACTCACCATTACTCAGAGCTGTTGATCCCAAGTATTTAAACTCATCCACCTTTGCCAGCTCTACTCCCTGCATCCTCACCATTCCTCTAGCCTCCCTGTCATTCACACACATATATTCTGTCTTAGTCCTGCTGACCTTTATTCCTCTCCTCTGTAGAGCATATCTCCACCTCTCCAGGGACTCCTCAATCTGTTCCCTAATTTCACTATAGATCACAATGTCATTGGCAAAAATCATAGTCCACGCGGACTCCTGTCTCATCTCATCTGTCAACCTGTCCATCACCACTGCAAATAAGAAAGGGCTCAGAGCTGATCCTTGATGTAATCCCACCTCCATCTTGAATGCATCCATCACTCCTACTGCAGACCTCACCACTGTCATACTACTGTCGTACATATCCTGTACCACTCTTACATACTTCTCTTCCACCCCTGACTTCTACATACAATACCACAACTCCTCTCTAAGCACCCTAACATATGCTTTCTCTAAGTCCACAAAGACACAATGCAACTACTTCTGACCTTCTCTATACTTCTCCAACACCCTTAAAACAAACATCACATCTGTAGTGCTGTTTCCCACCATGAAATGATACTGCTGCTCACTAATCATCACCTCTCTTCTTAACCAAGCTTCCACTACTCTTTCCCATAACTTCATGCTGTGAGTGATCAATTTTATCCCTCTGTTCTTACTACAGGTCTGCACATCACCCTTATTCATAACAATTGGTACCAAAACACTTCTTCTCCACTCCTCAGGCATCCCCTCACTTTACAAGATATCATTAAACAATCTCGTTAAAAACTCCACTGCCATCTCTCCTAAACACTTCCATGCTTCCACAGGTATGTCATCTGGACCAACAGTCTTTCCATTCTTCATCTTCTTCAAAGCTGTCCTTACTTCCTCCTTGCTAATCCGTTGCACCTCCTGATTCACTATCCCCACATCATCCAACCTTCTCTCTTCCTCTCATTCTCTTCATTCATTAGACCCTCAAAGTACTTTCTTCAACTGCTCAACACACACTCCACGACTGTGGATACATTTCCTTCATTATACTTTATTACCCTTACTTGCTGTATATCTTTCCCAGCTTGGTCACTCCGTCTAGCCAATCAGTACAGGTCCTTTCCTCCTTCCTTCATGTCTAAACTTTCATACAACTCTCCATATGCTTTATCCTTTAGCCTTTGCCACCTCTCTCTTTGCCAAGCACCTCCTCTCCTTATACTCTGGTCTACTTTCTTCATCTCTCTGACAACCCCACTTCTTTTTAACCAACCTCTTTCTCTGTATACTCTCCTGTACTTCCTCATTCCACCACCAGGTCTCCACATCCTCCTTCCTCTGTCCAGATGTCACACCAAGCACCTTTCTAGGTGTCTCCTTTACCAGGTCTGCTGTAGTTGCCCAGCTATTTGGTAACTCTTCACAGCTGCCCAGTGCCTGTCTGAACTCTTCACTGAACTCCATATCACAATTATCCTTTTTCATCTTCCACCATTTGATCCTTGGCACTGCCCTCATTCTCCTCCTCCTCTTCTTGATCACCAACGTCATCCTACAGACCACCATCCTATGCTATCTAACTACTCTTTCCTCTATCACCACTTTACAGTCTCCAATCTCCTTCAGACTGACCTTCCTGCGTTGGTTACAATGCACCTGTGTGCATCTTCCTCCATTCTTGTATGTCACCCTATGCTCCTTCTTCTTCTTAAAATATTTATTCACCACAGCCATGTGCATCCTTTTTGCAAAATCCACTACCATCTGACCTTCTGCATTCCTCTCCTTAACACCATGCCTACCCATCACTTCCTCATCCCCTCTATTCCCCTCACCAACATGCCACTGAAATCTGCTCCAATCACCACTCATTCAGCCTTGGGTAGACTCACCACCACTTCATCCAACTCACTCCAAATTTTTTTCTTTCTCATCCATTGCACACTCAGCTTGCAGACCATATGCAGTAACAGTATTCATCATCACACCATCCATGTCCAGCTTCATAAACATCACTCTATCCAGCACTCTTTTCATCTCTAAAACACTCTTGGCATACTGTTCTTTCAGGATGACCCCTACCCCATTTCTCTTCCCATCCACACCATGATAGAACAATTTGAACCTGCCTCCAATACACCTGGCTTTATTCTCCTTCCATCTTGTCTCTTGCATGCACAATATATCATCTTTTCTTCTCTCCTCATATCAGCTGGCTCTCTTCCTATAGCAGTCATACTGCCAACATTCAAAGTACCTACCCTCACTACCACACTCCTAACCTTCCACCCAGGCCTGGATCAATCCGGTATGGAAATCTGAGTTGTTTGAATGTCATTTACAAAAGTTTTACAGCGGATGCCCCTCCTGACGTAACCCTCCCCATTTATCTGGGCTTGGGACCAGCACAAAGAACTGCACTGGCTTGTGCATCCCCAGTTGCTGGGTTTAGTATATATATATATATATATATGTATATCTGTGAGTGATTTTTTTTTAATGAACGTACATGTGTCTTTGCATTTTGAATGAGTGCAAATAAGAGATTTTAATGCCAGATCACTGAACACTGGGGATGAAGAAGATTCCACCTATATTTTTTGAGTGCTGTTAGAGTTAGTCTATCTATAAAATAGAAAATATGTGGGGCGTCACACACCCCACTCCCACATGATGAGTACAAGGAAAGTTTGTCTCAATGCAAAAACACTTGTTTTAGTATTTTTGTCTTTCAATAGTATAAATGTTGACAGTGTGAGTTCAATGAGTTTATCACTGACCGAAGATAATTTTAACAAAGATGCTGAAACCTTGCACTGTTTACACTCAAGATTACATATAGACCAACTTAGCACATATACTGCTTCCATAAGGAATATAAAGGGAAGACAATTTTTTTGGGGGAGAGTAAGTAAACACATATACACACATTTTGTGTGTGCGCATGTCTGTGAGAATGTACATGTATGCATGCACTTATGTACTTAAAGAGGACATTTATAATGACCACAGTGAAAGTAAAAATGGTTTAATATACTTTAGCAGTGGATGATTTATGACTGGGTTTTAAGATAGCCATTTAAAAAATTAACATTTTCTTTAAGGCAAAATGAAGTCACTGAGTATAAACGTTGGTGTCTCTATTCTGCAGTGCAGTAATATTCAACTCTGCTGAGTCCTACAGTTTTAATTTTGAAGTACAGAAAACATATCAGCAAAAGGATTGTGCTGCCAAGCTTCTCTTCAGGTCAAGTTAAGCAAAATGACTAACTTCTGCAGGAATCAGGAATGTTTTTATTCATCATAATCCATAAATTCTGTTTTCTGCTGTTTATGCTTTGTTTTCCAATGGACATTATCAAAAATATATGAAAAGAAACACTGCAGCAAAGCCTTGGAGGCAGAATCCCGTATCTAACCAGCAATTATAGCTAATATTAAAGTTATTTAAGTGAAGCCAATTACTGCATTATTACCTTCTTTTGCACCACTCACAGCAGGGATGTCACCGGATAATGGTTTACATGTAGAGTTAATCACTTTGATGGATTTCTGTCTGATCCCTGCAAATTAAGTTCTGGTTCTGCCATATTAAACACAAGACTGAGGATTACTGTTAATATATCTAAAGCTCAGCATGTATAAATTTTGAGTAAATCAAATATGAATTACTCAAGCAGTATCTGACATCTGTCTTAGTAAAAAAAAAGAAAAATCCTTAAAAAGGTTTTGTTCATTCTGAGTGTATGTGTACAGGGCATTTTGTCACAGTAACCAGCTTGCGCTATGAATTTCTATTTAGGTTCAGCATGTGAAATTATATAACATGCTTTTTTTATAACAGCATTCATGTTTATCTGCAGAAAGTACTACCTTTGTAAGAGCAGTATGCTGTAAAATCAGTGTTGTAAATTAAAAACAAGAAATTAAATGAACGTTTTGAAAACGTATACAATGACTAAATTAAAATCTTCATTGAAAATCTCAGCCAGTACTTGGAAAACAACCATTTGGAAAATCTCTGTTCTTTTCCTGAACTATATACACACACATATATTCACATTCACAGATCATGCATGTAAATTGTCCTGACCTGAGCACGTTTGCTTTTATATTCCTTTGAGATTTTTGATTTTTGATTAGTACCTCCTTTTCGATTAATTACTCCACATCCTGCTCTTGTATTTTCCTTCAATTTCTTAAAGCCAGTGGTGCAAGACTCAGAAAAAATATATTATCATTGGCAAAAAAATGGTACTTACGTATTATCACAACCAGATTGCAGAGCAGTCAGCAATGCATAAGTAGCGATTTCTGCAGTTTCCAAAATGTTTCTACGAGTAATGTTTAAATTCTGCCCCTATTTTCTGGGGCAATTTTCAGAAACGTGAGTCAGTACTTGGGAACAAGAGAGCACAAGGGATGAATGACCTTAGAATGAGTTACTGTTGTTTCTGGGACTCTGTATTTAGCGCCCTTTTTTATTTAAAGGTCTGGTTCTCCATGGGCTTGAATGCAGTTGGCCGCACTGAAATTTTTCAAGTCTCCAGATGTGTAGGTATTATTAAAGATACCACGAACAACAGAAAGTAGTGTACTGAGTGCAAAACCTTCTCCGTTTTTACTTCCACTGTCATTGTAATGCAAAACGACTTCCTTCCCTGGCACTGAAACAGTCTTTCTGGGAATTGTGGAGAAGTACAACAATGGCTATAAACAAACAAAACTTAACGGGCACCTTCCTACTTCTGAAAAATAAAACATCTCCTCATCCATATCACAACCACATTTTGTAACATGCTGTCACTGTTAATGTGATCTCAGAATGACTTTTCTCTTAAGTGAAAAGGGGTGTGTGAAGCGATAACTACTGTTTTGGCACTGTCAGAATGACATGTAGGAATCTTACGTAATGTAGTGTGCCCTGCTCATGTTATTTTGGTGGAAGTTACGCCGGTAAAGGATGGTCCCAAGGAAGAAGAATTTGCCTGTTACTCCACTTCCTCTTTCATAACAAAGGTGATCCAAAAATGATTTGAACTTCACACACCCCATTTCAGTTTACTATACAGTCGTTTCGCGATCACATCAGGAAGAACCCCAGGTTACAAGATCTGGTTGTGATAATATGTTAAGTACCCAAAAACATTTACAATAACTTGTCTGTGATGGAAAAGTTCTCATTCATAAAATGTATTGTATTCATTGCTTCACAATAATGTATTTGTTGTTAATGTTTCAGTTTGCAGTGCACAGAAATGCAAACACCATTGGCAGAGTAGAATCTAACCAATTTGTTTAGTTAGTTTTGATGTTGTCATGGGTTTATTACAAGCACTCATGCACTTGTAGTAGACTCAGTTTTGTATACCTTCAATCTCATTCTAGAATTCCAGCTATTAAGCTTTTCTACCAAACCATTAGCTTATTCCATGTTCAGCATGATTTAAGAACTTTTGTGTAACATCTATTTGTTGCTATATATCATAACAAGTATTATTTCTTTCCATGTTCCAGGCCACAAAGCTGTTAAAAGAACATTCATCCCTTTCTCAAAAACATACTTTTCCATATTTTTAGTACATTCATCATTTTTATCTGTTTTCTTACATTTTTATTTATTTAGTGCTTTTTGTCTGTTATGTAATATAGGCTGGACCCAGGACCCTGAGAGGTGGGCTTCATGAAATTGATATATCTATATCTATATATATATATATATATATATATATATATATATATATATATATATATATATATATATATATATATATACATGCTCATTGGAACATATACATGAAGATTTGCTCTTTCTGGCTTAAGTCAGCTTACCAAACCTAACTATCTCAATCAAGCCTACTACAGATCACATTACTGCTACCTAACGAACAGCACATGATCCAGTTTAATTAACATTACTAAAAAAATGTATTTCCTGCAAGGGGGAGTGCCTCCTGTATCTGTAGTCTGAGTGCTTAACTTCCTACTCCAGATATTAAAATATACTACCGCTTAAATTACACCTCCTCAGAGAAAGGTATACATATTTAATTTTTGATCTAAAAATTATGTCTTCATTTTAAAAATATTGGGCATTATTGAATGATATTCCATTTACAATAATATGGTAGCCCCTAGCATGGAGGCAAATACAAAAGACATTTTCAAGCTCCTAATATACCCTTCACAGCTTGGTGATAATATTTTAAGAAAGTGTCCACAAAAGCTTTTAAACTGCCCATCACCAATAAAGACAAAACTGTGAATAGATAAATACACAGCTAGATAATGTGTATATATGTGTGTGTGTGTGTGTGTGCGGGTGTGTGTGTGTGTGTGTGTGTGTGTGTGTGTGTGTGTGTGTGTGTGTGTGTGTGTGTGTGTGTGTGTGCAGGCTAGGGTTAGGGCAATGGTTAGATAAGGGCATAGCTTCAGTGTTTGAGTGTGTTTGTGTGTGTGTGTGTGTGTGTGTGTGTGTGTGTGTGTGTGTGTGTGTGTGTGTGTGTGTGTGTGTGTGTCTGTGGTAGCATATTCAGGTTAGGGTACGGGGTAGATGAAGGCATAGTTTTAGTGCATCTCTATGAGAGTGTATGTGAGTTAGGTTTAGAGTAAGGATTAGGTTGGGGAATAGATCCAGAGGTTTGAATATGTGTATGTTCGTCTGTGTTTGTGTGTCTGAGTCTGTGCAGTGGTAGTTAAAGGCAAGAAGTAGTGTTAGGGTTAGGAGCAGGGAAGTGTTACATTTATAATTAGTATGCCTTAATAAGTTGATGCATTGGGGAAAGCCCCTCTGCTCACCTTAATAATGAGTGCTAACCCTAATCTTAACACTAATCTTGCCTCTATCATTAACCCTAATGTTACATCTTACCTTAAAAACAAACTTTCTTTAATAATACCACTTACTCATATAAATGTGGGTTTAGAGTTATGGAGGGTGTAAACATCACAAAGGAAAATTGTTTTTGTTTTCCTATCTTTTGTAGGTTTAAATGAATGTTCAAATTTATTTTTGCCTACAGTATGTTTTGTTTTTGGTGTTGAATGAGTTTAATCATATAAGCTAGAATCATATTTTATCAGCATGACATGTCAGCTGATTTTCAGTAAGACAAAAAACACTTAAAATACTTACCCCAGGATTTAATAAACTAAATCTAGGCACCATGTAGAGGCCACATGGAATGTATCCTGTACATGTAATGCATCTGTGTACATGGTCACAGTTCCCCCTTGGCAGCGTGCCATGGAGTGCTGCTGAGGAAGAGCGTAGGAACAGGTTTAGTGACTCAGTGTAGGAAGAAGTGTAGGAGCTATCCGTGGTTGTGGATGGCCTATACTGTTCTCTGCTACTGTTGAAATGCTGTGAAATGGGTCAAATGTGTAATATTTTATTTTAAATATTTTTTCTGGGTTTTTTTTGCATGTTTGCACAGGTCGGCACAGAGCAAAGGCATCTAAAAAAACCCGTATGTCATTAATTATCATAATGACGTATTTTGCTTATTTTAAATATTTTTCTGTTTTTTTTCTGTGTTTTTTTTTTTTTTTTTATTACTGTTTGCGTGGCCCAGCACGGTGTGCCGCAAAGCTGAGCGCTGCTTATACATACATAGCTGACTGTTGTTAGACACCTAAAAATAGAAACCGGATGTAATTAATTATTTATGTCTGTGTTTATTTAAGTGTGTTTGTATGGTGAGCCGCTGTGCTTAGCAATGCTAACAGGTAGCCCAGTAGTATATCTGAAGGTATACATCCTGGGTTCAAGTCTGTAGCACTGATAAGATATCTATAATTTAATTCCTTATATATGTTTAATTTTAAAAACAAATTTGTGAAATATGTCACTATTGTGCTGTGCTGAACAGTGCTTAAACATGCTAATCGCTACTTTTTTTGTGCAGTGCTAAGCTTAGCTAAGACCTTAGTCATGTGAGTTTTTGCACTGCTTACCTGAGCTTAGCTGGTTTGAGTAATGTGAAGCAATGCTGCACTTTTTTGAAAGTTGCTCAGTGATGTGTAAGGGTTGGAAAACAGCCTATATTAGGCACAATAGGCAGGAATTCTGCAACAATCTTTGAAGTCTGGTCAGCTGGTGATATGGCAAGTGGTGCTGGTGAAGGTGCGTGCTTTGGGGCACTGAGATTAAGTGTTCAGGAGTCCAGGGTATTTGTTGGGATCCTGGTAAAAAATCATGAACCCAGGCAGCTGCAGGATGGTTTCCAGGGCTCGGAGTGTAAGGCAGAGGCTTGGGACTGGTTGGCCAGGGAACTCACCAGTATTATTGGTATCCCTCACACAGGTGAGTAGTGTTGTCACCATTATGGTGACCTGAAGAGGAGAAAGAGGGGAACCTTGGACACCTGAGTCCAAGAAGCCATAGCTGGGAATGCCACACAGATATGTGAGTATGTTTTCCTCCAATATGCAAGCTGAATGTCTGCAAAATTGGTATGCACAATGGTGTGCTTCTCTCCCAACAGCTGCAGCTGAGAGGGCACGTAATGTTGAATGCTATACTGGGGCCTGGCCAGGTTGTGCTGTGAGTGTGGTATGTATGGCTTTATTATGCTAACTGTAGTGCAATAAGCAAGACAGAGTAAAGCAATTACTGCAATGAAGTATACACGATAAAAACTGTAGTGCAATAAATGGGCAAGTAGAACTGTAATGCAATAAAAGGGCAAATAGAGGTGTAGTGCAATAAATGAACAATAACATCTACATTGCAATAAACAATAAACGATACCGATAACAGTAAGTAAAATGGTGTACAGTAGGATTGTGTTGTCATAACCATTGCAGTAGAGCTGTATGCATTACTTGTCTATGGTAAGGTTGCTGCAGTCAACACTGTAATAGCTGTAGAATGCAAAACTAATGGGCTGCAAGCTGTATTGTTTAACTCATAGTATGGTCCAAGGCTGTCTCCATGCCAATATTGGTCACAGAATGCTCTCTGTTCCTCCTACTCCAGGTAATAAAGTTATATGAGTGAGGTAGCCCACTCTATGGCTAAATATTGTGTGGACTTCACAGACATTTATCAGTAATACCAATAAAGTGTTCAGCATTGTTGATTCCTACAGAAATCTGTTTTAATAAATGCATTATGACTGTATTCCATGCGGGTTCCTATTAGATAACCGAAGACGCATTCTTTCGAATGCGTCTTGGTCAAACTTGAAAACACGAAAAGGCTAAATGATGAAGTGGCATATAAGCGAATTCTTTCCCTGGGAAAGAAATCGCTTGGTTGCATCTGTTACTTTGCCATTTTCGTCACTGTAGTATGATCTCAGTGTTGGTATATTTAAGTAGGGGGGGTGTGGGGGCGAAGCCCCCTCTCCTTATGTTATGTTTTTTTTTTTGGAACAGCAATTTTTTCCGTTGGAAAAAAAATCATTGTTCTAAGCATTCGAGTTTGTAAGCTTTCACTTACATGGGGTCAGTAAATCATCATTCACTTTTCTAAGCGTTCGATGATTTAATACAGACCCTTCTGTGCATGTGTGTTTTACTGTCAGTGCATCCAAGTATACCACTGTAATAGTTCTGGAATACAAAATGAATTCAGTCCCATAATGCTGTCTTTTTCTCCCACTCCAGGAACAAAAGATATATGGGGGAGGTAGCCCATGTTATCAACAGATATGATCATGGTTACATTTCACAGACACTTATCAGCAATACCAATAAAGTGCTAAGCAACATAGCTGATTCCTAAAGAAATTTGTTTCAAAAAAATGCAGTACAACTATTTGCCATGCATGTGTGTGTTACTGTCACTGCAGTCAAATATAGCACTGTAATAGTTGTGGAACGCAGAACAAATTCAGTCACATAATGCTGTCTTTTTCTACCACTCCAGGAATAAATGGTATGTGGTATATGGTTGAAATAGCCCATGTTATGAGCAGATATTATTGTGCTAACATTTCACAGACAGCTATCAGCAATACTAATAAAGTTAAATGTTTTGGAAATGTCCCCTGCAGTCACAGCTATTGGATTATATTTCCATGCCTGCCACCTAAGGCCTGACAGATGTCTAGTTTATGCACTGTACACAAACATGCCTCTCAAGTGTCACAAATTCACGTAATGTAATTAAAACTGCCTGATCCATCTATCACACGATTAGGAAAAAAATGATTACCTGGAATGCAATGTATTACCAAATCTGCTTACAGAACATCTTGGTAGTTATAAAAGTCCACATTATGTGAAAGTATTCTTTGTAGTTGTATACCTGAATTGTTATTGCTTGGCCTGTACTGACCCATGCTAACAGCTTGAGGGGTATGTACAAGCTACATCACCTATAGGAAAATTGTAGTTACTGTACTCAGAATTGACACAACACACTTGTAGCGTATTTATTATCAGTGTTTTCAGGAATATAGTCTGCATTGTCAGTAATGGATTGTTACTCTGTTTCCCCACCCCTTACCTTAATTTATTTACTGTTATTTATTATTATTATGATTTAATATTAACATATGTTGTTAAATAAACTATATTTTTGCAAAATGTGACATAATATTATGTAGTACTATGATTCACTATTAACATTCTTTGTTAAACTATTTTGTTGCCCTTATGGATTACTTCTTAATGGCATGCTCTTGCCATACTGACTGTTATGTTATTTACTGTTGTGTTACACATGCTATACATTAATGTGTATTTGGATTAATTAAAATGATGTTCCAGTCTGCTAATATTAACAGTGGTTTGATTATTACTAACCTTAGCTTATTGCAATACCTCATTCACCACAGCACAAGGTAGGCTACCTTGCCTCAACTGGCCATGGCACTGGCCATGGCACTGGGATCCAGCATGTCTGGGACACAGACCGATGGTGTCCACTCTGCTGCCCTTGCACTACCTATGGCATCAGGTAATACCACCCCAAGGGATGAGGCCCAGCCCCCTCTGAGAGTGGTGGTGGAGGGGGTGTTGTCACTTGGGATGGGCTACCAGTCTTGGTGTGCAGGATAGTCTACCATGGGTTTGACTGTCACCTGCATCTGATTGAGGGCATGCTGGCTGACCTGGTGGGGCAGCCTCATCCTGGTACCCACCCTCCAGCACTACCACCCTTGGGGCAGTAAAGGAGCAGTGCCAACAGTCCCATTGGTGGGGATGTGTGTCATGCTGTTGCCAACTGGAGGCACATTGGACTTGGATTCCACAACACCCTCCCTATCCAAGGTTTTCAACCCCTCATGTGTCACACACTGCCCCTGTCTGCTGTCTTGTCTGTCTTGTCTGCCTGTAAATGCATCCTCACTTACACAACTTACTTCCCCCTCATGTGCCTATGTCCCTTCCCCAACAATCCACTCTCACTTTTAAAAAAAATGGCCATCTGTCCCAAAAAAATATATCGTTCCATACATAGCTCTCCATTTCACACGTGTCCACTGGACATATGTAATTTTGTCCAACTGGCTTGACAACACAGTTATGTTTTCCTCACCCCTCTCTCTCTTGAGAGTTCAAAGTCATATACAGATTCTGTCAAAGTGTACATTTGTTACTGTACAAGAAATGGATAGCTATGGTTCTTTCCTGCACCCTTCCTGCACATAACTACCTGCCTTTCGCTATGTTTTTCACCCTGATTGCATCCCATTTCACCACTTTCCTATCTCCAGAATTTTCTTTTCTTTACATTTTTTAGCACAATGCATGCAAAGCAGCTTTGCTAAGCTATATGTGTTTTAAAACATGTAATATACATCTACAGACCACTGCATTAACCTGCCACACCACACAACTCTTACTTAAAAGAGGTGGTTTAAAGAAAACATAGTAATTGCCAGTTACAGTCATTAAGCATATTCAGAGGAGCTGTGAGCTGCACCATGCTGTGCAAACTTGATTAAAAAGTAATTAAATTAAAAAGAGTAAAAATGGGAGTGTACTTTGGACTCTGGTGCAATAGTACACCACTAAAAAGCCAAAGACAAAATAATGGATGTAAGTGAGGCTTGTGATAGCAGGTAAATGTGCCCTTCAGCAACAACATGTAGAAAGATACACACTACGGCATTAATGGCAAAGTACATGTTCATCTGGGACCCTGATGCACACATACATCCATATAAATCCATGCACATACTGATGGATGTAGAAAATGTACGTCACAGCCTATATGTGTGCAAATATATCTTGCAAATACACCTACTGCAACAGTGACTCAGTAACTCAGTCGGTTAATTGCTTTGTAAGCAGTACATTTCACTACACACAGCCCTGGGTTCAAATCCAGTGGTGTGTAGAAGTGAATTTACAGTATTGTGATGGCAGCAATTAATGACTGAGTCATGCACTCTTTAGCCATACAATGCATTTCAAATGACATGTCGGCTTTTCACATGATGGAGGTCACAGGCCTGCAGGTAGGAACACACTTCACATATCTCTGTAGCAAAACTATATGAGCATAAAGTGTCACGTCATGCAATAATATGCATTCACACATAATGTCAACACAGGTACTGTAAATGTGGGCCACTAATATTCTTCCAAAGTCACTTTACAGATTATCACAGCTGCACAGCTAACATACACATTGGAAGTCCCTGCTTGTAGCAAGGTCTGCCCTCGTACATGCTGCAAATTACTACTAGAGTGTAACACGTGGCATGGTAGTTGCCCAAATGGTGGGCATTTTCTTATATTTATACTCCCTCTTACTAAAGGACATATCAAACATGTTGCCTAGTACTATGTTAGTGATACCATTGCCTAACATACTTACCTTAAACACATGCCTTATTTGGAGTGGAAAGGGTAGCCTCAATCTGGCTCTGCCTCTACAACAAGGCTGGCACAGCTCTCACAGTTACTCTTGCAGGTTTTTGCTCTCCAAAGTGTTCACACTCTCTGCCTATGTCTGTTACCTGCAGCAGCAACTGCAACCTGTAGCACAAACATCTCTGTGGTAAGGTTTCTGCTACAGACCCACCCTCTGTGACAATGAAGTCTCAAAAACCTAGTAATGTCCAGAATAACATACCAGAAATTCCCCCTAATCTACATGAAGGCCTTATATATTGTACAGTGGTTGCATGTCATTTGCTGATGATAGTGCAGATCAGCTGTGTTAGCTGCAATTAGCATTTCAGACCCCCAGGTTGGTTTAGAGGCAATCACCTGCTGATGAGAACCATGTTTAAAAGGCAAGCAGTTGGCTATGGGAAACTAGTCTGCATGTGGATTTCCTCACACAGAGCACTCCTTTTTGAAAATGTTACTATCACTTTATATCAAGAGAGGAGTACTGCACTCCATCAAGTATGTAAACTTTTTTATGTACAACAGGATGCAGCTGTGTGAACATACTTATAGGGAATAAAGATTACAGCATTAAACCTTTCCTAGACCTGTGATAATGACATGTCATTGATCTCCTGCTTTCGTACACCTACAGAGGATGTACAATACATCAAGGGTGCATTGTCTGTTGTCATTCTGGCATACTGGGCTCATTGGACTGTCCCTTTATAGGGACTGTAAAAGCACACTGCTAATTGTGTGGCGCTGTTCCTATGACATATTATTGGGGGGTTACCCGTAATGGACACACCGCAATAGACTCGAGTGCTAGGTGTATGATCATACAGTAGTATCTGTCATGGCACATCTGACTAGTGCTACTATCTCTGTTGTATCCACACACATATTATGTTGAACAGTGTGGAATATGACTTGTATGAGCAAGCAGTGGATAGTGCCAGCCATTTTGTCCTTGCTATATCTCTATGTAGTGTGCTTCCATGTATGTGATCCTGTAATGCATTTCCCTTTTATTGTCTTTCAGGAATCATGTATCCTAGATGCCATGCACCCTTCTCTGATGTGGAAAATAAAATTACACTTGAAGGACTAAGGCTCCATCATCACATCCTACTGTCCAGGGGGAGGCAAAACAGAGAACAGTGGGCTGCATTGTGGGGAGACCTTGTCTGTGATGTGAATGACACTGGCCATCAGGGCAGGACATATGAGCAGGTTTGCAACTGGGCAACAGACATGATCAATGCTGCACGATGAAGGGCAACAGATGTAGCCAGGGATTGTGCCATTACCGGTGGAGGGCCTTCAGTGGAATAACCACTCTCAGCCATTTAGGAATTCCTGTCAAACTTAGGCACATATGACAGCTCCTAGGCATCCACCACACCATACATCATGGAGGTGGGTGCCACAGTTTCCACAGCAGAGGAGCATGCAGGTAGGTTCACTGTGATCAGCATTATAATACTGTCACAGTCAGTGTGTCAGACTGTACATACATTTACGTGGGTGTCAGGTCTTTGCTCTTGGGGGGTTTACCTCAGTTTTACTCTCATACTCAGAAAGTGACTAATACAAGTAACACAGTAGCTACTGTAAATGTGAGCTATATGGATGTATTACCTTGTGCTGTGCTGCAAATTGCACTAATACTGACATTACCTCACCCTCAACTTTTCAGAGGTCCATCAGGAATTGGCCAAGGCTGTGGTCCTGCTTCTGGTAAGCATGGCACTATTTTGTTAAGGAATATTTATATTCTATTAAAGTTAAGGGCCAGAATAATGCCCTATTTAAACATGATTTTGTGTGCAAACAGGGTAGAATGTTTTTAATTTCCATTATGAAACAGGTATATAAGGTTCTTGGAGGGGGTAATCACAGGAGTGTAGTTGAACAAATAGAAACACTTTGGCAATGACAATAAAGAAAAGATAAGCCTCCTGGTTTAAATGAGGCATTTACTATAAAATGCCTTTTAAAAACAAAAGGATGAAAGGACATTAAATTAGGCAGTGAAACATGTATTTCATTATATTTGTTAAGATAGGTGTACTGGGTTGTTATGTGTTGATTTATCAATTATAATGTCATATTGCTTAATATGGTGTTGAGGGCTGAATCTGTCCCAGAGGTAGACATCCCTCTTCTGCCTCTATTGTCACAGTGCAGTCAGCATGCCCACACATACCCAGCCCTGGAGGCCACAGATATTAGACAGTCAGAGGTTGGGGACATTGAACAGGAAAGTATGAAAACTATGGCTCCAGTGAATGTAGACACTGGCCTTAGCCAGAGAGCTGGTGAGGTCCCACACAGGCAGATTGACAGGGATACTCACAGGAGGTCTGCTGTCTATCTACCACCTGTTCCAGGTGTCACATCATGGGTCACTTGGCACATGTTTTGGACCAGCATGGAGGCATAGGCAAATTCGGAATGGAACACCAGACTTATTCTTAGGGTTATGGATGCATTACAGTCTGACATCCATGACTGTCTCCACTGCATTGGGGACACCCTGGATCAGTTGACTGATGCAGTGGACAGAAGATGGCTGAGATAGTGTCTCTCTTGGACCACACATTGTCTGTGCTGGAGTGTGTGGTTAGAGTTGAGCATCGGACTCATGGACGTAGGTCAGCAAACCCATCTGCTGAGAGTCCATATGGCCATGCACAATAACGGTCCCATAGTGGCAGTGCATCCAGTGCTACAGAGAGGAGTGTGCTGTCCACACCATGATGTGGCAGGCCATGCCTCATGGTCCTGGGCATTCCCATGGGGGACATGGTCCCAGTAGACAGCAGTCACAGTCAGGTACTAGCACCACTTCTGACCTTGTGCATGGAGGTGCCAGTGCAACTCCTGGCAGAACCAGTTCCCGTGTTCGGGGCCAGCGATGGTGAACTGTCAACTCTACCATGTACAGTCCAAAGCTGTCCAATGTACACATATGTAGGGCTAGCACTGAGCTTGACTGTGTGCACGCACACGCTCACATACCACTGTCAAACGCAGGTTCACCTACAGAAATACACAACACCTTTCCATGGTTCATCCTACCTGCTTCCCTTCCTGACTCACACACATGCTATCAACCATTTGGGTCAGCTTGGGCCTCCTGCACCCCCCCCCACATAAAACCCTGTGCAACTGATGACACCTGTGCCGCATCCCTGTCATCCTCACCATCGATGCATGCAGAGAAAAGAAGCTATGTGTCTGATGTACAGGGTGACTATATTAGTTAACATGTTGTTTTGTCATGCCACTTGTAGTGCTTAATGACAGGTACTGTATGCTGACATTTCTCACGAGTACGCTGCATACTTCTGTGTACCTTATGTTGAATGATATTGTACTGTCTATATAGTTACACAATGACAGGTGTATCAAGGACCTGTTTATGTTTCTATTTGAGGAGTCTGTTGGGGTAACCTATGGATACACAGCTGCAATAAAGCAGCACAGGATGGCATGTCAGCACAGCAGAAATATGTGTTCAGCAAGCTACAGCACTATAAGTGCGTGGCTCCATAGGTTCATATGTGTATAACAGGCTAACAAGGATAGTGGCGGCATTCAGCGTACTTGTGCATCCCTAATCTGTGAATAGATCTGCTACCCTTGATAAATGTCACCAGGGTTTTGGGTACCCATTCATTTCCAAGCTGTGGTAATGGAGATGACTCATATACAAACATCCTGTGTCCAGTTCAGACAGTTGCCCAACACCCACCATGATTGTCGAGTTTGGCATCCCATTTTGTAATCTGCACATGCTGTGTCACAGCAGATATGTGCATCATATGCATGGGGGGGGCTGTTTCACGTACGGCATACTGTCTTTGTTACATACCTGTCTCTGCAGTGTGTACTATGTATACCACAATGATGTTGTTGGTGTGTAGAACACGTGAAGCATGTGATAGTACTGTCATGTATATGTGGGAGGCACACAGTGGGCTCTGACACCTCTCTGTATGGAGCCCTACACATTCCCTCCAAAGCATTTAGGAGATAGACTGCGTGTGTATGGTCATGACACGGACCCCATAGGACATGTTATCTATGCTGTGCATTGGTGTACCATGAAACCTGTATGGCTGCTACAGTTATACAATATGCCTGTGTAATTACATAGCAAGAGTGTCACTGCACACAGTGATAGCAGTGGTGACTGCCACATTCAGTATAGCAGTGACAATCTGAGATTTACATCCAAAACCTGTTGTTGTATGTTGTACAACAGTGAATGTATCCCCACATCTTACCTCTACTCTCTGTGTCCATAACTCCATGTGTAATGGCTGAAGAGTGTGCAATGTGTGGACACTACAATATTTTGCATGGGTGGATGATCTCCCATAGGGTAGTATTTTGCAGTCCAATACCACAAAATAGATAAACAAATTAAAATCCACAACGTGGCCAGCAATCGATATAAAAAAGAAAATTTATTACAAACACAGACCAACACACTTAAAACCAACACTGTTCTAGTGTCTCGGCCTACAGGCCTTCTAGGAGTTAATAAGCAATAAAAATGCATCAATAAATACTACTAACAATTAACAGCAATAATACAATTATCCAATAAAAAAACTTTTACAAGAGAGATTTCCAGCTAAATTCCCTGTTAAGACCAGTAGGTGTCAGGGTTCCATATTTTAAAATAAAGATAGATTCTTTATATAACAATTTATTCTTCAAGAGGGTCATATTCTCAGCTGAAATATGTTCTAAAATACATCCCTTTAAGTCACTATAACCCCCACCCCCATGAACAGCATTAAAATTAAATGCTAGGGGGCTTTCACACTTATTATTCTTAATATCTCTTTAAGTGTTCCTGCAACCTTATTTTAAAAGATCTTTTACTTTCACCAATATAAATAGGTTGCAGGAACACCTCAAGGAATAAATTACCCCTTCTGTATTGCATGAATATTCCACTATAGGCTTATATCTAACACCATTAATATTATCAAAAAATCTAACCACATGTTGGCATATAGAATAACCCCCGCAGGCCCAAGAACCAAAATTACACACCTTTTTATTATATCCCAATTTCGGTACACAAAACTTACTGTGGACCACCTATCTCTTACACTTCATCCCATCTTTAGGGATATCAAGGGGATAGTCCATAGATTCTTAACACAACCTTTCCCTTTAAGAAGAAAGGGCCAATAGGACCTTATAATATCAACAATCTCCTGGGTCAACAAATTAAACACAGTCACAAAATAAACCTTTTTACCATCTCTATGGGGGTAATCACCTAACTTCGCATCTACATCTTTTTTTCTGCCATAATTACTCCTACCAGAACAATCCAATTCACACAATCTTTCAAGGGCACTAGTAATAACTTCAACACTATAGCCTCCTTTTTAAACATGATACAAGTTCCAATAATTTCCTGTTCTAAAACCCTTATATCACTACACAATCTCCTCACATGTATTTCACCATAAGGCAGAGCATTCAGCAAATGGGGCAGATGGCAACTTCTACCATCTAGAAAATGCCCCCATTATTAAATTATGGTTGGTTCTGTGTGGGAGTCTGTGACAGCTCCCAATATGCAATTATCTGCTAATGTACTCAGTCAAAGGTCACTGATGGTGGCTGTGACTGCAGAGAGTGAATAGGTAGATGGGGTATGCCAATAATGGAGGATGGTGAACCCCACTAATGACTGGCATCATTGCAGTGCAGGTCTCCTGATGCTGTCTTCCCAGAGTATGACTGTCAGACACTTTGCTATCCACCAGCTGACATAACACTCTGTACATGACATACACAGTTTCCAGCAAGGCCTGCTGGCCTAATAGTGTCATACACCTTGTCAGGCCATGGTTGGTGGAGTGAGACATATGTCCGACATCCATTGCATAGTGTAACAGTCGATGGGCTCCACTGGTTGCAGTCAGTAGGCATGATCTAGCCTTGAGCAAAAGAAACAGTATTTGGTCCAGTCTCACTAGCTGTACAACAGTGTCAGTGCATGTATCTATGCTAACTCCTTTCATGGCATGTAAGTTGACATGACTCACAGATCTGGGGACACCACTTGGCACTACATGTTAGTTGTCCTCTGTGCAAGTAAGTGTTGTAGTTACTTCAAGCATGTTGCAGGAAGAGAGTCATGTAAGCTGTCTGTGCAGAGTACAGACAGACACTTTAGGGAAGTGTAATATGTTCACACTGTGTTGCTTAGTTGTGCTGCGGCTCACTTGCCCAAAGGATAGTCCAGGCCCTTACCTACAATGCCCTGCAGCAGTGCCATGACATCCCCACACAGAGAACCAAGGTATTGCATCATGTGTTTACCAGTATGGGTGACCAGTACAGCACCCCCAATGTGAGGTCCTCTTTGGTAGGATCTGGCCACAAATCAGTCTACTTAGAACTACTGGCACATACCTCTCCCTTGTAGACAATACAGACATATATGTCAAGACAGCCATTTATTTACTCCTGTGGGATGGTTGACATAGTATGAATGCACTTCCCCCTTCAGATGAGACAGGCAAGTATGCAGAGCTCTACACCCATGCATTATGTCAGCAGCATTACAATGGCATAGACTCAGCTGAACATGACAGGAATAACACAGGCTCATCATGGCTCAGCAAACTTGACTGGTGGACAACTACCATTAGCAGATTGTACAATAACAGGTGGATAGTGCTGTGTGATATTTGGGATGAGGGTGCCCCCCTAACATGGAGCCAGTACCTTCTCAGCTAAAAGAAGTGAGTAGTGTTGTTGTGATGTTGAGTAGACATGGTAAATGACAAAAGTAGCCACCCATGCAAAGCAGAACCACAGCACATAGTATAGTTGTGACCTCAAAGGACAGGCCCAGATCGTCTCTGACCTCATACATCATGATGCCATATATGATGGGTCTGGACTCATACCTACCTGTACACTCACACTGTCTGCATCAGCTGCACTCCCTTGTCCACGCCACATGTGACACATGATATTCCTACAACCTGTCCCATTGCTTCCAGATTTACAGAGCAGTTCATAACTGGCCTCTCATTGGAAGATACACAGCATCTATTACACATGCTAACATTCCAGACTGCATCCCACATGTGATCTGACATGGATTACTAACACCAGTGGGAAACCCTTGCAATCATACTGACACTAGTGGATGCACAGCAGCTGAATGAACAATTGCAGCTGTTATACCCTTGCACAGACGTGGTGCATCCACTGACCAACATAACTATAAACCTCTTTCTCTGAATATCCATACCTGTATGCCCGTAGGTGCGATCATCATGGAGCTGATAAGCACACATATATGTTTTCTACACACAGTTGACTGTACACAGTTTCGATGTGTGACAGGGAGAGCATGACTGTTACATGTGATGGACATTTCCAAGGCAGTCACCATGGACCTGAGTGAGGGTACATCAGGACATACAACACCCTAGACTCATCCAAACCATCTGATTATATCCACTGCTCAAGCAACATTTACAAAGCACCCACTTAGGCATCCATGATGCTGTCATTGTAGGGGTCACTAAGTGGCCCATTGCTGGCACACATACGCAACATAGAGACATTCAACCAAAATACACATGACTACTGACTGACTGTGGCTAACAATGTTGGCTGATGCCTGCATATTGTGAGCACTCATAGAGTCTCTGTGGTATGCCACTATCCTACAGAAGGGTATTACGAGCACATGCCTGTTGACATAGTAATGTCCATGAACTCCATGCAAATATATATGTAGTATCAGTTCCATCAGTTTGAACTATGTGCCTGGTAAGTAGCACATCACTTACAACATGTGATGTACATACTCAGGGGTGAACGTACTGGCCACACAGGTTTACACCTAATGTGCCTCAGATCACCATGTCTCTACAGTGGTATGGCAGTAATCATTTGGCATAGCTGAGGCCAGAGTCACCTGTAAGTGACATGCTCATAACCTCCGAGTAGTCTTCCCTCAGCACGTCAATATCTGAGTGCCATTTGGTGATGTACCTTTCCAAGCAGCACTGGCAATTGGACACTGCAGTATGGTCCCTGACAAGGTCACTTCATGTCTTCAGTATGTGTTCAATTAGGATAGTCTGCAATGAATGTCATTATCACCTGTGGCATATAGACTACTCAGAAGTGATCTGAGTTCTGCATACAGGGCAATGTGTGACCCTGCTTGACTGCATATACTGCCTCTCTGTATGAGACATAGTAGATGGATAACCCAGTGTAAAGACATTAACCTCATATGTGATGTTGGTACTACATGCTTGTGGGAGGGATGTGCCTAATAGACTTAAACACACCCTTGAAAGAGAATCCTGCATAATGGCACACAGAGCACCTCCATGCACCTCACCCCATGCCATCTGTGTGATTGGCTGGGCAACCATTATCTAAACACAGGGCATCTGCCTGTGTGCCTCTTGGACTGGGGCAATATGTACTGATCCTGTAACTATGGGTATAAAGATGCCTATGATTGTGAGGCTGTATGGCTATTATGCTAGGGAAGTTCAAATGTTCTATGGTTCCATAACATGATGTAAAATGCTCTAACAGGCTCACACACAAACATGGCTGCATTCAGGCTAGCACCCCTTTCAATCACTGAGTACAGGACATGTCAAGCCACACACATAGTGCAAGTTGGCTGTATGTAGATGGGAAGACTAACCTATGTAATGGTGCACGCTTCAGATCACAGTATGTGAGGTATGCAACACACCTCATGTCTCCTAATATTATCAGTTCAGGACATATGCACAATGACATCAGCAGGCTTTATTGTTTTCAGTCCTTTGGGGGGGCCACATCACATGCTACAAATAAAATGCTGCAAAACCCTACCTATTACTAAGTTACTAAGATGATCATATTTATGCCATCAGGACATACACACATACCAAGTAACCTGGAGTGAAATTTGAACCCCTGCTTATCTAGTCTTACACACGATAGATCACAGTATTTATTGCATGCACCATGGCTTAAGTAGGGATCCTACACTGTCAGCTGGTAGTCTTTAGGTGGATGACATCATCAGGCCTTATAGAGGAAGGCAGTGTGGAAGCCAACAGCAGGTTACAGAGCCAAATAGTGCATAACCATTGCAGGTGGATAGCCCATGAGGGCATGGCAGTTGTTCTGTAGGGTGACACACACACACACGCACACACGCACACACACACACACACACACACACACACACACACACACACACACACAGCAAGTAACCCGGAGGGAGATTAGAACCACTACCTTTCTAGTCTTATTCACTATAGGTCACAGTACTTACTGCATGCAACCACAGGTTGAGTCTGTTGTATATGTGATTGCAGGCTCAGTACTTGTGCATTTTACACAAACTAGGCTTGTGTGGAACAGAATCTGTGGTCTGCAGAGTGATATTGCTTCATACCATTATCTGCATCTAGTATCCTAGCAGTGAGATTACTGCTATTATCCTAGCTATGTGTGTACATTGACCAGTATGGCCATATGTGGCTGGTTGCAGGTAGATAGGCAAACCTGTGGGTAGGAACAATGCACCCTGTCCGCGCGTGTGTTGACAACATAATACATTACACCACCTGCTCACCTGCGTCTCTCTACGTGGTCCAGCAGACACAGGGGTCTGTAGCTAACTGGATTATGTACTGTTGCAACCTTAGTTTGGATCATTTGAGCAACAGTATGGATGTATGATGTATGATAGTGTAGATTTACTCACCATTATTAGGGTATGTAGGACGATACAGACATCCACACACATATTTATGTAATTAACAGGAATGTATATATAACTGTAGCTCTGTGTGTGTATGATATGTATATGTGTTCTGTAGATATATGTGGAGAGTCTATGTATCATTATGATATATATAGTGATATGTGATGGTATATATCTTTTTGACACTACACAGCAATAGATATGCTATGTATGTGAGAGAGAGTGAAAGATGGATATGTATCGGTATATGTCTGTATGTATAGACATATCTATACATAACAGGTTAATCTGATGATGGGGCAACAGAACTGCACTTGTTTTAAATGTATTTGGGCATGCCCAGTGTGACTATCAGTACTTAAAGTGACTACAGGCCACACCTACCTGAACTCTAGCCCGGGATTTTGTGTACTTCTCAACTGTCCAGGGTTTTGCAGAATGTCCAGAGGTTTGGCTCATAGTTTTGGTGTATTCCTCATAATATTAGCGGTTTTCTGGTGAATCACTTGGATGAACTTAGGAATGAAGTCACTAAATAGTGACATACATTTGAGTTTCTGACTTCACATCCTTCAGAAAAATGTCTGTTATAACAAACCCTGTTATTTTAGCAACTGTTAAAGTGTATGAGAGCAGTATTTAACATATGCCTCTATGTTTGGGCCTTTGTCCCCCCATTTTGAACAGATTGCTTGCACTAAGAGGTTGAGATGTGTGTTACAGACATTGACGTATGTCCCTGTTTCTGCAGTACTGCGCATCACTCAATATGTCCATGGCATTCCCCAACTGTCTGCTGTACTTAATATGTGACTGGGGTTCATAAAGTTACACCACACACAGACTGACAGTCTGTGAAAACACCAGCATAATAATATCTCACATGCAAAAGATGTGCCTACTTCCAGATTAGAATCATCAACACCATCACCCATGCTAACTTCCATAGTCCACTGAGCCACACAGGCTGCCAGACAGAGTGGAGCCATTCATCACACAATCAATAGCATAAATATGTACATTGCTATTCTTGCGTTATGTGTGACATACAATGAGTTCTATGTTACAACCCTGAGATTGCCTGGTCTGCTGATATACCATTGCTGACTTACTGTTAAAGCAGCTATATGTGAACACTGCTGTGTTTGGGGTGGGGGAACAACAGCACATGATCTGCTGGGATAGACAGTAGCCCAGATATCATGTGACCCTACTGTTTAACATCTCTCTTGACTAATGTAGTGAATATTCACACCATGAAGCTTTGTGATTATTAAGCAACACATACTATTGGACTGGGTATCTGTAGTATCATGTGGATGTTACTTCTGTCCTCATAGCCCACTATATTTCCTTGCATAAAAGCAGGAGATCCGTACATACTATACTATATTATAGTAATCCTTACAAGTAGTGTGTAGGTTAGAGACTTACCTTGTGAATGCAACAGTTGACAGGACTGTACTTCAGGAATGACTCTGTGTGAGCAAGCAGTACACAGCCAATATATGTATAGGTAATGATTGTGTGGGTTACCTGGCATCAACAATTGTACTATATGTATGTGAGTAGGGGTAAGGTGTCAGTCTCTAGGGCCCCAGATTGTCAATAAATGTGCTATGCATTGTCTCTCAGCAAAAGCCAGGGCATACTGGGCATGCCTACATCTGCCTACAAGGATATCATCTGGGGGTTCCTCCTCCGAGTCCTGCTGTGACTGTGGCAGTGGTGATGGAGGCTTTGGTGGGGGGCTGTGTATCCCTTCCCTTTGCTGATCCTGCTGCAGCTGTTTCTGCAGGATCATATTGGTTTGCAGGGCACACACTGAGAACATATGTGCACATGTGGCTGGGGAGTACTGCAGGGCTCCACCAGATATATTGAAGCATGGAAACCATGACTTCAGAAGCCCTAACGCATGTGCTATGATGTTCCTAGTTTGTGCGTGTGCCTCATTATGGCATACTTTAGTGGGCGTGTACGCATTTCTGATGGGTCTCATCATCCATGGTTCCCGTGCATAGCCAGCACCCCTAATATAGGGCCATGTGGGATATCCCCCCAGCAAACATCTGATTCAGCTGTGATGCATGTCAGATATTAGAGTCGTGATAACTGCCAGTGCTGCCAGCACACACATTCATGATAATGCCCTGGACATTGCACATGAACTGGCAGTTGATGAAGTGGTACCCCTTGCAGTTGGGATTGATTCTGCCCTCCTCATTGGGTGGTGATTTGATGTGTACATGTGTGCAGTCTATAGCACCCAGTACCTCAGGGTAGTGTGCTACATGGTAGAAGTGTTGCATATCGCTGGCATCTCAGGGGTGAGGGGAAAAGAAATGCACTCACTGGCATGTGGTTGCATGGCATCCAGGAACTGGTAGAGTACCCTAGAAGCAGATGTCTTTGAGACCCCCAGCATGCCCCCATTGGTCTTTGGAAAGTACCTGTAGCTAGTATCTTAAGGGATACACATACCTTTATTTCCACTGAGATGGGTTCCCCTCTGTTGGCTCTGTCTTTGAGTTTTGGGCGGCAGAGCTCAGTGAGTTCTTGTAGTATGTTCCTGTCCACCCTGTAGCACTCTACAATCTCTAGCTCATGTAGCTCCTGTAAGGTTACCCTGGACCTGAACACTTTTCTTTTTCTCTGTCCAGGCCTATTGTCAGCAGCAGCATTGACTTCGGCATCTAACACATGCTGAGGTAGCAGACCTGCAGCAGCACCTAGCATTCTCTCAATTAAAATTCCCAAGTCTGTACTCCAGTGGGGCAGAGTATGTGGGAAAATCAGATTGTAGAGTGTATGCATACTTTATAGTGCCCTGCTGTAGGTGCTGACTGAGTGATTGGCTACTTATGATGCATTCCACCTGCCTAGTATATCATTAACATCATTTAATGGTCCTAGTTTAAGTTAAACAGAGGTCAAAACTAATTAATATGTCACTACCTTTTAGATGCAATCAGCACTGAGGTGTGCAGAGCAAACATACACCCCATAGGTAAACAAAGCTTAGCAGTCTGTATATGTACCTCCAGACTTTCACACTTAGCATGGCAATATGCCACGCCAACACCCTCAAACTCACTCTCCTTAGCTAAACAAAGCTTAGAAGTGAGTGCACACACACACCCCTGCAAGAATAAGCTCAGCACAGTGGCACGCTGCACAAACAGGCACAGATAAGCTGAAATAAGCTTAGAAGACATTGGACACACCGTCCTCTGATGTCAGCTACCTCCTCTGTAAACAGCAAAATGGTTCTGTCTACATGAAAGGTATATGCGGACATGATTACTGTTCAGTAACTCCACCTCATTTGCACAGGGATCCATGCTTACCGCCTGGAAATTACAAACTTCAAAACCCTACCGCATTAGCAACAGCACCAATGCACCATTGCAGACACTCCACGCAGGATCCTGTAATACATTTCTGTCACATAATAATAATATTAATTTTGTTTTTCCACTTTTCTCCACTTTTCTTTTTTTTTTTTTATTTTTTTTATTAAGCATGTTTGCACACTGCAGCGTGCTGTGCAAACATGCTCAAATTATTAAAAAAAATAAATGTAATCTAACTTATTTCCTTTAATTTGTCAGACACACAGAGGATAGTTTCACTCATATCTGTATGTGCTATGCCATTTCTGTCCATCTATCTACATTTATACAGCCCCTTTTGCCTGTCTATATTCCTGTACATGGAATTTTTCTGCATACATTACAAACACTGACAAGGGGTCTGAAGAGCTGCCTATCTGCTTGTTTGATTGCTCTACCTCCCTTATTTGCATGAAATTCACCTGCTTATGAGGTGATTTGCATGCCTCAGAAGTTTCACTGTTTAATGCCTTAAATCCTTCTGTTGTGGAGGCCCATGGGGTATATGCAAATGACATCTTAAGGACATACATGTTTAAGCTACATGGCTTCTGAATGCCCTTGATCATTTACTTTTTAAGTATTTATGGATACATTCAATTCAGTAACACCAAACTCCACGCATTGTAGACATGCATAATGCCTACATTAATGTTTATGGACATCAGGCTCATTTTACACTTGGTGCTGCTTAAATATAACCAACCAATACCCTTATGCTTTACTGACGAGGACACTAAAAAGACTGAAATGTGGTTGTATACAGCTGGTGGGGTTTTGCTTTATTGGCCTAAATGTACCACAACTTTAAAAAGTAAAAATGTCATTGACATTCAGATGCCATGTAGTGAAACACTGTGTGTCTTTAAGGGGTCATTTACTTACACGCTATGGGCCTCCTCTATGAGGGGGGTTAATTTATTACACAGTGAAGTCTCTAGTTTTGCTGGGTTTTTTTTCCTTGTTGATAAACTAGCATTTAAAATCCATATTATATGACATACAGCCAAACAAGTTGAGTAGTTTTCCTGCAGGATTAAACAATTTCAGGTTCATCACATTCCTAAAATTAGCCTTTTTACTGTCACCCTATTGGGGCAATGGGTGATAAGTGGCATCATTCTGTAAGTGTTTAGGACTTTGTTTCATATATCCTAGAAAATATTCTTAACTCGTGTTCTTATAATGACTCTACAGCCCAAATTTGCATATTCTTATGCTCCTGGACTATGTAAATATGGAGTCAATTCTCTTGATATCACCTACCTACAATATCTCAAAGCTTCTATGAATTGCAGTATGGAGAATAGTATGTCCTTCCACCTTTGGAACAGAGCAGCACACCCTCAGCTATTCATGCCATTTCTTCCTTGATGGCTCTCCACCAACCAACAAGGCTACTAGTCAAGAATGGATCAGCCAAGACATGTAAATTCTCCACATCTTCAGTTTAGACATTGTCACTGTTGATCAGGATATTGACTCATTTTCTTCTTTTTCTTTCAGTTTTACAATAAGCTTTTAATTTTCTTTCCTTCTGAGAAATCACATTCTCCTTAGGTGTTCCTGAGAATGGAGATATTTAACTGTGTTTATCGTATACAGGTTAAATGTCTTGACACTAAGTCAGATGAAAATCACCTTCAGGCTGAAAATGATGACAATAGACAGAATGCATAATCTCTTTACAACTCTCATGCAATGGACTGCTATTTTTGCCCCCCCCCAACTAAATCAACTCCAAACTCAATCCACCTTGTTCTGCATTATTTGTTGGTTTTGCACTTTAAATCATTTCAAAGGTCCCTAATACTTGAAATCGCCTCACCGAGTAATTTGCTTAAGGTGTTTTATGATAATGTTACACTCTTAAGCCATCTTTTTGGTGTTTTTAGATTAAGATGACTGCGATATTCCATCTGATGGTAGTCGGAAGTGGCCTGGTCTATCTGAGTTGGGAAACACATAAGAAAGTTTTAAGTATTTGTTTTATTGGATAGACGGCTTATAAGCAGTTTCCTCTGTTTTAAGTGCCTATGAAAATTTGGTGGATTTGTGTGCTTGTTACTTATTGTGCATTGGTATTTAATAGTGCGCTGTATAGATGCAGACACACAACAAATTGCCTCTATAAATTCACCTTTGTAAATGTACCTGTAACTCAGTGAGTGTACAGCAGCTACTTTGCACACCGAATAGCACAAACCAGCTAGTTTGCACAGTGAGGAGCACTGCCCCTTGAATATTATATAGCCCAGTCTAGTCGTTAACCCCCAAAATACCCTTATTCAACTCACTATTAACCCCTTGTGCACCATACCCAAGAAGCTCACCCAATTACTCCACAGCCAGTTTGGTGGATATGGAAATATTAACGACAATTTAACAACTGTTTAAAGTTCACTGACAACTATTCAATTTTCATGGAAACAAAAATACAATATGAGAGAGATGTAAATACACAACATCTCTGTAGGCAAAACTCTCACATCCAAACACTAATAATCTGGTCATCAGAAATATATATCCTACACCCACTACAAATAGTATGCATCTCACACATAGGCTTACTTATCCTGAAGCACTTAACTGCAATCTTCCCAAACCCTAAAGACCTCCCAGACATTCCACCTGTACAACTACCCTCAGCAAACCCAAAAGCACACAACAAAAACAGCACCTAACACTGCATAAAACCACACCCAGTGGACCATCAACTACCAAGCCCATCAGACAAATCCATACAATACCCAGGGCGCTAGTTATAGGGGATGCCACTGTATGACCTACTGATGCCCCACTCACCAGGCAGAACAAGGAGAAAATAATGGTCAGTTGCCTATCAGGGGCCATGATCTGCCAATTTACATGCACTCAAGTCACTGTACTACAGATACCAGTATGATTCAGTCAAAGTCCGTATAGGTACAAATGACGCGAGATGTACCTCTCTACAGACTATATAAAGAGAGACATTATGGAGCTCTCAGACTATGCATCACAGGCTGATATGTGTCTTGCATTGAGCAGCATTCTACCTTCACCAAGGCTGATGCCACAATATGAAGGGAAGATGATTATGGTATTAGTTGGCTTAACTTTCTGTATCATTCTATGGGGATACAATTTTTTCTTAGAGTGGGAGAATATGGTTACAAACCATGTTGTTTTGCCAAAGATAGTCTGCACCTGTCCCTCTAGGCTTTTGATTATTGGCTAAAACATTGGCGTCCCCCATAGTGCCTCTTTTAGTCAATGCCAAATTGACAAACTTTCCAGCATAGCAGCATCTACCCAAGGTAATCTGGAGTTGTTACTACTGAATGCCAGGAGTCTAAACAAGAAGCTCCACTCTCTCCAAGCTATCCTCACCTTGGAGAGTGCAGACATCTGTGAAGTTACAGACACATGGTTTAAAGCCACATAGAGTATCCCAGTAGTGCAAGGGTTTAGTGCCTTTGACACACTTAGACCAGCAACTGCACAGACATGGACTAAAGGGACTAAAGGTGGAGGTCTCTTGATTTACATCAATAACAAGCATACCGCTAGGTTGGTTAAACAGGATGATGCACTGGACTTCCTCCACATCTAGATTGCCACAGACAAAATCCCATACCATATCCTAGCAATCTATAGGTCACCTTCTATGCCCCATGGAACCCAACGCTCATACTTAGGCCTTTTGGAGAAACTCAATATTGAACCAAATACCATACTCATGGGGGACTTTAATTATCCCTCTTTGAAATGGGAATTCTACATGACCCCAAATTTGCAGGCAGGGAGATTTCTAAACTTTGCAATTACGAATATGCTGGACCAGTTAGTGCATACTCCTACTAGAGGCATAAACATATTGGACCTAGTACTCACAAATGTAGAAGAATGCTGTCCCCCAGTGTCGTGTTCTTTTCTGGTATGGTCAGACTACTAAGAATCTCCTTCGAAATAAGAATCAGTTCTGTAACCCAACTGACAGGAAGGTCTTATACAAACATCCAGTTGTCTAAGTTATGCTTAAATAGGGTCACCGAGGTGCTCTGTTTTACATGAATTGGGATTTTATTCCAGAGGAGGGACAATCTCTGGTAGACATATCTGTCTCTCCAGCATGTCCTGTTAATGCTGTAGGCTAGCTTAAGATCCCGAGAGTGAGTGAATCTTTTCCCATCTGACTTGTGGATATGCAGCATTTCCATTAGGTCAGGATATTACATTTGTACTGAATGAAAACAGATGATTCAGGAAGGAAATTGATCTTTTTGTGAGGTACATAATAGGACTCTTTAACTGCAGTACAGCAGTTTCTCACCTTTTCAGGATGACAGTATATAAGATTCAAGACTGTATATAGTTATTGAACAATAAGACATTTTATTTATCTCTTAGTGTTTTAATGACCATATAAACATGAAAATATGTAAATTAAACAACAACTTTGGGACATAGAATACTTCTCTTATTTTTCATACATATATACTAGTTTTACAGGATAAAGATTTGTGTTCACTGTACTGTTAATGACAATTTTGTTTAATTGAATCAGAAGGGTTTTGGCTTTTTGGAATGGTAGATGGCTAGGTTTGCTTGGATGGTTAGACTATTCAAGCAGGCTAGACTTGTAAAGACTCTTGTGCCATTAGCCTAGTAATCACTTATGAACCTATGAACATAGACTTGACAAAACAGTATAATGTGAAAAGAATAATTTATTTGGCAATTTTAGCAGATACTAGCTTACAAAGTATCATTACAAGATTGTAAGTAATATTGGCAGCACATTTATACAAAGTCTCTTGAAATAGAAAACAGTTAAGCCTTTTTTTAATAAGGTTAATTTCCTAAAATCTTGTGTCTTGCTTATAAGAAATTTGTGATCCTGGCATGGAGAATGCTTTAGAACACCATGCAATGTCTGGAACAGAATGCTTCACTCTCTATAATTTGCCATACTGGACTGAAGTGATTTAGTACACAACTTTTAATGCAAATAATCTTTTAAAGAGTAACAATAGACAGAACTGGCAGTTTTGTAAATTAATGTACAGATGGCCAGGAACAATCCAACAAGATCTAAATACCTGAACACTGGAGGGATGGAGTGAATGAGGTTTTTGGTTGCTCATTTTTGCAGGTATATAAGATGTGACATATCTTGGGAGAATATCTTGCTACTGACCAGATAAACAAGGGCTTTACAGATGTCAGTAGTAGTATATATAAAAAACCTACCAGAAAAAATGCCCTACTACACAAATCAGGTATGCACCCAAGACATATCCCTAAGAATGTGTTGAAGGGACAAATTTACAGGGTCTTACGGTTACACAATAAAGATGATGATGCACACAAGGCTCTAGAAGTGATGACTCAAGAATTTTTAGAGAGAGGCTACTCCAAACAGAAGATTGACACAACCATAAGAGAGGCATGGACACATAGAAATGATAGATGCAAACCGTACTTTAATAACTCTCATCACAATGATGCTAGCAGGGACAGGCAGACCAAGAACAAGTTTAGAGTAGTGTTCCAATATTCAAATGACATTAATGAAGTCACTTCCATTATCAAGAGAAACTGGCATATTTTACAAGAAGTACCTGAATTGTTGGATAAGATTGGAAACAACCCCACCTTTTCTTTTAGAAACAATCGGTCCTTGAAGCAATATCTATGCAATAAGATGGACATGAATAAATGTTTTAGTTCAACCCGACTAGGCACATTTCCATGTAAAAGATGCTCTGCTTGTAAATCTTTATTTACATGCAGAACCTTTACTCATCCTATAAGAAAGTTTACTATTACTAGTTCCAGTTATGCTGATTGCCGAACCACTAATATTGTGTATTTTTCTTTTTGTCAGAAATGTTATGTATTCTATGTAGGCAAGACCAACAGGATGCTCAAAGTAGGATACTTGACCATATCCGAGATATTAATAATTATAAAGAAACTAATGCCTTAGCAAAACATATTAAAGAGACAGATTGTACACATAGCTTTACGTTCCTTGTGATTAAAGTGGTTCATTTAGGGATGAGAGGAGGTGACATAGAGAACCTAACTGAGAGCATTGAACAGAAATGGATTCTGTCACTTCAAGCAGAGAAATACCCTGGTCTGAACAGTGTGGCATCCTTGAAACCCTTTCTTAAATCCCGTCGACTCAAACAATGAGACTGGTATTTTTTTTCTCAATTGTAATTTTTTTCCCAGTTGTATATTTATTCCATTTATTTAGTGTTCATAGATTTGTATAATATGACATTCATACATCTAGATATTTATTTAGGTATACATACAGTTATATATGTATTTTTATTTGTATTTGTATTATTTTTATTGAGACATATATTACGTTTTTATATATATATGTTTTAATATAGACTGTACTAAAAATGAATATATATATATTTTTATATTTATATTATATTATATACTCAATTGACTTAATAATATTTTATAGCTTTAGATAGAAATATGCATTTTTGAAGTTTTAACTATTCATTGGTTTTACCTATGGCACATAATTAATTCCAATTAAGGCATGTCAGCTGATGATTTACACTTGTTATATTAAGGATCTGTTAACTAGTCATTTTTGTCTGATGAAGCAACCAGAGAGATTGTGAAAGCGCTTACATTTTATATGTATGTGTTTTTTGTTTTTTTCCTAATAAACTCTTGGTGTGTAAGTTCTGGTGCAGCAGTTATTTTCATTTGCTTTACAGAAAGCATTTTCAGGCAAGGGTGGGAATGGCAAGACTACTAGAGAGGATATCCCACTCGTTTAAGTGACAGACACCACCCTAATGTCTCTATTTTATGCCCACCACTGGCTTTTTCCAAGGACATGTGAGTGGGAAAGTGGAAGCATAATAACTTTAAAACAAAGACTTAAACCCTTTCCTTCTTTTCACATCCATGGGGAAAATCCAAAATCCACCACATAAAACAGTAACCATACTACTATGCAGCACAACTTGCATCCTTGAAGCATTATGCTGCTGAAAAAGTAGTAAACCTTCAGCTACTGTAGTGATAGTGTTAATCTTAATAATTTTAATATATAATTCTTAAAAACAGAAAAAAAGCATTTCTATAAGAGAATGATATTGCATAAACATACATAAGAGCTCGCACTCAGCCAAAATATCTCATAGTTGTTGGACTAAATTTAGGTCACTACCCATACATAAAGTTGTTTGCATGGCAGAAGCCTTATTTTTTTCTCCAAAAGAAATGGAATTCATTTTGGTGCACTTAGTCAAATTGTTCATATTCACTGTAATAAATTACAAATCTACTTGAACTTAAGTGCTCAGAAAATATGATGTAAAAAGCGAAATTACAAAAAAACATGAAGACTGGCACATGAGACTGCTGCCTTATTAATGCCCATAATGTACACCTGAAGCTTTCCAATTAGCTCTCACTTTTGCCAACCAGTAAACTTTTCTTTCATAATATTCCATAAGGAATCACTATGGGTGGAATCCAAAAAAAAAGCAAACATATTTGTTTACCATCTCATGAAGTTATAATGTAAACATGTCTGGAGCATAATAAGTGGACATTTATTGTTTTTTTTTTCTAATACTCAATGCTTTTGTGGGAGCAGACATGCTGCTTTGTGACCAAAATTCATTTAGAGGGCACAGATGATAAGATTGCAATATCCAACTGTCTACTGTCAGATCATATTTACATGCTAAGATTCTTAAACTCAGCAAAAGTGTCAAGTGATTGGTTTGCAGTGATTCATATTCATATGCATTACACAATCTGTAATAAATTATTGCAGAAACGTAAATAAATAGTTAAGATATCTTTTTTTTATTGAAATTGTATAAGTTACAGGTCCTTCCTTCTTTTCTTCCTTCCATGACTTAACCAGACTATCAAAATTCCTGATTTGCAAAGAAAGTCCAGCTGATTAATGAAATTGCTGTCAGTTATTACCAAGTTTCCATAACTTCAGGCTACAAAAGGCTTACTAGCTTTATGGATCCAGTAAGAGAAAAAATGTGGAAATTAGTGATAGCACACATTAGAAAAGCTTTGAAGTTTTAGTCTTAATAACTTTATGACCATTGTGAGTGGAAAATGATGTGTGCTGTGTTTGCCATAAACTTTCAAAGTGACAGGCAAAATGATAAAATAATATAAGAGAAATGAAAACAAATACCTAGATAAAGTGAAAGGAAATGTTATTCCACCTCACCAGTGTGTATAATGAGAAAAGTGATAAGATACTGAGGGGAAGAAACTGAATCATCCTTCTTTTAATGCAGGGAAGTATGTGGTTCATTCTGTAGGGAAGAACATACAATCTAAGGAAAGGAAATGTGTTTAGGGCATAGTTGTCCTTTTACTGAGAAGGATCATCTATGGAGAATTCAGATTCACCGATTCTCAAAACAGCCATCTTGGGTATGTTTAATGGCTGTGTGTGAAGACATCAGAAGTACCTTAAACCCAATAGAGCACTGTAAAGAGGAAGAGATATCAGTGGTTACAATATCATTATCAAAGTAAAAATAAATGTCATCAGAGAATATACATTTTGGGAACTAGGAAGGTCTGAAGGAGTTAAGAATCAACAAACTTAGATGTGATGGTGCATAAAAAGTAATGAGAGGCTATCCTGTGGGTAATGTCCCATGCTCTGATGATTTAAGTCTTGTTCAGCAATACACATCCTATGGATTCTTACAAAATGAAGACAGATAGCCAGAACTTCTTAAGCATTTTACAGTGTTCTGTGCTATACATATGTGGTCTATGTTGGATGTGAATATTAATGGAGTTATTGGATGTATAAAAGTATCCAAACTAAACCACATGATTCAGTAAGTATTGTCTTACATATCATTTAATGCTGAACTTGTTTGCATATAATAATGCCCCTTAGAATCTAACAAAATGTAGTCTATTAAATTCTTATAGCATACGTATTCTCTGAATGTCATCTTAACTGGCACTACAGAGTCTAAATGTGCCATGTAACAATAGAACAGCAAGCCCATATATTGCTAAACTTCATCATTCATGAAATTGAGTCCTCATAGTACCCGTGTCACATTTTTAACAGGGAGAGCAGACAGGTTCAAGCCATACTTCTTTGTACTAAAGCAAAAGAAGACTGGACCAGAACTGGACCAGAACAGTTCCTATTGCTAAGTGCATTTCCACAAAATAATAATCAAAGATTCACTTCCTAGGAACATAAATGCAAACATAATACTCCATCCATCCATCCATCCATCCATCCATCCATCCACAATCCCCTTTTCCCATTTTTATACATGGGGTCGAGGTATCACATCAACAGTGACAATCATCTACAGCCAATGTTCACACCACTGGGTGGCTAGTGCTGTCACAGTTATTCTTCCATACCACACAGATGTACACACCCTCATACCTATGGTCAATGTAGTGTGCCCATTTCCATCTTTGGAATATGGGAGGACAATGGAGCACCTTGGGAAAAGCCATGCAACCACAGGGAGGATGTGCAGACTCCACAAATAAGGCACCCCATCCATTATTCAAACTGAAGAACCCCTTTCTGAGAAGTGACTACACTAACCGTTTTACTGCTGTGGCACCTAATCTGTAAATAACCCCTCCTTTTTTCCTATAAGTTAATTATTATGTGCTAGAAAAAATTTTAAAATTACTACAGTGTTGTAGGAGGGAATATTCTGAAGGTATTTTATCTTTTCATGTTCAGAAATTGGTTATGTATTACTTCTTAATGGATAGTCTGCATTTAATTCTAGTGAAGATGTAAAGAAACTGGTGGCAGAGAAACAGCTTCATGTACCACCAAGACTACGACTCTACATTGTAATGGAATGCTTTTATCAAATAGTCACCAGATCTATCAATCATATATCACGTAAATGGCTGGATATTTAGGAGAAAAATCTAAAGTGTTTTTAAAATGAAGATCATAAGATTATTAATATGGACATAATTGGAAGACATTTTACATAGGAATAATCTCATGCTGTACTTTAAATCCCCTCCCCTCTCATATTTCCAAATCTAATTATGTTTGAAGTCGCTATTACTAAGTGAAATGGAGTTTATTTTTAAGTAATTTCCTATCTTCTTTCTCTGCAAATTTCATGATGCAGAAAACCATTGTTTGAAAACAATGTCTTTGGGCATTTGTTATATAAGTACATCTGCCTTAGAAACATGTAGAACACCCAGTATTTATTGCAGTAAGGTTGAGATCAGATACTACACAGCCAAGACAACAAAAGCAATGGAAAATACCAAGCTGGATGTACTGTTCCAAAAGATGATGACAGTTTGTGAGCTTCTGCATAATTGTTGTAAGGTACATTACATACATCCAGATGATAGAATGTGATTTTCAGTCTAATCTTGGATTGGTACCACTTACTACCTGCACGTGTGACATTAAATTATGCTCTTGACTCTAATTTGTCCAGTATTAATAGCAATAAAATCAGTTTGCATTTCACAGTTAATGTTTAACATTAGTAGTAATACGAGAGGGAAAAACAACCAGTTAATCTGCTAATACATTAGGTAATGTTCTGTGGGGCCCTGCAGAAACTTGAATTTTATTTCATGAATTCTATTAGCAGAGTAGTTGGACTCAAATCAAAACTGGATTCCATATATAACTTTTCTTGGCAGACTGTTTAATGGCATTTTCATATTCAGAAACCAACACAATTTTTAATTTATTTGTTATCTGGATAAATCCACCACACACAAGCCTCTTTTCAATGGTCACCTGGGAGTGCTGTCTGCTTATGTGACTTACTCAAAGTCACACAGTGGGTATATGAAGACTGAGGGATTAAAACCCTTGATCCTAGACTACATGATGAAGCTCCGTAGACCCCTAACCTTAATCATATGCAAAAAAAGCAATGCATTTTACATGTCTGAAATATTACACTGTAACATTCCGAAACAACAATTAGAATACTCAGAATGCATCTGTAAAAGATTAATGCTTTTAATAACTGAAATTTAAATTAATATGTGAAGTATTCCCTAAATAACCTTTTTTATATAGTGGTTTGTCTGCAGTTCATGCCAAAATAGGAATGGGACTACATATACTTCTGTCTCTCTTGGAGGATGCCTGCATTAATGTATCTCCATAAAAAAAAAATAACAGGGTGAAGCCAAACAGGAAATAAGTGGAATGTGCTTTTTAAGACAGCATGGTTATTGAAATCTACAAGCCTGTGATTCCTACATTCACAATACTGTTACTCATTAAATAAAGTATAACCTTGATTACCTTCTTTACAAGTTTCCTACCCCTATATGCTTTACAATTTTATTGGGATACAATGTGAAACTGTAAAACTATAACAAATGTATCAAAATGTTTTAATACAATTTTATTTCCTTTAATTTTTATAAACACCTTTAATTTCAGAATGCATACTTCACATTATGTTTCCTACTTCTATTTTTGAGACACGGTTTATTTCAGAATGATGAATTAAAATTAAACATAGCCAGGCATTGTCAGGCATTCATTATTACATGCTCTGTGTACAGATAAATGATATGCACACAACAACACCTGACAGGGCAGGCATTGCTGGAAATAACAAATTACCCATAGGCATTCTGAGATCTGTCCTTGCAGGTAGACAGCCATAAGGCAATCTTTGGCAATGTCGGCAACCTCAAAGATAGTACACAATTGTCTACAGAGCTTCTTGTTAATTGAGCCACCTGCACTGAGCCAGAGGATATAGCAAACCTACTGGCAGACAAATTAAGTTCTAACTTTACCCATCTCCCATCTCCCCAGCCTCCATTCAGGAAATACCATCAAATATAACACCCGCAATTACCACTAGATAACAGGACCTCAATGCTCTCTCTCTCTTTTTAAGGCTATGGACATTACATCACAGGGTCTCACAATAGCCCAGGCTGCCTTCTAAATAGCATGAAACATAACCTATCAGGGTCTTTGGTAGGGGTGGCACGTGCTATTGGACTGCAGGACTGCAGCCCCCCAGCTGTAAAAAGAAAAGAAAAAATGAAATAAAAAAACAAGAAAAGAAAAACGAAAATAAAAACAATTATAGCAGGTCCCGGAACTCCACTCATGCGTGCTTGGCATTCCCCGAACTCCACACATGCAGGAATCCAGACTGCTGTTTAACCAGTCTCGATTAGGAAGAAAGCATCAGACTACAGAGATGCCCAGAAGTCTATGCAGTTACAACTGCATAGACTGGAAGGGGATTGGACTGCAACATCTGAAGGCTGGATAGCTTCTTTCGCAGGAAGGACTTGTATTCTTAGGTCTGCTGCATGGGAAGGACTTCTATTTCAAATGGCTGGGACTTGAAGCTGCAGGAATCAAACAAAGCTGTGAACTTTGAAACTGCTGCAGGAATGGACTCCAAACCCAGGTACTGTGTGTGTGCTTCAGGAATGGACTCCAAACCCAGGTACTGTGTGTGTTGCAGGAAGGACTCCAAACATGTCTATGTGTAAAATGACCCGTTAAATATATCTGGTGGCTAGAGAGAAACTCAGGAAATATACCTGGTGGCTAGAGAAAAACTCAGGCTCAAACCCTGTACCTTGGGTGTAGGTAGCAAGAGCCTGATTTCCCTATCCACCACCATTTGTGAAAACTATCAGATTTTTGCCTCATATGTTTGTTCTCTTCTGGTCCTCATGAAATCTGTGGTTTTCTGGATTTTGAATTCACTAAATAATGACAGGCATTTGAATTTCAGACTTCATGTTCTTCAGAAAGTACATGGTACCTCAAAACCTTTTATTCTAGCAATTTTCTAAGTTTATAAGATCAATATTTGAAATTTGTCCCTATTTTTGGGGCTGTATTCCCCCATTATTGGCTTTGTCCAGGTGTTTTGCGCTAAGAGGTTGAGAGCTATGGTGAGAATTGAATTCACTAAATGATAGCCATTTAAGTTTCAGTCTTCCTGTCTTTTAAGGCACAGCTGATTTTCCATAGTGGTATGTTGGTCTGAGTGTAGTACGCAGTGTCCTGAGTTCAAGACTTGGCAGTAAAATGTATGGTGGTAACACAGTGTTTTATTCTGGCAACTTTCTAAAATTATACAAGCAATGTTTAAAATGTATCCCTGGTTTTTGGGCTTTTGCCACCCCCCCCCCATACATTTTGGCTTTTTCCAGATTTCTTGTGCTGCAAAGTTGTGAGATACAGTTGAGTGTCAAGTGGATTTTACAAGGAACTGAGAGCTTCAGGGAAAGAGAAGTTTTAGTGCTGTTTTATGCTGTCTACTTGAATTGTTAATAGAACAACAAGTAGTGTACTTACATTTGATGCAGAAGGCTGTGGGTTCTACTCTCACAGTATGTAAATGCATTGCTGATACTGTACTGTGTTGTACTTTTAAAGGGGGTAGATGTTGCAGTCCTGAGAATGTCCTCTTTGGCTGAAATACCTAGCAACTATGAACCTGTTATCAGTTTGCCATACATTCCGTTTTGCAATATTATTAGCTTATTGTTTTTTTTTTTATATAACATAGGAAATTTATGCCTCAAGGGCAACAGGCACTTTATTTGTAGATGAAACAATGAAATATAAAATTGTTTGCTAGCAGCAACCTCTTCATTAGTTACAGATCTCTTTAATGTGGACTTATTTAGATGACTTTTACTTCTGCAGAGATTGTGCATATTTACTGATACTGGTGGATTGAAGAAGTTTGAGTAGACTTTTATGATGGAAATGTTCTGAACTAGGCAAACAAACAACACCCGCTCTAAAGACTTAAACCTTGCCTGAGATGTAAATAGGACCTGCTGAAGAAACAGGTATGTATCCCAGAGACTCCACCTTCTCAGGAACAGGCTCCCCATCCATGTGAAGCAGAGTTCCTCCCTAACCCAATTTAAGTTTAACTTAGACAACTGGATGAGGAACAGGAAAGTCATCTCTGGTTTGGTACTTATGTATCTAATGAACACAGGCAACCTGTAAATGGTTCATTTATCAGGCCCTTGCTTGTAAATGTTTCATCTACCAAGCCCCTACTTACACTACCAAGAGTACCAAAACTTGTCAGAGACTTGGAATGCATAGCTATGATTAAAAAGGATCCAGTGGTCATTAGCCTTGTACACACCTATAAACATTTAAACCTCTGCAAATGGGACATGAAACATTCTTGGACATGCATGCAAATGTTCATGGCTGGATTAGTTTCTCATGACTGACATATTGCAGTATTGCATATATGTATCATACAATTTGGCACTGCATGAGGCACTGCATGTATAATTTTAAGCACAGTATGCCTATAGCAGCAAAACACATGCAGCAACACATTATTGCAGCATACACTGTTGTGCATGTTGTACATTTCACACTTAGAGCAGAAACCACAAATCAAACAGAAAGGTGTGTCCATGCAATCTATGAAAATCACATTTGCTGCACAAGATCAGGAATGAGGATAACATATACCGTGAATATGGTGTATGTGTAATATGGATTGCTACTGGGTACAATGGTCTGTAGGCTTATTATATTTACATATGATTTTGTTTCATTTGTATTTGTTTATGCAATGTGTTGTTGTCTTGCCAGAGAAGTGACATTTGCTGTTGTGGTTGCACACATAGTCGTTTCAGTTGCTGTGCTAGGAATGTATCTCTGGGTCATTACCAGGTGCAGCATGCACCAGTTATGTACATGGCAATTGCTCCCACATGTAGCATGCTTGTAGTTCAACATGTGCTTTGCTGCACTGTGCTATCCATTCTTGTATGGAAGGCATCATATACCATGCTGTTAGTCATTCCTCATCTAACATTCCAGTCCACATATACACAATTTACAAAACTGCTGTGATACTTTTATTTATTGCTTGATTTATTTATTTTACATTTACACTGATGTATTCTTTAGACTTTTTTGGCATAGAGGCTCATATATAAGTTGCACCACTCTTTTGTTTTCACTTCTGAGTGCTATCTGCTACCCCATGTGCTGTATATATATATATATATATATACGTTATCATGTCCCTTTGTGTTGCACCTCCCTTTTCTTCTGTTGTGTGGTGTCCTCTATATTTAGTGCTGTTGCCCTACCCAATTATCCTATTGCATCTAGCAATACCTAACCAACCTTTCTTCTCTCAAAAAAAAAAAAGCATATTGCCAGAAAAAAATGCCCATGTTCCTCTGACTCTCCCTTTGACCATCTTTTTCCTTCTTCCATGTGTGTTATCTTCGTACCCCTAAAAAAATCATCTTTGCTATCCCTCACACGCTTTGGGGTGTGTAGGCATTGTGTTGCCCACACATGTCCCGCTCCCCACATTCATTTTTTTAATTAGTCTCACTGACATGAAGGTGATTTTGTATGGCATGCCCAATCAGCAAATAATTTTTAAATTATCTTTTGTGTGGAGCTACTTGGCACATTCCACAGAGTACCAATAATTAACAATGCACTATTACATAAATACCTGTAACAATTATGTTTTCTTAGTAATTTTGTCAATATGCCACATTAGCTTGTGACTAGTTTTTCCTCATTCATTGCATGCATTTTATTTGATTTGCATAAAGCAGTTTTCCAGCTTTTCTTCCTGTCTTTGGTGGACTGTGCTTGCCTACGTGCTAATTCCACGTTTATCATGTTTTCTGTGTTACACGGCTTGGTGAATGTCATCCACTTATTTCAGTGAACTTTGCAGTTGTGCAGCAGTCTTTTAGAGCACTGCCATGTGTATATAGAAACTGGAGGGTATAGCAGATGTAGAGTGATTTGGAAATGGCTGCAGAAGCAGTAGGCTATATAAGCACAAGGAAATATGGATAAAGGAAAGCAGGACAAGGGAGAGTAATGAGAAGTGTGCAGAAGCTTGAGAAATGATGAATTCCTTAAAAGTGTTAAGGCCAGTAAGAGATCAGTGTATGAGGCAGTTACATAGATCATATAGGACCCAAAAGAAACTAACCAAGAGAGAGAAAGACCAGAATGTTGAAGGTGTGAAAAAATACAGAGATAGCATCCATATGTGGTGGAGTTTTAAAGTGCTATGGCCAGAATAGCAGGTGATGTCTCAATATGGAGCAAGATGTATAGCAAACAGGATAAGGAGGGATGGGACCTATAGCTCCTTCCTTAAAGGGACATGTTTTAGTTGTAGTTGAATCAATAGGAAGCCATGCAGAATTCAGACTCACCAGACTGCATATAAGGAGGGTGATTGTACACTACTTGTCAAATGTCAGGATCGTTGATGTCACAAGTACCCTAAAAGCCCTTTAAACCAGACAAATATGAGTATGACCTAGTGGTGGCCCAAGCTGAAGTGAATGACCTAAGGTGCAACCCACAGATGTACATGCAGCGAGTAATACAATCCATTGGAGAAAATTGTAAAACTATCAACTATGGGATCTAATATCCTTGGCCTGGTCTTTAACTGCCTAACACCCACCTCTATCTTACCATGCATCACCTTACCTGGATGTCTGATCTTAAATCAGTCATTTTCTCTGCCAGGCCTAGTGGTATCACCCCATACTAAACAAGGCCATCTTTAAGGTCTTCTCGAGGAAAAAACTATTTTAGATTATATAAGACCTGGACAAAATTCCCAACAATCCCCACAAATGGACCCATCATAAAGGACCAACAGACACATCTCTGACTTTTGCCTAAACAGTTGCATAGGAAACTCAGTACCCCTTTGCTTTAAATATAATTATGCATTTAGGAATAAACCCCTCTGGTGGAATTTCCATATTATTAAACTGTATAACAAGGGAATGAAAACAATGTAAATTTGTGAGAAATCCCCATCCTTCCATCCCAGGACCACACTGAAACATGCCAGTAATCAACTTAAGACACTATCAGAAAATCTAGAGTACAAACGTAATGATACTATAAATACCAACAGAAACTGCAATTGTTTTCTTCAGCTATGCTAGAAAATTAACAAATAACATCCAACAATGCACTGAGCATGTCCATAATATCATGCATTCTGATCCTTATAAAATAGCCAATATATTATTAGATAAACTATCACTGAAAAATTAGTTTCTTTTGTAATCACTTTTCAAAATGTCTCAGAATCACTATGAAAGCCTAAAAGTAATAATACTTCCATTGGATCAGATAGCATACCAGGCTGCATTGTCATCAGTGCAAAGTAAGCACTCTCCAACTTTCTACTAAAACTGTTCAACCTCACCCTGTTCACAGTATTTGTGTTTGACATCTGGACAGTTACTGTGACTCTTCTATACAAGGATGGCTCTATACATATGCCCGTAACATTATAGGCCCTTAGTCTCACCAACCTTATATGCAAAGTCATAGATTACAGCACAACAGAACTAATTTATGCACACATACCAACTTAACTGATTTAAACCCCAAAGCTGCATGGTTTTGTAAAGGGTAGGTCATGTCGCCAGAACCTAGTAAGCTTCTTTGAAAAGATTACAAAGGCAATGGACAATAGTAGTATGCTAGAAGGGATTTCCCAGGGGGCAGTGGGGGGGGTGAAGGGTAAAATTTGAAGCTACATTTATCAGTCAGTAGTTTCACCATGTCACCCTGGTCAGTGAAGGTGGTGCCATTTATGACCAGTTCTGCACACTGCTGAGTGTTACCTTTAAGGTTCCTGACATAGCTGAATAAGGCTTTGTGATTGTCCTTAGCTGGGAAGGCTATCCTGATGTTATAACTAGCCTTGTTGGACTCTTAATTTCTTGTTAAGTTCAGTTAGAGAACTCTTGTCGTTGTGAGAGTTGGTCTCTCTTATTTTGGTGATGACTTTTTTTCATTTGTTATATACCCTGTTAAAGTAAGGATTCCACCAGTGGGGTATGTTTATGATATTAGATATGGGCTTACTTCTGGTAGGTATGGCAGCCTCAGTGCAGCCATTTATATGTTTGTACAGGGCTTCTGTGAATAGTTCTGCACAAGTAGCTGTGCAGAATGTTTGATCCACTTGTTGGAGTGGTCAGTATCTGGTCCATTGTGTTTGTGTTGATAAAGTCCAGAAAAGATTGTGCCTGTTTTACAGACAATATACATTTCACAGTCTGTAGTGGAGTAGTTAAAGTCTCCCATCAATAGGGTATTTGGTTATATGTTGAGCCTTTCTAGTAGGTCCAGATAAGAGTTGTGAGCATTGTGTGTCATAGAGGGTGATCTGTAGCTGGTCAGGACATGGTAAGGAATCTTGTCTATGGAGTCTTGGATGTGGATGATCTCCAGGGCATCATCCTGTTTAATCAAGTTGGAGTTGTATTTGTCGCTAATGTAGATTGAGATATCTCCACATTTGTCCTCTATGTGGAAGGTGCTGTAGCCTTGCATTGTCAAAAGACATTCTGTGGCTTTATACTAAGTTTCTGTAACATCACAGATGAACACATTCTCCAGAGTGATTAGATCTTGTAGAGCATGGAGGTTCTTGTTTAGGCTCCTAGCATTGAGCAGTAACACCTTTAGGTTGCTTTGAGTTTTTTTTTTTTTTGTTATGTTGGCAGTTTTGCCATTTTGCATTACCTAAAAAGGCGAGTACCACTGCGAGCACTTATAACACAGACTCAAGCAAATCTTCTTGAACACAGGTTTACTTAGCGCTTTCGGCGAAAACTATATCCCACCTTCTTCAGACAAAGACAAATCAATTAAAACCCTTTATATACATTAAATGTGCATCAATTAATCAATTAAAAATTCAATTAAAAATCAATTTAGGAAAAAGCTTGTCTTTAAAGAGCCATGCCATATTACTATATACTCCTATAATACACAGTATGTTACAACATAAACAAAACACAAATATATACAGTTTTTCAAACATATTGAAATAAATATACTCCAACCCTTATTTACTATTCAAGGCTAAGCGTTTAAGGATACATTTTATAGAAATATATTAATTTAGGCCGGGATATATATGTGCTTCAGTTCTTATCTGCCATTTAATTTCATCTATCTCCAGATTCAATTGCCATGGGCCTCCCCTAGGGTCCAATTGTGTTTGTTGCAAGACCGAAAATTTAAAACTATGGTCAGGGTAATCAATAAGATGCCTAGCTAAGGCATTATTCTTATCTTTTTTAGAGATAGCATAATAGTGTTTGTAAATACGTTGTTTCAACTTTCTCTCAGTTTTTCCGATATAATAAATGGAACACTGAGAGCAAATTGCAACATATATCACAGCCCTGCTATGACAATTATACCTTCCCTTAATACAATACATTTCATTCTTTAATTTAACTTTTTTGTCTAAGTTAATATATTTGCATTGGTGACATGCACCACATCTAGACATACCTAGATTACTACTATTTATAGATTTTACATTTGTTTCCAAAATAGATTTTAAATTAGCTCCTCTTCTAAAGATGACTTTTGGTTTAATTCCTAAAAGCATAAATATAGCTTTATCTTCAGTAATAATAAACCAATTCTTATATATAATCTCTTTAATTCTATAATGGTCCTGTGTTCAAGAAGATATGCTTGAGTCTGTGTTATAAGTGCTCGCAGTGGTACTCACTATTATTTTTAAAAGTTTAGTGTTTTTTGCAATTTGCTGTTTATTACCTAAAAAGGCATCTTGGGGGCAGAAAAACTTTAAGCCAATATGTGAAAGCCCAGGGATAGACAAATGCAGACCATCCTTAGCAACGCAACATGGTCTATTAAGCATGTCCTCCCATGTGATAGATGTTGGATTCCCACAGAGGTGATATCCAAAACTAAGCTATTATTAAAATCAATAATTTTCTGTTCATACTGTGGCATCATCCTAGGTGAATGCAAAATGCTGTTCAGTGCAAGGCACATACCTGTCTTTGACAGATATTCAGAGAGAAATCCATAATGTCTCTTTTTATATAGTCCAGTGAGGTAAGTCTCAAGTCATTTACACCCATATGGTCTATTATGATATCATATTGGTACCAGTGGTGCAGTGACTTGACTGCAAGTTTGATATTGTGGCAACTGACTGTTATCTTCTCCATGTCCAGCCTGGTGAGAGAGGCATCTGTGTGACATACAATAGAATCCCTTATGACAAGAGTACAAGGTAATGTGTTTGCATGCCTTATGGGCTTTGTTCTTGGGAATCATTGGGCAAAGGCATATCTGTGGTGTTTTGTTTTTATGTTTCTGGTGTGCGCTTTAGTGATTGCTGAGGATAGTTACTGCCACTTGACAGTTTAGGAGGTGTTTGAGGTTTAAGAAGGTTTCTTTTAAGTGTCTCTGAGTAAGATGCCCTAAGTGTATGTTGAGTGGTATGTATGAAGGGTGTATTGCATATGTTCTTGACAATCTTGTTTGTAATCCATATTTATGCCTCCAAGGAAGTTACATATGCACATTTATTGCATACTGTACTAGTTTCTTTAAGGATTATAAGGCTGAGTACAGAAAATTGCTGTATTGTCTCAGGATGTACATATCTACCAAGCTGGCCACTGAGACATTATGAAATTGCATATCCATGTCGTCTGGACCTTTATTAGATTTGGACTATTATGGTTTAAGGACTTAGTTTTACATGATACACCTGAGTGGTGTCTAGGTTAAGGCTAGATATTAGATAGTGCTGTGATCTGGTATTAGTGCTGTTTGACATGCTAATTTTCAAGGAAATGTATTCAATAAGTCATCTTTCAACTATACTCTTCCCTCATCAGACCTCCTTTAGTATGATAAAATCAAATAGAATGCCATTAAACATTTCTGTTTTCTTTCTTTTTTTAAGGAAAATGTTTATTAATTTAATATATTTATAATATATACACAGAAAGGAAGAAATTCAACATCACATATTATACAATGATAGGGATATACTGAATCTTTTACAATTAACACTTTTAAGAGTCTTTGTATTTCAATAGCAACATTTCAAGATTATCCCAACTACCAAAAGTCTTAGTATGATTTATAGATCTCATTCTGATTACTGCTTTATCAATTTTACATAGTATTGCTTTTAAATTTAAAAATTCTTTGAATGTAGGAACTGAGCTCAATTTCCAATTATTTGAAATAACTTTTCTAGCAATTGTCAAGAGAACCCAAAACACTTTTGCTCTTTGGTTGTAACAGATGCAGCAAGCGGAACATTCATTACTATTACTGATCTAGTTAAAGAACAATTATCATACCACAACCCCTTAAAACATATTTATCTCTTCCCAGTATACATTTAATTTTTCACAATCCATAAACAGGTGTATCCAATCACTTTTACATGTTTACTATATCTCTACCAAACTAAAGAAGTCATTTTAGTAGTCAATTTAGTAAATTAAATTGAAAAAAAAATAATGTGGGGAGCAGAATATGTTTGGGCAACACACAATGCCTACACACCCCAAAGAGTAGGAGGGATAGCAAAGACAATTTTTTACATGTTTACTACATCTTTACCAAACTGAAGAAGTCAATTTAGTAAATTTAGAGATTTTAAATGGAATAACAAACATTCTATGTAAATATTTCAACATAAAAATTAACTGATTTAAGTAACAAAATGTTATTCTTATTGAGTCATCTACTACTATTTAAAAAGTTCCAGAATTTTGCATAAACATTATTATTATTATTATTATTATTATTATTATTATTATTATTATTATTATTATCATTATTATTCATGATTAGCTCATATAACTTGGGCAAGCTTCCTTTGTAGGTCAATCTACTTTTGTTAATAGCATTTATATATTGATATAATGGGGGAAGAGTGATCTGTTCCTTTTCACTCATATTACCGACAATTTCATTTAATTCCTTACTGATGTATAATAGTAATTGTTTAGCAGATTTGTCCAACTTATTTTCTTTCATTAAATATGCTGGGGACTTAGCATTTCCATTTTCAAAGCAATCAGATCCTAAGCCATTCCCTTTTAGTAAACTCATTTTAACATTGTTCCAAGTTTCCTTAAATTTAGAGGTGTGTACAATGGGAAAGCACAAACATTTCCATTTTGATATTAATGGAGTTTTAAAAACATATTGCTTAACTGTTTTAAGAATTGATTTCATACTTGCAGAGTCTAAAGATTGAAATGAATTTCCCTCTAAGGTAAATTTTGTTAATCAGATGAAAGGATTATTACATATTTATAATATTTAATAAACTTATAAAAATCTAGTATAATTTTCTCCTGGATTGTTTTCTATTGACTAGTTTAAGCTGAGTCTATTCACAGTATAACAGAGTTAAAATATGCAGCAATAGAATAAGTTTCTACATCTGGGAAGCTAATACCACCATAATCTTATATGATTTCTATAAGCAATTATTGGCTTTTAAGGAATGAAGTTAACATTTTTCCATTTCTTTAAAAGCTGTTTGCCAGATAATAAAGCTATTCAATGCAAGATATATAAGTATATAAATAAATATATATCATCATCATTGGAATGACACCCATATAACTGAAGCAAAATTACCGACACTTAACATTAATAAAACCTTACAATAATGAAACCCAAAAACCCAAAAGAGTTGTTGACCTGCAGTCTGTTGCAGCAGTAGCTACCAGGATGGAAATATGCCCTTTCCACAAGGTAGTGTGATAACAGAGTTGGTATAATTAAGTTATGGGGATGTGGGGGGACAGAGCCCCCTCATAGGGGTGCAGGGGGCAAGCAACTCTGCAGACATGATGTAGTTACATTTTTTGTCATGTTGCTTTAATGTACTGTAGACTTATGGGAAGGGTAAGTAGTGGTATGGTGTTGTAGCTGTGTATGTTGTATTTTTTGTGTGTGTTTGTTTCTAGAAGGTGAGGGTTTTGTGGTAAATGATTTTTGGGTTTTTGGATTTTGTTCTCTTGAAGTTTCGTTAATTTGAACTTTCGGAAACTTCATCTTGGCCATATGGGTTTCATTCAAATGAGTGTTTGCTAATTTGAAGTTGACTAATATATATATATATATATATATATATATATATATGAAAATATATATATATATATATATATATATATATATATATATATATATATATATATATATACTATCAAATGACCGACACTAACAAGCAAGACCGTTTTGACACATTTAATCGATCTCATGAATATTAAGTAGGTCAAATGATTGACATGGAAATGTTGAAGGCATGATTTCAATGTTAATGTCGAACTTCAATATTATAATGATCCTGTGAGCTCTTGGAGACTGGAACAATGAATGTAAACCATATGATTACATTTTAAATGCAGTATTGCAATATATATATATATTTTAATGCATTCCACGCATAACTTCCTGGTGCAATGAGTACATTGGGTACTTCCTGTGTTGCCACAGTGTTTCCGTGCCATTCAGTTCATACGCATTGCATGAATCAAAACCCCCCCGATAGTGATACCCAAATGGCAAAGTGACATCACAATTTAAATATATCCAAAAGTGCAGCAATAATACACAAACAAGTGTTGAGTAGTACAAGGCAGAAGTAGCATAAAATTCAGTTTTACAATAGCCATGAATTCAAATTTTAACATAAAAGCATAATGACATATCAGTAATTAGAAACTCTAGTGTTTGGCTGTTGTTCTACAATACATCGTTTCCATACTATTAGTTTGCAGCTATGCCATGTAGTAACTTACCAACAGGTACCAAATTAAGGTTTACAATCCCAATATTATGAATTTTGGCTTGAGGATAATAAATATGTATTTAGCAACTTTCAGCTACATATAATTCTGTTTATGGGCTGTTTAAATGATCGCTGTCACATTATCGATGTTCTTAAAAGTGACAGCACCTTTTTTTCGCATTTTTAAATGGTTGACTTTTTCAATGACAAAAACATCATATTCAAACATCTCATTGTCAATTAATTCACTGCCGTGTCAGTTTCAAGTTTCTGATAGTAAAAGATAAATATATATATCCAAAAGACTAAAAATTCAAAATACTGAACAGATTTTTAATGCAGGGATCAAGCCCCCCTACACCACTCAGGTGGGGGCTGCACCCCCCATACCCCCTGCTAATTATATATATAATATATATATAATATATATATACATACATATATATATATATATATATATATATATATATATATATATATATATATACATATATGGGTCTACTACCAGGGATGGAAATTACACTATTTCGAAATCCGGTAGTAGATACCCACTAACGCGAAAGTGCACTTCACCAAAAGTGCACTTTCGCGAACACCACAAGAACGAATGGGCAATGTCCTCCACTGTGGTGCGGTAGTCATGGACCTTAGGGTTAGGACTTGGGATAAGGATAGTGGATATCACTACTAGGTATCCACTATTCTTAACCCAAGCCCAAAACTTAAGGTTCATGACTACCACACCACAGTGGAGGACATAGGTCCGTGACTACTGCACCACAGAGGACATGCAATTTCCTCCATTGTGGTGTGGTAGTCATGGACCTTAGGGTTAGGGCTTGGGTTAAGGATAGTGGATAGCCATACTAGCTATCCACTATCCTTAACCCAAGCCCTAACCCTAAGGTCCATAACCATTTGCTCAAGTGGTGTTCTTGAAAGTGCACTTTCGGTGAAGTGCACTTTCGCTTTAGTGAGCATCTACTACCGGATTTTGAAATAGTGTAATTTCGATCTCCGGTAGTAGACCAATATATATATATATATATATATATATATATATATATATATATATACATATATATACATATATGTATATATATATATATATATATATATATATATATATATATATACATATATATATATATATATCATCTCCAAAACTCCAAGATCGCACAACAGTGGAGAAGGGGCAAATTCCTTCATTCAGTATTTTGAATTTTCAGTCTTTTGGGATTTAGTTGATGGTGTTTCAGTCTTATATATATATAAATATATATATATATATATATATATATATATATATATATATATATATATACATATATATATATATATATATATATATATATATATATATATATATATATATATGGGTTGCCTTCATTTTGTTGAAACCTGATTTGACTGACACTCATTTGACTGACCGTTCATTTGACTGACAATTAGTACTGGCAGTGTTTAGAGCACTGTAAGTCAAGTAAAAAGAATATGTCCTTTTCTCCACTGAAGTGTGAACCTGGAGTTAGTATATATAGTTGGGGGGGTGTGGGGGGGGGCGTAGCCCCCTCTTACTTTTATGGTATATTCTTTGCTTTTGGTTTTATATTGTTTAGTAAAACCAAAGTAAGTGGGGGGCTGCCCCCCACAACCCCTAGTGTGGGGAGCTGTGCCCCCTACTCCCTAACTATATATACTAACTCCACAGTCGCACTTCAGTGGGGAAAAGACATATTCCTTTTACTTGCCTTACAGTGCTCTAGACATTGCTAGTATTAATTGTCTGTCAAATGAAGTGTCAGTAAAATGATTATCAGTCAAATTAGCTTTTGATTAAATGAAGGTAACCCATATATATATATATATATATATATATATATATATATATATATATATATACACACACTACTGTACATGATCAAAATCTCAGTAGACCAACTTTTAAAATGCCAAGCGATGTTTTATATGACTGAAACTTCACTATGCCGACATTTACAAGAGCGAACGTTTCAAATACTGATTTTGGCAGCTGAGTGGAACAGGAAACCTGCTCATTTCTGCAGTGTAGTGTGATCTCGGAGTTGGTATATTTAATTTGCAGGTATTTGGGGGCACAGCCCTCCTGCAAAAATGTAAAAGTAAAAAATAAATAATTGTAATAATGGAATTGAGGAATCTCTACTGAATATTCATGTGGGTGCCGTAGATACCTTCATGAATATTCAGTGGGATTTTCTATGAATATGTATATATTGTTCAGTGGGCAGGATGTAGGTGAGAGTTAGATATGTATTACAGAGTTTTAAAGTGATAGACCCCTGTTGATATGGTATGAGTTCTTACTTTCATGTTGTTGTCTTTCGGCTTTTCCTAGTTAGGGGTCGCCACAGCGGAACTCTGGTCTGCTAATGATTGGCAGTAGATTTTCATGAACGCCGAGGTGCCAGCTCGATCTCTAACCTTCAGCGAAGGCACGCCCATTTATGCATGTCTTTCGAATGCCCATCCAACCACGGGGAGGACATGCAGACTCCACACAGAAGGCACTCCCCGCACTCCAGTCGAGAATTGAACGGGAGAACCTCTTGCTGTGAGGCAACAACTCTACCGCTGCACCACCGCAGAAGTATGAGTTCTTACTTTCATAATTTCATTAAATGGGAGGTAAGTTAGAATCTTATACATTTGGTTTTGTGTACATCAGCAATTTAAATTGTCAGCATTGCATGTTTTCAGTGCTGTCATCTTGATGTTTTAAAAGTCGGTCTACTGGCATTTTGTCATGTGAAGTAGACCCATCTAAATATATACTCTTGGGTTATATAATAATTTTAATAAGTATAAACCTATATTCAAAAGAAAAAAAAAACATTTCCATTCTTTAATACGAAGTAACACTTCTTCAGTTGCTTTTTCAGAATTATTACTAATAATCTTAATCATGTCTTGATAGATTTTTTCCTAAATATTTTAGTTCTTTTTCTTCTCAGTAATATTTATATTTATCTTTATGCTTACTATCCAATAACTGATTTAACATTCAAGTTTCTGTTTTATTATTATTAAATTTTCAACAGAGAAACTTCTTAAAATTTGTCAATTTCCTCATCTATTTCTATGATTGAATAGCTTAAATCTCCTATAGTTAGTAAAATATCATTTGAAAAAAAGCTGTATTTTTAGATTGGCAGTCTCTGTTAATTGAGAATACATATTTCTTTTCATTGCTTGTTATACCATTAGCTATGGGTTCAATAACTAATGCAAACAGTACAAGGGACAAAAGACACCCTTGCTTCTGCCTTTGTTTAAAGTGAATCCTTGAGAAATGTAAGATGCAATTTTAACAGGCTTTGGAGTGTCTATACAGTTTTTTTTAATATTCCAAAAAAAATGTCCAGGAAATGCAAATCCATCAAAAATTTTAAACAAGTAGTTCCAATCTTTAGAATCAAAAGCTGTCACTATCTAACCTAATTAGGGCCAATTTCTTGTTCATTCCTTTTGCTAAATCTGAGGTAGTTACTACCCTTTTTATATTGTCATATGTTAATCTGTTGGCTATAAATCCTGTTTGATCTTTATTAATTACTACATCTACTATATCTCTTAATCTTGTAGTGAAAATGGAAGTAAATATTTTATAGTCTATATTTAACAATGAAATAGGTCTATATGAGGAAATTAACTTATTATCCTTTCCTTGTTTAAGTATGGGTGACATTACAGAAATTTTCCTTCGGGGGGGAATTATTTTCTCACTTTGAATTATCCTGAAAATGTCAGTAATTCTAAAATATTTAATGGAAACAGACTATATAAAGTTATACTTAAACCATCCAACTCTGGAACATTGCAATTTTACCTTTTTTAAAAAGTTTCTTCAACTTGTATCAGCGTAATAGGCTTATTCAACAAAGATATTTGTTGGTCATTAAGTTTATTAGTAACCTTTTTTAAATAATTGTCAATTTTGTAATCATCAAGATTATTATTATTATCTTTATTAAGATCCTCATGGATTTTTTTATAAATATTAAGCATTTTCTCTATGCCTGACGTAAGCTTACTTTGTGTGAATATTTTGGATATTATTGATTTGTGCCTATTTGCTTAATATCTTACTTCTATTAGCTGATCTACGTAGATTTTTTGAAGTCATCACATAACCATGCAATTTTAGTTTTTCTAAAGCTATCTCCACTTTATGCATTAAAAATGTTTAATATTTTGTCATAAATTTTTAATGACTTTAGTATTCTTTAATTTCTTTGTTTGTTGTTCAAACCACACTTTGTATATTTCATCTTATATTTCTAACAACTATTTATCCCACTGTTTCATTTTATTATTAGGCTATGTTCCCATTCTATCGTTAATATGCATTTTTAAGGAGACTCATAGTATTACTTTACTAACCTGACCATTATCATTCAAAGATAAAAAAAAAATCTCTATTTGATCCTGAAGGTAACTCTTAAACTCTTTTAATGTCATCATATATACTGAGATTCCATACATAATCAGAAATGTCTTTATATCCTATACTCTATTTATACTTAGTCCATTATGATCAAAGAGCAAGGAATAGTTTTAAAATAAATCATTTTATTAGGTAAATCTATAGAGGCATACATCCTATCAATACTAGTATGTGTCCTATGCACATAAGAGTAATGAGTGAAGAACAATGACTTATCTTCTGCTTTTACTAGTAAATCAGCTAAATCATCATTCCTAATCCATCAATTTAGTGTTTCAGCTAATGCCAATATTTTAGATTTCTTCTCATCACTTGTATCTTCTATACTAGATATATAGTTAAAATCCCCTGCTCTAATTAAACTACCCTTCCAGTGACTTTATAGTAAGTTTAAGTGATCTTTATCCACTCTTGCACATATTCTAGGGATCCAGTAAAAAGTATCTAGTATATCGAGTTTGCCATTTTATTTAGTTATTACAAATGTATACATTCCATTGAGATCATTAATTGATACTATGGCCTTAGGTATTACAGTAGATTTTGTTCAAATTATAGCTGTTATTGTTCTCTTTTTGTTAAAAGAAGCAGATGATAACATTTCATAACCTAATTTGTTTACATTTTACATATATTTATCTATCAAGTGAGTCTCTTGCAGGAATATAATGTGTCCTCTATTTAATTTTAGATATCTCATTACTGATTACATTTTGTTGCTATTATTTACTCCATTTACATTAATAGATAATAGATTAAAACTATCTATATTATGTATTAGAAATATTTCTTTTAAAAGATAATATGACACATTTATCCACCATATTAATTTAATTATATATAAGATTCTAATGCATTCCTCCAACACTGTCTTAACATTCCACATTTTTTAATTCTTCCTTTCTACAAACTAAACTACTAAAACTCATAAATAACAAAAACAATGAGAAGTCTACAACTGTAACTGTATATACTGATAATAAAACAGAACCTACCATGGATAACAAAGTTCCTAATTTGCCTATCAAATAGATAAACTACTATATTATCTCACTACCTATCAACACCTAAAAAGTCATCACAAAAATAGGCAAAAAGCTACTGTGCCTTACAAATAAGTAATATAATCTTATATAAATGTCAAGAATAATAAGAGACTATTAAATTAGTTATCAAATTTGCCATTTAAAACAATTCCTTCATTACTACATAAAAGTTTAATAATCCTATGCTGTTAATCACAAATATTAAATAATGCAACAAATAGTATATTATGTACCTATTTATGTCATAGTAGTATAAATTACCTATTAAATATTCCTAAATGATTTGCTCATTCAACATTATTATAACTAGATCAGAACATAAATAACAGTGGGACCTGAAAAGATAAAGACATCTGCAAACTTACAGGTGACAAGTAATCATATCATACTAAACTATAATATAAAAGGGAAATCAATGCACATATATATTTGTCACACTAAAAGACACACGCACACACACATATTTTACATATCTAACCAAAGCTCTAAATTAATTTTTAAAGTACAAGTGTCTATAGCCCAAATGTGTGCAACACATTTAACACAACAAATATCAAAATATTTAAAAATATTTTAGTTTATTAAACTATTTCATAAAAATATGCACATTGCTGACATTTAAGAGAATGCATTGCTATTTCTATGGTATCAAAAATATTTATAATCTATACTGTATTCAAAAGTTACAATGTGTTCAGTTCAAATCCCATTCTTCCTTCTCAGATTCAAATATATTGAAAAATCTACTTTACTTTTTGTCAAAATGGATGTACTGATCCAGCAATAAAACACTCAACTTTTAGGTTTGACTTATGAAATGAGTTATTTCAGGTAGTCTTAATGAATCTAAAAACATACAATGTATAAAAAGCTTCAAAGTTCACATGATCAAGCTTCAAATGTCAGCCTCCAGATTATTTTCAAATATTTGTATATGATTTTCTATGTAAATTACATGAGCTCTTGTACATTACATGTATGCCATATGTAGGTATATGTAATAGATACCCTTTCTTAAAATCTGTTTATTTTAATATTTTTCTTGTCTCATTTTCCCACTACTGTTCTGTTATTCTATATATCTTGTATTTCTACAATCCCCATCAAAGCACTATTTAATCATCAGATTTCTATTAAAGATTATAGTATGTGCACATATTACTTAACTTACTGATACTGCTGTTTTATTAATCTTACATGGTAGATATTGCATTCCTTGTGCATATATATGCATATTATTCATAAGATGTTTACTCTTATTAATTCTAGTATTACAAGCAATCTTGACTATATAAAATAATTCCTGTTTCTTTAATTTGAATGTGCATTACTAGCCATTGTGAACTGCTGCTCTGATCTAAGCTGCACATACTGACATCAACGTTTGACTACAGCATGTGTAAATGACAACTCACAGCATCAAGTAGCTTTGAATTTCCTCTGTAAGTTTTTCATTCCTATTAGTTATTTTCTGCTGTTCTAATCAGTAATAAACATCTAACTTTACTTCTTTCAATTAATATGGACAGTTAATATATATTGTTAGAGTTAAGAACACTACAACATAAGCTATTAACATGCAGAATGTAAACAAATTATGTTACAACATCTCAGTATAAAACAATACTATAGCTTTTGTCTTATCAGTTCTTCACTTCTAAGAAAAGAAAAGTGGTGTTATTTTGAGTAGATTTATCACACATATATAATTAAAAAAGAAACAGAAAGTTCTTTCCTTTTTTCACAGATATCAGTGATGAACTTTGTCCTACATTTTATTCAGGACAACTCAAGGTAGGAAGAATCCAGCATTCTGACAGAAATGGAACATTATTTTATTCTTAAGGTTTCTCTCGGAAATGGAACATTCTTTTACTCTCAAGCATTCTTTAAGAGTCAGTTACTTCCTAAATGACCTGTGAAAGGAATGTGATACACAGGAAAAAAGAAAACAACATCACCAGCACTTTAACTCTTCTAATTAGCATATTACCTATTACTTAGATCTGACATTTAGTTAACCCAGCAATGCACACAAGTTGAACAGAAGAAATAACATTTTCAACTTATATAGGCTTAATGATACCAGTTCTATTGCTTATAATTTAATGGCATTCTTTAACAGGAAGCATTTGTTAAACTTATAAGTTTAGTTAAATGAAATATATTAAGGCTTTCACTATAAATATAGTAGAACAGTAAAACTAACCATTTATATTTCTTATCATTACAAATGTTTTAGCTTAAAATATAAATACATACTTACATATGTTTTGAAGTTTAAAGTCCAGTACAAACCTTTTACTTAAAGGGCAAATCTATTGTTTTAGGAAATAAAAGTCCTGCAGTCAGAGAATGAACATCACTTGTTTTTAGGCTTTTTAGTTTTAAAAGCAATTTTCTAGGAATTCACCTCACTCTGATTCTTCGGGGATATACTGTTTCACTCCATTTCTTCATATTATTAGGGATGTTGTTGCTGTTAAAAAGGGGATGTTTCCCCCAGTGTGTTAAATATTTGTTTTTTTTTTTCAGAAAGAAATAATTTAGTCTTTGTAGGAAACACCATTATTTTTAAGTTCCTTGAGCAGTGGTAAGCAGGATTTTCTTTGACTCATTACTCTACTGGAATAATCATTTCCAAATCTGACTACATATTCACCTATTTAAACAGGTGGGCTGGAACATATTGTTTTTAATATTTGATCTTTTTCTAAGCTAGATATGAATTTAAATATAATTGAATATGGTGGTGAAATTTCCTTCTTAGAAGTTGGTCTCAGGGATCCATGTGCCCTATCAATTTCAAAGGATAAAGTTTCATGTAGATTTAATGTTTATGCAGCCAAGTAGTTAAGAAGTATATTATATTATCTCCTTCATACTTTTCGGGTATACCATAAATTCTAATGTTATTTCATCTCAATCTATTTTCTAAATGATCAAGTGCATCTATAAGACAGTTATTTTGTTTAAAAAATGCAGTCTGCGACAGACTTTCAGTTATTCTTCCTTCATGATCATGTAAAGTTTATCCCATACTGTTGATGCATGTACTTTGTTGTTTCATAAGAATCTCTAAATGTTCCATATTCTTTCTGGTGTCTTCTTTGAAACTTTCTAGTTTGGTATTCTGTTGTCTATTTTAAGCAATGCATCCTGCATACTAGATATTAATGACTGGATGTATTTTTAACACAAGCATCCTGAGTACAATTTTTTGAGTGACTCCTATTGAAGTGTTTTGTCTCTTAACCAAGCAGTTGAAACTCTGACAAAAAATACAGCTTTTGAATAACTTGAAGCTATATTTTTTCTGTCTATCAGTGAAGAAAATTAGCTAACACGTATCTTCATGTTTTAATTTTTTTGATTTTATTCTCTCTCAGAAAAAGTTTTCAGTCACACAGCTTTCACTATTTGCTTCTCTCAGTTAGCCATCTTGACCACACACACTCACACATCCTAAAAATTTCTAACCAGTAAAATTAAAGGCCTTTAATTCTTTAACTATCCTGATAGATTATCATGACTCATGTTATACTCAGTAGCCTACAGGCTGCTCCAGTGTGAACTGTGTCTCACTTTTGAAGCCAGAAAAGACCTTCTATTCCTTCACAAAACAGATGGCTTTGCAAATAGCCACACTAGGGTTCTCAGTCTACACCAACAAATAATCAAGACTCATGTGAGGAATGAGCTCCTAATTCAATGTATTTCTAGAGTATGAAATATGTTACCACAACAGGTCAAATACAATATTACACTGGCTAACTTTAAGGTTAGTTTTCATGACTGGATAGATAGATACAAATTACACCAGGGTTATCATATACAGAGCTGCTCAATTTGGCAGGTAAGCACTATTAAGTGCTTGAAACATGTTGCAAAAGTGTATACTTATAGGTTTATATACCTATGCATCTGATGGCACCTATTTTCATTTGACTAGTGATGTTTCCATATCCACGTTACAATATAAAATCAACAATGTGTGCAAAGAACTGGTTGCAGAAATGTGTTAACTTATCAAAATGTCAGCTGTAATTCTAGAAATGTATGCTAAAGTGTTTTTTTGAGGAACACATCTGGTGTAAGACATATCATTATACTAACTCTGAAGGCTTCACTAAAGCTCTGCAATAGTCAAACTTTCCATTTGCAACAAAAGAAAGAGCCGACCGAGAGTTAGAAACATTAAAAACAAATTTCAGGCTTATGAATCACACTGAAGGTATTGTTGTTCCCATTTATAAAAGGTTTTGTTCAGTTTGTCTGAATCATGATCACCACTTAACTGTAAACAAGTCATTTACTATAGATATACCTGTTAACAAGTGTGGAGGAATTAGTGGCTGTGTTCATTGTTGGAACTTTGATACTGGTAATTGTTACTTCCTATACTTCTTAATAGCTTATCTCAAACTCTTCTCTACTCTAGTCATATATACATGTTGCCATTGACCTTTATAATCCATTTGCCGGGATTGTAACCTTTACCATGGTGCAGTTCATAATTTCCACTAATTTCAGCAAATGCAACCCTACAACCACCTCCACACTGGGAATATGTATTTAAACTATTTTTTTTTTCATTATTGGAATCCCACTGGGTTTTACCCCACTATGCACAATAAACTCTGTGATTAAACTTTGTGCAATTTCAACTTATCACTACTCCTCATGGTTTACCACTGAAATATTAAAATCAGTAAGGGATATTGATTTTTTTCTCTCCCACTTTTAAGCTTAGCCTATGAGCCTTTCAGGACCACCTGTCTGTACAATTGTAGGCTCATTGGCAATTACTAGGCTAATGGCCATTTTACACTGTAGCCACTGCCACCATTAATCATTTGGCCCACAACAAAATGATAGCCTTCCATTTTTCCTTCTTTCTTTATCACCATTTTTTGAATGTGCACTTAACAATCTCTACCTCAGCTCTGCTACTTGGTGCTCTGGCATGTATTTGGATTGCTCAAATCACAGTTTCACTATATAGATACATCTGGAGCTACCCTGCAATATAACCCAACCACTGTTGCCAAAATACCGATTGCTTGTGCCAACTTACAGAATATAATATGCAGAGGAAAATCAGGCTTTAGTCCAGATTCCTAGATATTATCTGTGTGGTATTTCTATACTTTACATGTTACTGCATGTTCTATTCTTAGGATACTCCACCTTTGTCCAAAAACAAGTTGATTGACAAGAAACACTAAACTACCCCACACACACACATGCATACACAAATAAATATACCATACACACAAACACACAGAGTATTTGTCATCTGAAAAGGGCCCATGTACCTGCTCACTTACCTGATTAACAAATCAATAAACAAATATATAAAAATAAATAAAGCAGATGTCATTTTTGCATTGTGTACACACTTATTATGACAATAATAGTGATGTGTCCACTTATTTATATAGTATACAATGTATTCATTCTATTTCACTGGTTTCAGATATTACACAACAACATCTGCACCAGGAGATGAGTAAGTTGTACTACATAAGTAATATTACTTTACTATTACTACTACTACTAATACAACAGCTGTGACCACTTCAACTCTATTATTACTACTAACACTACAGCTATGACCGCTACAACTAATAACACTACTGAAGTTAAGCAGGTTAAACAAAACCAAAAATTATTTTGCATCCTAATGAAAACATGGCCATTTGATTGAGCAAGTATTAGCTGACTACTCTGTGGATCAGATGTAGGCAACTCTAAATTGCAGAATTGTGCAAAGGGCAGGGCACAAACATCATAATTTGCACAGTGTGTGCATCTGTATTTGGGGGGGCACAAAAGAAGTGTGTGTGCGTGTGAGAGATGAGGTCAGACCAAGTATGCACTGTCAGGGACAGTATTTTCCAAATGTAAGGAAGTCAGTTTTAAAGAATATTCATGTGTGTGTAAGGTGTCATGGTCAGCATGAGGTGTGTGGGTCTTCAGGAACACACAGCCAAATATTTGTGCTAGCACTATGCCCTGTCATCCTGGACAAATGTGAGCTATACGTAGTAGAGGATCCAGTTCATTGCTGATGGCCCTGACTACATGAACTACCTCTGTCAGGAGTTGTACTGATAGTTCCATGACAGCGGCTAGAAGTCAGAGTGCTACCTGAATATGATTGATGTCTGCTGGATGAGCTGTTATCATTACCACATCCATGACCATGACCATGGATGACCATATCTTGGTGTGGACACATCCACCAGTGATTTAGCGGTGGAAGTTGTACCAATGTAGGAGCAAGGTCTAGTAGCCTCATGGTCTTGCTGACTCATATCTGATGATGCTCTGACTGTTTGGCCTCATGGATGTTGCCCTTCCCCAAGCAGGTGTTCCATAACTGACCCTGCATGATCCAGTGTGTCGATTATCCTGTCCAGTGATTCACACCCATGCAATCTCATACATCATAATGCAAGACATGCAATATTCTGACTATCTCTTCCAAGGCCATTTCTGAGCACCATCACCCATGTATGGTACTTCACACTGACGAGACTAGGGGGAGATTCCACCAGCTCTGCAACTCAGATGACCACACTACTCTAATCAACATTATACCTATGCAGCCCCAGACTGTGATTCTTCATCACCAGCACCATCCGGTTAGAAGCTACAGATCCTCTAACATTGGGCAGAGGAAGGTCAACAATGCTGGTGCCAGTCTCACCTGTAAATACACCAAGTAAACAGAAAAACAGAAGAAATATAACAATGATTATAGTATAATACATACACCTGGATAAATCAACCACATTTGCAAATGAAAATTACCTTAGAAAGTGATACATTTAAATAATGAGAAAAACATATGCCCATACTGTGTGCTGGTGGTCATTGTACCTCAATGCCAGATGTCCCTAGAAAATTTTCAGTTGATAAAAGTATTATACGCATGCACCTTAAGGCAACTTAATATAAATCGTAAACTAAATAATTTATATATTTGAATAGCATAACTTCAGTATCAGTAGTGGGAATCCTCTGGCTGTCCTCCACCTCTGCCCCAACATCCATCACAGCACTGCAGAACTCTTCTGAGCTGCCTGAATCCCTGATAGTTGACAGGAACTTCTACATCTAAGTGAGTGCTGTTTCAGTAGAAGGCCCAACCTCAGTAGCTAGTAAAGCAAAAAAAAAAAAAAAAAAAAAAAAAAATAGACACCAACCAGGTAGCCAGATGCATGGCACGCCCACACCGTCACCCCACCCAGCCATTCAGGTCCCATTTCTGAGCGCCCAGCCCTCCTTCAACACATTTTATTTAAAAAGAAAGAATACTTTCTTTTATCAAACTGTAGCAAACTACTTGCTACAAAGATAGCAAACAGTTGCTACAGTTCATGCCCAGTCTGCATGGTTCACTACAGTGTTTATGTTTTATTTTAAAAACATTTATTCTTTTAAACTGTAGCTGCAGTTTATAACCTGCCTGTATGGAGTGCTACAGCGCTCATGTTTTAGTTTAAAAAAATCTTCTTTTAAACTGTAGCAAATTGCCTGTCACAAATGTAGCAAATAGTTATTACAGTTTATGCCCTGCCTGTATGAAGAGCTGCAGTGCTCCTGTTTTAGTCAAAGAGAGATTTGATGTTTTTTTTTTTTTTTTTTACATTTAAATTGTAACCAGCTGCTTGCTTAGATCACACATGGAAAGCTATAGTGCTCAGGTTTGACCATAAACACAATATCAGCTTTTAAAAGCCAGTATTGCACTAAAGATTGGGATTGACTGACTGTACTCCCAAAACTTTATGTCCAAGGCAATTTCTCCTCTGGCCCCACCCTAGCTTTTTTTTAATTTATTTATTTTACATTTGTTTACCAGGAACGTCTGACTGGGGCAATGTCCGATTTTCAGCAGAGGCCTGAGGAGAAAAGCTCCATTACATAGATTCAATTTCTTACAACTGACACAAATTGCAGTGGTGAACAAGTAACAGTGCAGAAAGGGTCCAGCATTAATGAGTAACAGTAGTAAAATAAGACAGGAAAGAACCATATATAAGCTATAATAAAAGTAACATGAGACAGGTGATTAACTCAAGCAATATAATATGTAAGTTTTACATGACAAGATAGTTTGTTAATTCGTGTGTTTAGTAAACTTTTTGCAAAAAGAGTGTAGACAACAAGACCAACAGAGTAATGCATCAGTGGGGATGAAGTCTGAATTTACATAGGTAATACTTGATATAACAGTGATTGAGAGTGGTAATAGGCAGAAAATGAGGTAGCTAGTTAGAGATTGGTGTGTGAGGATGTCAACGTGTGAAGGCACGACATGGGAGGGAGATAATGAGGGAAGGCAGTTAGCCAGGGTTGGTACAAGAGCATAGCCAAGTGTTGGTAAGGTGTTCCTTCAGTAATAGTTTGTATTTACGTTTGTTGGTAGTATTAACTATATTTTGAGGCTAAGAGTTTCAGGACTTAGATATTTTGTATGAGAACAGGGAAACATTGGATTTAGTTAATTTCAGTAAGAGTTTGTTAGAAGATCTTAGGAGTCTGCTGTCGCAGTGTGGTTGAACTAAGTCCTTGAGTGCTGGGCAATTATCAAGTTGGTTAAGGATAGAATCTGTATAATTTAGTTGATGGAAGGATAGGAGGTTAGGTAGTTTCAACCATTTTAGTTGGTGTAGAGCTATGCAATGGTATGATCTATAGGGAAGATTTGTGGCAAACTTAGCTATTTTATTATAACTGGATTGCAGTTTACTTAGGTCTGTTTCTCAGACTGGTGAATATTGGACAGGCATATAAGAGGGTGGAGAGTAGGTGAGCTCTGGAGATGGATTGTCTGGTAGTATCAATTAGGAATGGTTTGAGTCTGCAGAGTGAACCTAACTTAAAGTGTACCTTTTTGATAGTTAGAGCTAGGTGCTTATCGAATTTGAGACTGTTGTCAGTTGTGACCTCTAAGAGTTTTGTGTGGTCAACAGGTTCTATTACAGTTTTATTTGAAAAGTAGGTAGTGAACGGTGGAGGGAGTTTTGAAGTTTTGCTGCTGGTGAAGAGCATGAGTTTTGTTTTATTTGGGTTGAGTACAAGTTGGGGGGCAGAAAGGAAGTTTTCGATGTCTGGGAAGGATTGTTGGGTTTTTTGACATAGTGCATGTAGCGAGGGAGCTGAACAAATGAGGGAGAAGTCATCTGCATATTGAGCAATGGTTGCATGTTGAGTGGCCATACAGAGTTTATTGGTAAAAATGGAGAAAAGTAGTGAGACAAGGACTGACTCTTGAGGTACACCTACAGCAAAAGGTAGTAGGGTGGAGAGTTCATTTTGCTATTTAACTGTCTGTTGGCAGTCAGATGAATAGCTGATGAACCAAGAGAGGGCAGATTGAGAAAGGTTTAATGAGGCTAGTTTGTAGAGAAGGTTTTGGTGTGATACACTATCAAAAGTCTTTAACATGTCAAGGAAGACAGAAGAGACCCGCTGGCCATTATTTCTCAACTGGTTGAATGAATTGTTAAAACTAATAAGGGCAGTCGTAGTATTGTGTTTTGGATGAAAGGCATATTTGTTTGTAGACAGGAGCTTGTTGTTTTGAAGATAGTCAATCAGTTGAGTATGGATGCATTTTCAAGGAGCTTAGCTATGGGAGGGAGAATAGTTTGTGAAGTCAGTGGCGGTACCCTTTGCGAAGGGGGATTATAAAAGATACCTTCCAGAGTTTAGGGATATATTGTTCGATAATGATATAATTAATTAGTAGAGATACTGGGTAGGAGATGACATCTGCTGCAAGTCTAAGAAATTCACTAAGTATTTGGCCAGCAGCAAGGGAAGAGGACATGAGTTTAGAAAGACGTTTTTTAATGTTTGTTTGTATTGTTTTTATAGTGAAGGAATTATGACTAGTTTGAGGTCTTTTGGGTACAGATAAGGTAGTATTATTGTTATTCTTTACCAGAGATGTTATATAATTAATAAAGTGGGTATTGAATTGAGAGGCAATGCTGTCAGTAGAATTTAGAGTGGTTGGAGCTGAGGTTGGGGAATGTTCTGGTTTCAACAATTGATTGATGCCTCCCCAGAAGTTCTGGGGATTATTTTGATGTTTTTGCTGGATTGTTGTATAGCAAAGCTTTTTGTCATGTTTAATTTGTTTTTTGGCTAGGTTTCAAAGTTGGTGGCAGGTATGAAGGGAAGTTTGGTCTTTGTCCTCTTGGTGGTGATACCAGCCTCTGTTTCTCTGTTTAAGGAGTTTCTTGGTGTCATTATTAAGCCAAGGTAAATGTCTAGTTTTTGCATGGATTGTTCTAATGGAGGCTAGGTTGTTTAGGATGGTAAAGAATTTTTCATGGAAGTATTGCATAGCCAGGTCTGGGTGGAGGTGTTTTAAAGGGGGCCAGTCACACTGATGCAGGAAAGTCTTACAGGATTCTGGGAGAAGTTTCTTTTGTTATGCATATGTATATAATGGACATTTTTGGTGGGCATGTACAGTGCCCAAGAAGGAAGGTGGGTAGGTGTTAACTTAGGCTGTCTGGTAGATGGCCAGATTGGTGACAGAGAGAGACTTTATTAGTTAGAGTCCAGTCAAGAACTGATTGTGCTAAAGTCCATAAGAAATCTACCCTATCAAACAAAGCAGGGGCAAAAACATGCCCAGTCGTAAGCCAGGAACATTACTGGGCATGTGTTTGGGGTGCTGAAGGCATGCTTTTATTGTCTGGATTCATCTGGTAATGTCTTGTAGTATGACATGGTCAGGTGTTCAAAAATACTATTAGTGTGTGCAATGTTATACAATATTTCTTTAAACTCTCTTCAATGGCTTGAACTTCCCCAGTTTCTGCTATCTTATCAATTTCATATGATACACTCTTTCTTTATAAACCCTCCTTCTGTCCATCTCTATCTTCCTTAGTCTCCATCTACATCCCATCCCGGACCCTCCGTACTTCTAACCAACAATTACTTGATATCTACCACCCAAAAAGTTCAGTAGGCAAACTACTCTACAAACACTCCCTTGCCCATGCTTGGAACAAACTTCCCCTTGACTTACGTTCAATCTCCCACACCTCACACTTTAAAAATGAACTAAAACCTTATTTTCTCAATTCCAGAACCTGCCCTTGCCATGATCCTACCTAGTCTTCCTTCCCTTTATGTACCCTCAAAAGGACCATACTTTGTACCTCATTGCACCACTCTCTCCAATGTATCTACTATGCATTTGCATAATTTTATACAAACAAAAAATGTTTATTGTTGACCTATTGAACTATATCAATGTAAAATTGTTACTTAGCTTCTTTTTAATGCAACTTTAACTTTATGCATGTAACCCAATATATGTTAATCTTTTTGCTATAACTGTTATTATATCAATATTGTTTAAAATTGTACTTGTTTAAAATGTACTATTGGAGCTTTTCTCCTCGGGTCTCCACTGAAAATGGGCCACAAGCCCAGTTGGACAGACCCGGTTAACAAATGTCAATAAATAAATAAATCAATAAATCAATCAATAAATAAATAAATAAATATCATACTCGGGGGCAGTTACAGCAATATGGGCAATGGCAGGAGCAGCAATCCTCAATATACCTGGCAGTGGGGGCTAAGTCAGATGCTAAGTTAGCAGAGGAGCCACAAGTAGGAATAATAATACCATATGGAGGCAGGCACAGTATACTGTGGTACTGGCAAACAGGCAGTGGTTTGCATACATCTTTAATAAATAGAAGACAATGTAAAACAGAAACACAACAGTAAAAGTGATGCATGTAAAACCAACACCATGCTGTGCTTACCCATGCATAGACATACACAACCCATGAAATAACATGCAATGGACTGGGTACAATTATCATCTTTTGTTCAGGTGTGTAAAGGAGCACAAGAGTAGAATAATTTCTCAGGGAAATGTGTGAGTGTTGAAGATCATTAAAGTTAAATGCAATGTAGTGTCTAATGTCTTTCAGTGTGTGGAAGGGCAGTCAACATGAAAAACTTTGTATAGGGATAGTATCATTGGAAGTTTGTATGTGTGATGTACTGGGGGAGTGGTTGTGTTAAAGTGGGTCAACAGGGACTCAACCTCAGTAGTAGTTAGAGTGTTGAGGCTTGATGTACTGGACAAGTGCAGGACATTAATGGCAGAGGTTTTAGCATCACATCACTTCTGCACCCACCAGAGTTGGATCTACCAGTAGTCTCATGGGAAGTACCATGACCTAGGTTAGATGTCAGTGTGCTGTGACCATAAGCAAAGTCTGCAATGAGATGTGCCACTGTCATGACTGCCACACATACGGAGACATCCTATCTAGGGCAATCCACAACAGATGCAGCTGAGGAAGTGTTAGCACTTATGGAGCATGATCTATATTGATCATGGGTATGATGACTACCATCATGGAAGTAGCAGTGGATTGACTTTGTAGGTAGTGCCTCACTCCCAGTAGGTGAGCTTAAGAGGACATGATACACTACAGTATGTGACTGAGTCTAGCCAGACAATTATACATATAGGATATACACACCAGCAGGTTATTTCACACATCTTGCATGACTCTCACTAACTCTGCAGTGGCTGTAGTAGTATTAGCTTTCACCTCAATGATCAAGGTCATACATTAGGTTGTAGCTAATGACACACCATCCTCAGGTGGACGATGGTAACCATGTCTCCAGTGAGTCCATTACTGACTCCCCGTCTGTATTATTCTACCCATGATGCTAGGGGCAGCTATTGTCATGTGCCTCCTAAGAGGAAACACACTTTCCTCACTGTTATTGTCCCAATAAACCTGCTCTCCCTGTGTGGTGTTTGTCCCTGGGTATCCCACCCTTCTTACCTCTACTGTTATCATTTCCAATTTTTTACATACCTTCTCATATTTTTCCATTCATTTTCCTCTTATGTACAACAACTAGCTCTAAATCTAAGTCATAATCTGTGTGCTGAGTATTTATATTCACCCGCACTACTATGTCAGCCATAGTTGTTCTACATTGTAATTAGTTTAAGTGTGTATCATGTGTCTGTATCTATGCATTTTATATTCACCCACACAACTATGTCAATGATAATTGTACTACACTGTAATTAGCGTATTAAATGTGTATTTAGCATGTGTATATATTCTAAACGTATTTCTGTATAAGAATTTTTTCTGTTTCTCATGGAGCTTTTCTCCCTGGCTTCCATTGAAAATAGGCTCTGCTTGGCCCAGTGGACTTTGCCAGTAAAAAATGCCAATAAATAAATAAATAATAAATAATCATATTTGAACACACAAATGCATAGTATCCTGTTTAAGTATGACCCAGCACTAGAAGTATGTATGAAATGGAGATGTACAAATACTAGCATTAAAAAGGTAAATGTTTTAATTCCATACCTTACATAGATGGCCTTAGAGGGGGCTCCCTTATGTTCCTGTATGCCTAAAATCAAACAGCTTCAATAATTTGGATAGTGACTAAGGGGTTTGGTGGACATACAGGCGGTCTTATACAGAAAAAAGATCGGCATACCTGAACTATCTGCAGTAGATTATCTTGTTGGATACTTGTGCTCTGTCCCAACATCCAACACCACACTCTGGGATTGTGGGAAATGCCACTACCTCTAATAGAGGCCAGAAAGTCCTCCATTTCATGATATATATAAACTATATACCTGAGCAAATGTATGTTTTAATAGAAGAAACTGGGACATACAGAGTTAACTTGCAAAACTTCAAGAAAATAAGTTGAAATTAAATTATTTTACGATTGTGTTATAAAGGTTAGATTCAATGCAGCAAGGAGACAGGATATCTAGAACTAGGCTGCCTTCTGCATTGTTTTGTAAGTGTTTTATTGTTTTGTGTCTTCTAGCATTTGCAAACATCTGAAGGCTATGTATTCTCACAGAGAGATGTTAAATGTTGGACACTGAGGGGTTTGGCTTGGGAATTAAAAGTCTGGGGACAAAAAGTGATGTCATCCAAGCTAACTCAGCAGTAATACTGGATGTTAATTTAAGAACTCTCTCAGAGAGAGACTGTGCATTTTGTATTTTTTCTGGACCCTAGCAAGAACATCCACTCATCATTAATGTCTGCACTCGCCTTGCTAATAGTAAGTAAATAGAGTACAGTAATTTATTTTAGATATAGTTAAAAATATAGTAAAGATTAGTTTAGATGTTTTCTGTATTTATTTGAGACCGCCCTGCAATGTTGTTTTAAAATATTTCCTGTGGTTTTGAACTCAAGTAACTGTGTTGAGTTACTCAGTATTGTCTTGTTATTTATTATTTATTATTAAATATATTTAAACCTATCTTTATGGCTGATATTTGTGAGACATATTTAAGTTCTTAAAGTGCTTGCATATGCATTTGGTGACACTGTACAAGCCACTCCTAATAGCCTGGCACTTCATTAAAACTACCATTTGGACTAATAGCAACATTACACACTAGGATTGGACACCCTTTGTTAAGGGCCTAAAGTAGCTGATTTGAGTGGTTGATGGCAGTGATAACTACCTTATAGTCTGGGCAGAAGGGGCATGGCTAGCAAACCTGTGCTAACCTTTCCCAGGTGTGTGTTTGTCTGTGTGTGTATTTGTATATAAATCAAATCTCAAAGTGTGTGTGTGTGCATGTGTGTGTGTGTGTGTGTGTGTGTGTGTGTGTGCGTGTGTGTGTGTGTGTGTGTGTGTGTGTGTGTGTGTGTGTGTGTGTGTGTGTGGAGATACAGCAAATGTTGGAAGTAGGATTAATCCAGGAGTCCAGCAGTCCCTGAGCCTCCTCAGTGGTGCTGGTACCAAAGAAGGATGGCAGCACTAGGTTCTGTGTGGACTACAGGAAATTATTCACACTGAGTCAGATGCTTAACCCATGCCTAGGATAGATGAAGCCATAGAGCAGCTAGGTGAGGCTAGGTATCTTACCATGACTGATCTTACCAAGAGTTACTGGCAGGTACCCTTGGCTCCCAGTGCTAGAGACAGGTCAGCCTTTGTGACTCCTTTTGGCTTGTATGAGTTCACAAAGATGCCCTTTGGGAAGGCAAATGCACCAGCAACTTTCCAGAGGCTGGTAGATCATATACTCACAGGAGCAGAAGATTTTTATCCTTGCATACCTATATGATATTGCCATTTACAGCCATTTCTGGCAAGAGCACCTTCAGAATGTCCAGGAGGTGCTGGACAGACTACAGAGGGTAATGTTGACCATTAAGCCCAGCAATGTCAGATGGGTATGGCATAGGTCTCCTACCTGGGACACAGGGTGGGGGAAGGGTATGATCAGGCCAGAACCTGCCAAAGTGGAAGCCATTCAGTCATGGCCTGCCACTGATACCAAAAAGCAGGTGAGGCCATTCTTATGGACAGCGGCGTACTACAGAAAGTTTGTCCCCAATTATACTACCATAGCTGCTCCTCTCACAGACCTGACAAGGAAAAACAAGCCAGATAAGGTAGTGTGGATCCCAGCATGTGAGCAGGCATTCCAGAAGATTAAAGGAGTTTTGGGAGAGCCCCTTGTGTTAGCCAGTTTAGATTATGGCAAAGAATTTGTTGTGCAGATGGATACTTCAAACCATGGTGTGGGGACTATACTTAGCAAGGGTTCATCAGAGGAAGAAGAGGACCCAGTGGTATATCTCAGTTGTAGGCTCCAACGCAGGGTGGAATGCTATGCAGCTCTAAAATAGGAATGCCTAGCTATAGTGTGGGCACTGCAGAAACTTCAGACTTATCCATATGAAGGGAAATTCACTGTTGTTACAGACCACAATCACTTAACATCACTACATCGAGCCAGTCAGCAAAATGCTGAGTTACTAAGGTGGAGCCTAGGGTTGCAAACATATGATATGAAAGTGCAGTATCGCATCGGGGTTAACAATGCCAACGCAGATGGGTTCTCAAGACAGGGAATGGGGTAAGGTATTCCCAGATAGGCTCAACCCTCTCAAGCAATGTTTCTCAAGGGTCACTTGAAAAACTAGCTTGAGTTTTCAGGGTGGGGGATGTCAAACCACCAGCCTAGCTATCTGGAATTTTGTAAATAATTCTGTCATTTGTGAATATTGATATGATTTATACAGAACTATATGTTAAGTGTATATTAAACTTTCAGTACAAAAATGTGTGTTGAGCGGGGTTTGTACAGTACTGAGCTTCAAGGATGTGTCCTTAGTGTATCCTGCTGGAAATGAATAGAAATGTATATAAACTATATACCTGTGCAAATGTATGTTTTAATAGTAGGGACTGGAGCATAGAGATTAACTTGCAAAACTTCAATAAAATAAGTTGTATTTAAATTGTTTTACAATAGTGTTATCAAAGTTAGTTTTAATGCTGCAAGAAGACAGAACATCTAGAACTAGGGTGCCTTCTGTATTGTTTTGTAAGTGTTTTATTGTTTTATGTCTTCTAGCATTTGCAAACATCTGAAGGCTATGTATTTTCACAGAGAGATGTTAAATATTGGGTGCTGAGGGGTTTAGCTTGGGAACTGAAAGTCAGGTGATGAAAAGTGATGTCATCCAAGCTAACCCAGCAGTAATATTGGATATTAATTTAAGAACTCTCTCAGAGAGAGACTATACATTTTGTATTTTATCTTGGTCCTAACAAGAACATCCACCCATCATCAACATCAGCACTTGTCTTGCTAATAGTAAGTAACTAGGGTACAGTAATTTCTTTAAGCTATAGTTAGGAATATAGTAAGGATTAGTTTAGATGTTTTCTGCATTTATTTGAGACCATCCTTCAATGTTGTTTTAAAATATTTCCGGTGAATTTGAACTCTGAAGTAACTGTGTTGATTTACTGAGTACTGTCTTGTTCTTTTATTATTAAGTATTAAATATATTTAAACCTATCTTTGTGGGCTGATATGTGGGAGACATATTTAAGCTCTTAGATTACTTGCGTATGCATTTGGTGACTCTGTACAGGCCACTCCTAATAGCCTCATGCTTCGTCAAAACTACAGCTTGAATTAATAGTAACGTTACACACTAGGATTGGACACCCATTCTTAAAGGCCTAGAGTAGCTGATAAGAGTGGTTGGTGGCAGGGATAACTACCTTAGAGTCTGGGCAGAAGGGGGCATAGCTAGTAAATCTGTATCAGCCTTTCCCAGGTGTGTGTGTGTGTGTGTGTGTGTGTGTGTGTGTGTGTGTGTGTGTGTGTGTGTGTGTGCGTGTGTGTGTGTGTGCGTGTGTGTGTGTGTGTGTGTGTGTGTGTGTGTGTGTGTGTGTGTGTGTGTGTGTGTGTGTGTGTGTGTGTCTGTATATAAATCAAATCTCAAAGTGTGTGTGTCAGGTACTTGGGCAGGGACATGAAGCATTGGTTGGATAGAGAGGGTACTGGAGATTTTGGCTTGACCACTCAGCTGAGATCTCAGCCCTATAGTTGTGCCAGTTGGGAGTCTTATTGGGGTTCTGGAAAAAGAGGGAAAAACAGCCCCAGACTGACTGTGATCTCTGTGTGCTCTTAAGGGAAATTGCACTTTACTATGTGTGTACTTGTTATCCTCCCAGTGTGTACGTCCCTAGCTGTTGCCAGTGGTGAGGATTGAGGCTCCTTGATTACTGGGGCAGTGCATGGGTGTCATATTTTAATTGACTGGCTGTGGTGGGATATTCATATCACATATTATTTGGTTGGCAGTGGTGAGATAGACATATCACATATTAATTGACTTGTAGTGGTGTGGATATTGAATTCCTGTAGCCTGTGTACATGGTCACAGAAGGTGTTTGTGCTCTTAATCAGCCACTCAGTGAACATTCAGAGTTTCACCTCATAATTGTTTTATTTTATTTTTTTGTTAGCTTAGATAGTCAGGGAGATCAGGCAAGCATGTCAGCAGAGAAGTATGTCATGCTGACAAAGAGCCAGTTGGCTGAGATGTGCCAGGCTAAAGGACTAGTGCATGCCAAACTGACTAAGGCAGAAATGGTTGTAGCTTTGGACACAGCTGCATCACAGACCAGAGATCAGGAGGATAACCAGGCTGCCCTTGGAGATGTACAACTCTCATAAAATGGACAGCTTAACCTTTCCACAGAGGACTTAAAAATCCATCTGGAGTTAAAGAGACTTGAGCTGAAGGCCAAGCATTTGGAAATAGAAGCAGCAGAGAGACTGAGATGTCTAGAGGCTGAGGAAAATGAGAAACTGCAACATCTAGAGGCTAAGAAGAAGGAGAGGCAGAGGCAACATGAAAAGGAGTCACTGAGGTAATGGGTAAGGGAGTAACCGAACCCTAGAAGCAACATAGGTCAGTAAATTTCTTCAACAATTTGCCAAGGGGGATAATTTTGATAGTTTCATTCATATATTTGAAAGGTTATGTGCACAGTATATTGTTGACCAAGGGCTCTGAGTAGAGTTTGTGACCTGCTTACTCCATGGTAAAGCTGTGACTGCTATTTCTAAACTGTCTGATACTGATTGCTTAAATTATAATTTTGTAAAAAACTGTCTTTTAGAATGCTTTAAGTTAACTCCTGAAGCTTATAGAAAAAAGTTTCATGAGCATAGACGCAAGGTGAATGAAAGTGTGTGAGAATATGTTGCTGAACTAACCACTTATTTTCATAAGTTGGTGAGTGGATGTCAGGTCACCACTTTTGAAGGGCTGGCAGACCTTTTGGTGAGGGAATAAGCCCTTAGCACTTTGCTGAGGACATGAGAATCTGTTTAGCTGATAGACAATGCAAAACTGACGATGAGTTGGGGAAGGAGGGAGACCTATACCTAACATGCAGGGCATCACTGCACAGGAAAGGGACACCCAGTGCAGCTCATGACTCTAAAGGAACCCATGGTGGGTAGCCCAGACTGCCCCAACAGAGTCTGCCAGTAGCAGGGGAAGCCACTAGTCTAGGTATGCATCCAGGACCAAGAGTTAAATGTTTTAAATGCAATCAGTGGGGCCATGTAGCATATAGATATCCACAGAGCAAGGTGGGGAACATAATGTGGGAGAGCCAGTAATTGGGAATGACAAAATGCCAGAAGTAAGTTGTCTCGAGAGAACAAGGGTACCAAACTACCACAAGAGGTTATATCCTATCTTAGTGAATGGGAAAGATGCCATTGCTAAGAGAGAGACACAGTCTCTGACTTAACCTTTGTGAATCCAGCAAGGGTTAAAGAGGAGCACTACTTGCTTGGGCAGTCTAACCTAGTCATAGCTATAGGAGGGGCCCCATTCCAAATACCTTTGGCTAGGGTTCACCTTGACTGGGAAGCTGGAAAAGGAAGCCAGTAAGTAGGTGTGTTTGAGGATATCTAAGCAGATGTCCTGATAGGGAATGATTTTCATAATGCAGTACCATGTGTGCATGCAGTTACACACAGTCAGGCTTGGAGACAAACATGTGGGTCTGGTAGCCATGGGGAGACCCAGACAGACTGTACACTTGCAGCAACAACTGATCAGGTGGTTACTTCAGGGAGGGAGCTACTCTGTAACAGTGATACTGAACATGAGTCACAGCTGCTTGTGGGTACTGATGTTCTCTTGGACAGAGTGACTGCAAGGGCAGATGTGACTAGTAGTTCCCAGGCTGACAGTGAGGCACCGCTGTCAGAGAATACCAGACATCCTGTGGAAGGGGAGCTGGGAAGGGTTAGAAAGAGAAAGTTGAGATAGGCTCAGCTCTCAGATCCTACATTACAAGCCCTGAGGGAGGTAGCTAGTGAGGCACTGATTCTCAAGGGAAGAGGAAATCTGGATACTGGACAAAGGGTTACTGTATAGACAGTGGACCCCTGAGAGAGGGCTAGAGGGTGAGAGAATACAGAATTTGGTTGTGCCCAGACCACACCATCAGGCACTTTTAGCCATAGCCCATGATACTCTTTTTGCAGGTCATATGGGCATAAAACATATAAGAAAATGTGTCATGCAGAATCTTTGTTTTCCTGGAATTTCCAGAGATGTAACAGGGTACTGCAGGACCTGTCAGCAATGCCAAAAGGTAGACAAGGCAGGAGACAAGGTGAAAGCTCCTTTGTTTCCTTTGCCTGTGATTGAAGAACCATTTCAGAGGGTAGCTATGGATATTGTGGGGCTTCTGAGTACCCCAAGTTCCACAGGGAAAAAGTATATCCTAGTGGTTACAGATTATGCTACCAGATACCCTGAAGCAGTGGCCCTGTTCTCCACTGAGGCAGAAAAGGTGGCAAATGCTTTGTTAGAGATTTTCAGCAGGGTAGGTTTCCCAAATGAAATACTAACTGATAGTGGTGCCAATTTCATGTCAGACCTGCTGGCTTATCTGTGGAAGCACTGTGGGGTGAAGCACTTAAGACCACCCCCAACATCCCCAGACCAATGGTCTTGTTGAGAGGTTAAACTCTACACTCAAGACTATGCTACAGGCATTTGCAGACCAGTTTAAGATGGTGTGGAACAAATATTTGCCCCATCTGTTGTTTGCTTAGAGAGAGGTGCCCCAGGAATCCAGAGGTTTTTCACCCTTTAAGTTGCTGTATGGGCATAGGGTGAGGGGACTTATAGATTAGATTAGAGATGAATTGGAGGGTGAGTGTGAATCCCACAAGGAGTCTGTTGTGGAATATGTCCTAAACCTCAGGACAAGGCTCAGGGAACTCATGGGCTTGACCCAAGGGAACCTCACAGAAGCCCAACAGCAGAAAAAGGTATGGTATGACAGGAATGCTTGAACAACAGAGTATGCTGTAGAGCAGCAGGTAATGGTTCTCATTCCTGTCAGACCCAACAAGCTACAGGCAGCCTGGGGGGACCCTACAAGGTAGTAAGGAAGGTCAGTGATGTTAACTACATGGTACAACTGCCAGGCAGGAGGCAGGGGCACAAATTGTACCATGTTCGCATGATAAAACTTTACCATGACAGGGAGGCCCTCCTGCTGAGTATTTGCAGTAGATGGCATGAGGAGTCTGAGGGGATCTGGTGACTGATCTCTTCAGTGAGACTCGGACAGACACCTCAGTGGAAAGGTTAGCAATGTCCCAGCAGCTATCCCCTACCCTAGTTTGAAAAATCTGGATAGTGTTCCAGGCGTTTGGGGACATGTTCAGTGGGAAACCAGGGTACACCCACGGGGTGCAACACCATGTGGATACAGGACCCCAAAGGCCTATTAAGCAGGCCCTTTATTTGGTGCCTGAGAGAGTCAGAGTCTGAAGGAGGTTATACAGCAAATGTTGGAACTAGGGGTAATCCAGGAGTTCAGCAGTCTCTGGGCCTCCTCAGTGGTGCTGGTACCAAAGAAGGATGGCAGCACCAGGGTCTGTGTGTAATACAGGAAATTAGTCACACAGAGCAGAAACGTACCCCATGACAGATGAAGCCCTAGAGCAGCTGGGTGGGGCAAAGTATCTTACCATGATTGATCTTACCAAGGGTTACTGGCAGGAGCTCTTGACTTCCAGTGCTAAAGAGAGGTCAATTTTTGTGAATCCTTTTGGCTTGTATGAGTTCACAAAGATGCCCTTTGGGATGAAAAATGTCCCAGCAACTTTCCAGAGCCTGATAGATCATATCCTAGCAGGAGCAGGAGATTTTACCCTTGCATACCTAGATGATATTGCCATCTACAGCCATTCCTGGCAAGAGCACCTTCAGCATGTCCAGGAGGTGCTGGGCAGTTTACAGAGGGTATGTTGTTCATTAGGCCCAGCAAATGTCAGGTGGGTATGGCAGAGGTCTGCTACCTTGGACACAGAGTGAGGAGTGGTAAGATCAGGCCAGAACCTGCCAAAGTGGAAGCCATTCAGGCATGGCCTGACCCTGATACCAAAAAGCAGGTAGGGGCATTCTTAGGGACAGTGGGATACTACCGAAAGTTTGTCCCCAATTATAGTACCATAGCTGCTCCCCTCACAGACCTGACAAGGAAAAACAAGCCAGATAAGGCAGTGTGGACCCCAGCATGTGAGCAGGAATTCCAGAATTAAAAGAGTTTTGGGAGGTTCCCCCTGTGTTAGCCAATCTAAATTACAGCAAATAATTTGTTGTGCAGGTGGATGCTTCAAACCATGGCATGAGTCTGTACTTAGCCAGGTTTCCTTAGAGGGTGAAGAGCAATGAGTGGTATATCTCAGTTGTAGGCTACAACCCAGGGAAGAATGCTATGCAGCTGTCGAAAAGGAATGCCTAGCCATAGTGTGGGCAATCGAGAAACTTCAGACTTATCTGTATAGAAGGAAATTCACTGTAGTTACAGACCACAATCCCTTAACATCGCTACATCACTACATCGAGCCAGTCAGCAAAATGCCAAGTTACTAAGGTGGATCCTAGGGTTGCAAGCATATGATATGACAATGCAGCACAGCTATGGCGTTAGCAATGCCAACACAGACAGGTTCTAAAGACAGGGAATGGGGTAAGGTATTCCCAGATAGGCTCAACCCCCTCAAGCAACATTTTTCATGGGTCACTTGAAAAAATAGCTTGAGTTTTTGGGACGGTGGGAGAAATGTCACGCCACCAGCCTAGCTCTTTGGAATTTTGTAAATAATTCTCTCATTTTTGAATATCGATATGATTTACACATAACTACATGTTATGTGTATATTAAACTACTGGTGCAGAAGTGTGAGTTGAATGCGGTTTGTACAGTACTGAGCTTCAAGGATCTGTCCACAGTGTACCCTACTGAAAAATAACAGAAATGCATATAAATTATATACCTGTGCAAATTTATGTTTTAATAGCAGAAACTGAATTAGGGTGCCTTCTGCATTCTTTTGTAAGTGTTTTATTGTTTTATGTCTTCTAGCATTTGCAAACATCTGAACGCTATGTATTTTCACAGAGAGTGTTAAATGTTGAACACTGAGGGGTTTAGTTTAGGAATTAAAAGTCAGGTGACAAAAAGTGATGTCATCCAAGCTAACCCAGCAGTAATATTGGATATTAATTTAAGAACTCTCTCAGGGAGCAACTGTGCATTTTGTATTTTGTCTTGACCTAACGGAAACATCCACTCATCATCAGCATCTGCACTTCCCTTGCTAATAGTAAGTAACTAGGGTGCAGTAATTTATTTTAGATATAGTTAGGAATATAGTAAGGATTAGTTTAGATGTTTTCTGTATTTATTTGAGACTGTCCTGCAATGTTGTTTTAAAATATCTCCGGTGATTTTAAACTCTGAAGTAACTGTGTTGATTTACTGAGTACTGTCTTGTTATTTTATTATTTTTTATTAAATATATTTAAGCCTATCTTTGTGGCTAATATTTGGGAGACATATGTAAGCTCTTAGATTACTTGTATATGTATTTGGCGACACTTTACAGGCCACTCCTAATAGCCTGGCACTTGGTCAAAACTACGATTTGGATTAATAGTAACATTACACAGTAAGATTGGACACCCTTTGTTAAGGGTCTAGAGTAGCTGATAAGAGTGATTGGTGGCAGTAATAACTACATTATAGTCTGGGCAGAAGGGAGCATAGGTAGTAAATCTGTGCCAGCCTTTCCCTGGTGTGTTAGTGTGTGTTTGTATATAAATCAGATCTCAAAGTGTGTGTGTGTCAGCTACTTGGGCAGGGACATGAAGCACTGGTTGGACAGAGAGGGTGCTGGAGGTTTTGGCTTGACCACTCAGCATAGATCTCAGCCCTATAGCTGTGCCAGTGGGGAATCTTATTTGGAATCTGGAAAAAGAGGGAGAACCCAGCCCCAGATTGACTGTGATCATTGTGTCCTCTTAAGGGAAATTGCACTTTACTGTGTGTGTACTTGCCATCCTCCCAGTGTGTACTTCCCCTAGGTGTTGCCAGTGGTGAGGACTGAAGCTCCTTGATTACTGCACCAGTGCAGGGGCATCACAAGTGCTGTCTCTGAATTACTGTTATGGCCTCTAACTGCATTAATACTACCACCCCATCTTGCCAGGCATGATCCTGGAAGTCTTGGTTAGAAGCATGGTGGCCAAAGAGATCCATGGGGATGGAGTGCTTGTATTAAGCATTTTGCAGTGTTTCTGCTTCCCACATTTTCTAGGTGTAGGCATGGAAAAAAATTGAATTAATTCTCTTATTTTTGAGTGGGTCTGCCAAATCTTTGCACCATCAGTGTCCTCCTTGCCCATATAGTATGCTGCATGTGTGCTCGACATTTATATATCTGTATCCATATTCTGTACGTAATGGCAGGCACATCATTTACTGAACAAATTTCCCCTACAAAACAATACCTCTACAATTGCAACTGACTAATGTGATAAGGCTGTTTTCTCTCTATTTAAAAAAGATATTTGCAGATTGCATGTTTGTACTGTATACACCAGGCATTTAGAAGTGGTATCACAAGGCTAGTGATCAAGTATTCTTCTATGCTCTGCATCTTCCATGCCTATAGTTGCCTTGCCCTTAAATTATCTCTCATAGTACACCTTCCTAAAACACTAACAAGTAATGACAAAATTATTTAAAATCATGCTGAGTGCAATACTAGGTAAAGGCAGCCACACTTGAAACATATAACAAGTAGCACATTTACAACCAGAGCATTACTTTCCTGAATTACTCCTCTCAGGAACAGCTGCTGCAGGTTCACAAGTTGCTGCTGTACAAGTTCTTCCATAGCATGATGAGTCTCAGTATCTCCCCTTGCACTTACTTTAGGTTCATAGGTGTTTACTAGACTAATGACCACAAGGGCCTTTTTAAACATAGCCATGCATCCCAAATCTCTGATAAGTTCTCATACCCTTGATAAGTGTAAGCAGGGCTTGAGAGATGAAACACTTGCAAGCAGGACCTGGAAAAAGAACTATTCATAAGCTGCCTGTGTCCATTAGAGACACAGGTGCCAACTAGGGATGAATGTCCTGTTCCCATCTAGTTGTCCAAGTTACACTTGAATTGGATTAGGGATGAACTCTGCTAAACATGGATGGGAAGCCTGTTCCAGAGAACGTGTAGTCCCAGGGATACATACCTGTCTCTCCAGCATGTCCTATTTATATCATAATGAAGGTGTAAGTCTTTAGAATAGGTAATTCTCATGCTGTTTGTTTAGTGGAAAGTCTAGCCAATAACCCAAGGTAAGAAACAAACCCTGTACTTTGTATCTGCAAGGTAAAAACTTTGACCATTATGTCAACTCCATCCCTTCTCTGGCTGGGAAAGATGATAATGTCAATTAAGGACTAATTCTTGACTGTTTCTGAAGCTCACAATTTGCATGATGATAAAATCTACTAAATATTGTGCTCAACTGTACTTAGAGTGGTGCAGATGACTGGTTCCCTGTGGACAGCACTGCAAATGTGCGGAATATGACATGCCTTTTAAGGGGACACCTGTAATTCCACATATAGCCTTATGGAAATGGAGTCATTGTAGTGGCTGCTGTCTTAACATTATAAACAGGAATATAGAACTGCCATACTTTTCAATTTAAAGTTTCACTGACAACCATAATTATGGAGTGCCTACATGATCTGCCCATCGATGCCCACCATCATGGGGCAAATGATACATATGACATTCATTTTGGGTGACAATTTTCTGCCATTTTTCTCTGTGATTCTTCATGGTTAGATATCATGGCTAGAGAAGAGAGAAGAGTGCCCCTTGTAGAGTGCACAAGTGGTGTGCAGAAGAGACAAATTCTTTCTCCACCTCCTCCATAAGGACTTCACCCTAATGCTTCTGCAGGAGGCCTATCAATGACCAGAATATAACACTGAAGCCTGAATTAGTTTAGCCCAGGCTGCCACACATGTCACTGGTATCCCACACACATGTAACTAGTGCCTTCACCATTATAGTGTTATTAGGCACCACTATCCTGACCTTTTAGGCTGATGGGAGGAAAAAGTTAAACAGCAGGGATCACCTATATACTATGAGTAGAACTTATGTCATTTACATATGCTACCTGCCAGTACAGGCCATCCAAAGGCCTTATTACTCCCTGCTGTTTTTCTCTGCATAGTCTCAAAGAGATTTCAGAGAATATGCAGCTGTACAGGAGGAGACTGGAGTGACTAAGAGAGGGCCAGGGTGAGAATACTTGCTTTAGAACATAGAATGTTTAATATCACTTATCTATTCAAGTAGTTGAGATGCAGTTTCATACCTATGCGTTATGTGCTAATTTCCACAGTTCAGTGGTGTTCAATGTTGTTAGTGTGTGTGTGTGTGTGTGTGTGTGTGTGTGTGTGTGTGTGTGTGTGTGTGTGTGTGTGTGTGTGTGAGTGTGCGCGTGCGAGTGCACGCTCATGTGTGTGTCTGTGTGCACGTGTGAATGCATTTGCTATATTCTTGAACCTATGGCTGAAGATGATCAGGGTGTACTTTTGCATTATTATGATTGTGGCTTTAACCCCCCCCCCCCCCCCAAGTGTGTGTTCTGTGTTTTTAACTTGAGGTGTCTCTCTCATTATAGTAACTACAAGATTAGATGTGAGAAAAATTTGAGTAACATTTTTTGATGGGTGGAAATTGGTGTCACAGATTTGTTTTGCCAAAAAATGTTTACTTCACTTGTAGTACATCAGGGGAAATTATGTCTAAGCAGCATGTTTTCCTTTGTTCATAGGTTCATAGGTTCATACTAGGCTATCTGCCCTAGGGCATTTATAAGCCTAGCCAGAATGTGTTTGGCTTTCGCCACCCATTTTAAATTTATTTTGCTATGCCCTTTTTCGAGGTTAGTATACTGTGCCTCTGTCTAACAGTGACACAGAAGTGATACCCGGGGTAAACCTACGATCTCCCATCCACTCATCAACATTCCTCTTGAAGAGAGTCAATGAGGGACTCTGCCTAACCTGGACTGGGATTTTATTCCAGAGTGAAGGGAGTCTCTGGGTTATGAATCTGTCCCTCCAGCATGTCCTATTTATTTCAGTGCTGAGGTTCAAGTCTCTCGAGCGTAGCTCGATGGGATTTGGATTTTCTGAGGTGCAGCATGTCCATTAATTCTGGGTTGGACATGGCTTTATACGTCAGGCACAGATCACCTCTGAACAGCCGGTATGCCACTGAGTAGAGCTGGAGTTTCTTTAACCGGGCAGCATATGGCATCTGTTTGAGCCCTTTGATCCTCTTGGTGAGGTACATTTGGGGTCTTTCCAGTTGCTGCAGGTGTCTGGTAAGGTACATCCCAAAAGGGACATTGTACTCAATTATGGGCCTGATGAGGGATGAGTAAAGAGGCACGATGACCTCCCCTGATCTAGATGTGAATCCCTTCATGATTTGGTGGGCTATATAAAATGTTTTTCTAACCACTTTGGCCACGTGGTTGTCAAATGAGAGATTGCTATCAACTTGGGTCCCCAGGTCCCTAATTACTTCTTCTGTACTTAATGGATTACCACCTATGTGTAATTTGTGGGCACTTTGTTTTTGCCAAAGGGGATGACTATACACTTTTTGGCATTTAACTTGAAGGCATGGCTCTGGCACCAGTTGTCTGTTTCTATGAGGCCCTTTTGGAGGATGCTTGTGTCGGCTGGAGAGTCAATTATGGTGCCCAGTTTGCAGTCATCTGCGAACTTGGTCAGCCACAGTCCTTCCGTGTTGGCCTGTACCATATACTGAACAAGAGAGGTCCCAGGACTGAGCCTTGTGGGACACCACTTGTAACTGGTTTGGAGTCTGACATGGCTCCTGCAATTCTAACCATGTGGGTTCTGTCCTTGAGCCAGTTTGCAATCCATCTAGTGACATAGGGGTTTATATTTAAGCTGGTGAGCTTATCTATAATGCCCGAGTGGGGTATTGTATCGAAGGCTTTTGCGAGGTCCAGGTAGGCTGTGTGGACCACCTTCCCCTCGTCAATGGCCTTGGTGACTGTTTCAAAGAAATCAACCAGGTTTAAGAGGCAGGATCTGCCCTTAACAAAGCCAAACTGGATAGGATCCAGTGTCTGTAGGTCCCCAATATCTTTTTTTATGAGGTCCAAGACGATCCTTTCCATAGCTTTGCAGACCAAGCTAGTCAGGCTTATGGGCGATAGTTTCCAGGATCCGTTGAGGCACCACCTTTATGGAGAGGGACCACTGGTGCTGTACACCACTCTTTGGGCACATATCCTGTAGTAAGGCTGAGATTGAACAGTAGTTTTATGTTTGGGTTTAGCTCTTCTTGGAGTTCATGTAGGACGCAGCCCAGGACACCATCTGGTCCCATTGATGCTGTGTTTTTTGCTTTGGAGAGGGCAGCTCTTACCTGAGCATCTGAGATGTCAGGGGGGCAGCACTCTGCTGGGATAGATATTTGCCCTTTTGGTGGGGGGGGGGGTTTGCGCTGAACCTGTCAGCTAGGATGTTGGCAATGTCTGTGGGTTTGGTTTATTTTTTGTCATTTTGGACTAATTCTGAGCATATCTGGGAATTACCACCCAGGTTCCTAACATAACTAAAGAAAGCCTTGTGATTATCCTTAGTGTCCTGTGCAATTTTTCTCTCGAAGCTGGCCTTAGACAATTTTATGAGTGCCCGTAGTTTTTTGCTAATACTGATCAGTGATGCCTTCCCTTTTTGGGATTTTGCTCTATTGTTTAGTAGCTTCCTCCTTCTATTGTATAGTTTGTTTATGGCTGGGGTCCACCAGACAGGACTTCTGCCTTTGGAGGATTGGGTCTTGGTTTTATTTGGGATCGCATGATCCATGCATTCCTGAAGGTGTTCATAGAATGCATTTATAAAGGATTCTGCGGTCTGGGCCGTATTTTCCACAGGCCAGGGGGCTTTGAAGGATTCCACCTCGGTTTTGAGGAGTGTGAAATTTGCTTTAGAGAAGTTTTTCACTGTGGTTTTCTGGGCAGGGGGTGGGGTCGGGATGTGAATATCCAGTGAGATTAGTTTATGGTCTGATCTTACCAGTGAGGGATACACTTCTGGTCTGGAGCATAGAGTCCCTATGTTGGTGATGATCAGGTCCAGTATTTTTTCCCCTCTTGTGGGAGTGGTAACAAGTTGTTCCATAGCATTTGAGTTTATAAATTCTAGGAACCTTTGGGCTAGGGTGTTGGAGCTAGAGTAATGCTCCCAGTCTATGTTTGGGTAGTTGAAGTCGCCCAATATAATGGTGTTTGGAGAGACCTTCATATTTTCCAGTGTTCTCAGGAAGGCCGAGTGGGGTTCCTGGGTTTGGGAGGGTGGTCTGTAGCAGGCTATAAACTGGAAGGCAGTTTTACCCACTGTTAGTTGCACATAGATAGTCTCTGATGCTTCGTGCTTTGCCACCAACCTGGAGGTGTGGGTATCTTTGATGAATATCGATACTCCCCCTCCTTTTGTGGTTCGGTCCAAGTTTTATGGCCGAAAAGCATGGTATGAGTTATAACCTGGTAGTGCTGGAGTGCTCTCGGGAGCCCTGAACGAGGTTTCTGTTACTGCACAGATATCGATGTTCTCCATGCTAAGGAGAGTTTCGAGTGCGTGCATCTTGAGGTTTAGACTTCTGGCGTTGAGTAGCATTACTCTTAGTTTCTTATCCCTTGTGATACCTATGGAGGTGGGTTTGTCATTTGAGCCTTGCCTAAAAAAGGCACTATGGGGGTAGCAAGAGCCTTTGCCAATATCCGAAAGCCCATGGGTGACAGGTGCAAGCCGTCCCTAGCGAAGTATCGTGACTTGTCGAGCATATCATCCCAAGCTGACAGGCATTGGATCCCCTTTGAATGACACCAGTACTTAAGCCAATTGTTGAAATTGATCATCTTGTCTTCATATTGTGGCATCATTCTTGGTGAGAGTAAGATGCTACTCAAGGTGAGGGTCATACCGGCCTGGGCTACATGCTCAGAGAGCTCCTCTATGTCTCTTTTCATGTAGTCCAGGGAGGTACATCTCAGGTCATTCACACCAGCATGGACAATGACTGAGTCATATTTGTACTTGCCATGGAGTGACCTGAGTGCTTGTGTTATGTGGTGGATCCTAGCGCCCGACAGGCTGCTCACCGTGACCCTCTCCTTGTTCAGCCTGGTGAGCGGGACGTCAGTGTGCCTGAAGATAGAGTCACCTATTACAAGTGTATCAGGTGTGTTGTTTAGTCTTAAGGGCTGTGACTGTTCGGCACACTGGCTTTGTGAGATATGTGTTGCACGTGTTTTGTTTTGGGGTAGCGGTTGCTTGGGTGTCTTCTTTGGAGGTCTCTGCTGCTTAGGCAGATCTTTATTTAGAGCCTCCAGTATGTTTTGTGTGATTATGTGTTTGGTTTGCTGTCGTGGTAGGTCTATGTGAGACTGGAATTGTAGTGAGTGTGGTTTTCTTCTCCTCCTGACTGGTTATGCCAGTACTGAGTTGAGAGAGCTTAGCCTCCAGTTTGGCTATATGGTTGCATCTCTCACATGTGTTGGAATTTGTTGGGGGGAGGAGAGGGTTGTCTGTGTACATGAGGCAGTTGTAACATTGCCTCAAGATTCCCAGATTCACCAGCTGGACCGGAGAGGAGATTGACAACTGACCTTTGGACATGCTAGAATAATATTGGGAATTCCTTTATAATTGAAAACAAGGGCCAGTGAGGATTGAGGGTGTAGTGCTTTTAATTTTTAGTGCTGACTTATATAATTGCTTTAGTGAGCAAGTGCCAGGTAACTTAAGTGCAATGTGTTACAGGTAACTTAAATGCAAAAATGACAAACAGCAGCTTTCTTTCAAGTGAAACAAGGAAATAAGTACAGTAAGCAATGCAGATATCACTAGTGATCCACAGAAGCGCTGAGAAGCCGCGTATTAGATGGAATTAGCGTTCCAGGGAAATAACAAGCAAACAAACAACAAGCATATAAACAAAGCTAGATTCAGCAGGCCTGGATCTAGTCTATGTTACAGCAAACAAGGTGTACCAATTTCAGTAAGATACAGTTCAAATATTCAGGCACTATAAACCTTTAACCAGAAATTCCCAGCTCAGAAGGGCAGAGTCCAGCCTCTTCTCCCACAAGAGTGCAGACCACGAACCTTCTTAATGTAAAATAACTGGCCTGAAGCCCAAGTGCTTAAACCAGAACTAATACACTTTAAGAATAACAGACACTGGGCTCTCAATCAGCAGTTCCCAACTTAGAAGGATGAAAGCTACCTGTCCTGCCACCACAGTGCATGCCACAAACCTTCCTAATGTAAAACAACTGGTCTGAAGCCCAAGTGCTTAATCCAAAAGACTTAGAATGATAGCTACACTTTAATCAAGTTACTACCAAGCAGTAATAAATACAATTGAATACTTTAGAGAATGGCTAGATTAGTGCTCAAGTTACACAAACAAAGCTAGATCCAGCAGGCCCGAATCCAGTCTATGCCACAGCAAACAAGGCGCACCAACTTCAGTAAGAAGCAGTTCAGATATGCATGCACTATAAGCCTTTAACCAGAAATTCCCAGCTCAGAAGGGCAGAGTCCAGCCTCTCCTCCCACAAGAGTGCAGACCACGAACCCTCTTAATGTAAAATAACTGGCCTGAAAGCCCAAGTGCTTAAACCAGAATTAATACACTTTTAGAATAACAGACACTGAGCCCTCAATCAGCATTTCCCAACCTAGAAGGATGTAAGCTACCTGTTCTGCCACTACAGTGCAGACCACAAATCCTCTCAGTGCAAAACAACTGGTCCGAAGCCCAAGTGTTTAAACCAAAAGGCTTAGAATGAGTTACACCAAGCAGTAGTAAATACAATTGAGTACTTTTAAGATGATGCAAAAGTAAAATAAAGTAGGTAGAAACACAAGTACAGTAAAAGCAGATGAAAATTTTTTTTTTTCTGAACAAGTGCTGAGATCAAAGAAACAGATTTGAGTGCTGAAACTAGAAAACTGGCTAGTTATAAGAAAAAAAACTAAGCTAGAAGGCTTCCCTCCAACACAGAAGGGCTTGGGGGCTCAGAATCCTACAAATAGTCTATACCACTTAACAGGAAAGGCAGGAAACAAGCTTAATTTTTTTTTCCTGTTTCCCAGATGCTCTCTTTGTACACAGTAGGAGTGCCTGAAATCAGAATATGATCTCACTGCACTCAGTTGAGTGAGCAAATGAGATGGGCCCAGAAGGAGTATCCAAACACAAATTTACAAGAGGGGCGGGCAGTTTCAAGGCCACTAAGATTAACACCAAAACAAAAACAGGGAGGGTGGGTGAGACTAACTGAAGAGCAGAGTCAAAATTTATTCCTGCAACAAAGTTAAAATCAATTTAAATACTGTATTTTTTGAAAAAAAAAGTGCAGATAAAGGTACTTAAATTCTCTTATTCGTCCAGTTGAATACAGCTAGTTCTTAGCCGGCCAAAGCTGAGTTTTTTAAGCAGAAAATATTTCACACTGTACCACTTAAATAGGCAAGGACAGGAAATCAAAGAATGTGGCTACCCCCACACCTGTAATTACTAGCAAATAACAAAATTCAGCAAACACTGACTAACTTCCAGTTCAGTTAATATGATTACTTGTCTCAGGCATCCTATCACTTTATTGTGGACTACAGAACCCTGCTGATTTATCCAAGTATATTATCCCATTAATTATTTGCCTTTCAGAATGCAGGTGATAATGACTGAATGTTGATAGACTTGTTAAATCAGGAAACATTTTTGTTGCTCATTCAGGTACTTTAGATGTAACTTAGTCATATTAAAAATACATGTCATTGTAATTTTTTCATTTTATTTGTACTTGTCTCTCTCACTGTCATCTTAGTTGCTATCTCTTTTATTACTTGCAATTATTTTGTCTATTATTTTGTTTCTCTTCATTTATTTATCTATTATATGCAGCACCATCACGACTTGCACCCAGCCCTCAGGTAAGCCCTGTCAGTCTCCGAACAGGTGGCAGTAGCAGGAATACAACCACTACCACCCACCCACAATGTTTGAGCTCCATCCTACCACAGTCACCTCCACATCTTCTTTACTACCTGCACCACCCACTATAAGTAGCCCTGTAATGGCTGCTGGGAATGGTTACCCACCAGTATCAGTGCCAGTAGAGGTGACATCTTTGTCATCCATCAGCAGTTGGCAGCCATTGTGAGGGAGATTAATGAAAGGTGGTCAGTTATCCAAATCGTCTGACTAGAGAACTTTTACCTCTGACTCACTGAGTCGCATCACTTTTCAGCACTGTCTCCACTATCTGAGACAGACCCCAATGGTGAAGTTATCAAGGGTAGTGAGTACTCTCCAACTGGATCACAGATGGCAAGGACTGCAGCTGTGGAACTCCATCCTGTCCCCTGTCATGATGTCTCACACTCCCTTTTGTGTCAATTCCCTCCCCTATGGGCTGTGTGTGTAATTCTCCCCTCACCATACTCTTCCCTCTGTTTATCTGACTGTCACTTTGATCATTGTGTTGTGCCTCCCTCATTGTCTTACCACACACCCTATCAGTCTTGTCTGTCTTTTTTGGTAACTTAACCCAGCCATCTTTTTCTTCTTACTTCACATACTTTCTTCCTAAATTTATCCTCTATGCATGCAAAATGGATACCTGTCAGTCAAAAAAAAAAAAAGAAAGAAAGAAAAGAAAAAAGAAAATAAACTTACCATGCTTTCTCCATTTCCATCCATCTCATTCTCCAGTTGCTCACCTAATGTTCACCCCTCTGCTTGCTTGCTTTCCCTTTTTTATCTCTTTCCTTTGCTCCCATTTCTTCCTTTTTTACCTGATCAAAAAGAGATAAATACATCTTACTCATGTGCATTTAAGGATTCTAAATCACTGCTCCTTCATATCCTTCCTGTCCATGTGGTATCACATAGAACAGTGGGGATGCATTGGGACAGTTGATGAGCATTGCTAGAGCTCATTGTATAGAAACAGTCTAGGTTGTCTTAATTCGCCCCTCCAAGTGTTATGTACAACCACTATCATACACTACTTAAAATGGCTTTTTTCACCAACTGCTAAATATGAGCTGAGTATCCTTGCCAGATATTTGGCACAAACAAGTGTGGGTGTAACTGCAAATGCTGAAGCGTATTTGACAGTACAGGTGATGAGAGCTGTTGTTTCAAGTCCCCTTGTGGTTGCATATTGGGACACTTGTTGCAGAGAAGTGGTCATTTCATTACCTTTACATTATAATGATGCAGCACCTGTATTTTTTCACTGTATTTGTACTCTTCTCTTTCACTATCCTTTCCATTATATACATTTGTTTATTTATTTTTTGTTTTAATTTTGTTTCTTTTCATTTATTTTACATTTATAGGTAGCAGCCTCCAGAACAGCATGCCTGCCAGCATCCAGCCCTGTTGCCCCACCACCATTGGCTACTACAGCACTACAACCAGTGATGTCCCCAACTGATACAGTCACCTATACACCCTGGCAGTGCTAACATCAGCCACTGCCATTGCTCCTGCTCAAGAAGATGCTACAGTAACACCAACAACAAGCAGCAACACTGGAGGTGACATGTATGTCACCAGCAGCAGCAGGGAGACATGGTCGGAGACATTGTTGATGAGCATCTAGTTGACAGTATCAACCAGCTTGAGATCTGCCTTTGGAGACTCATGGAGTCACATCCATAATCTGCACTGGCTTTAACATCAGAGCCAGGTCTTAGTGGTGAGGGAGCCAAGGGTTTGGAATAATCTCCCACTGGGTCCTGCATTTACACACCATTCTATTCCTCATCCAAGTGTTCCATTCTGTCTTGTGTCTAGTCCCACCCTTATTGGTTTATCCTTTCAGCCATCACCATTGCCGTGATTCTGTGTGTCTGATGACTCCTGCACTATCATCCACATTCTTGATTGTGTTACCACCTCTCCTGGAAACTACTGCTCCGTTAGCCTGATGAGCCTAGTCTGCAAGGTCATGGAATGTATCATCTTGGAGCTTATAAACAAAGACATAGGTAACCTCCAAACCTGGACCCCACTCAGTTTGGGTTTGTAAAAAGTAGATCATATCTACTAAACCTGATTGACTTCTTTGAAGTAGTCACTAGAACCGTAGACGAGGGCAAGGTAGTGCACACAGCCTATCTTGACCTTACCGAGGCTTTCAGTACCATCTCCCACTCTGGAATTATAGATAATCTCATTAAACTGGGCATAAATCCCTATGTCACAAGGTGGGTGGCCAACTGGCTCACTGACAGAACCCACACAGTAAAAGTAGCCTACTCCAAGTCCGACTTCCGACCAGTGATGAGTGGAGTACCACAAGGTTCGGTCCTGGGTCCTCTCCAGTTCGGCATCTACTTCTTTGAAGTGCAGGCCAACACAGAAGGTCTTTGGCTAACAAAGTTCGCAGATGGCTGCACATTGGGAGCCGTAATAGTATCACCTAATGATGTAGATATTCTGCAAAAGGGCCTCATAGAGACAGATGCTTGGTGTCAATGTCATGGCCTCAAGCTCAATGCCAAGAAGTGCATTGTCATCCCCTTTGGGAAAAACTCGGTACCCATGAACTACCACATAGGTGGTAGCTCACTAAACACTGAAAGTGTGATAAGAGACCTCAGGACACAGGTGGACAGTAGTCTCTCCTTTGATAACCACATCACCACAGTAGTCAGGAAATCCTTCTATGTGGCACACCTCATCACAAAAGGGTTCTACTCTAGAAAAAAGGAGGTCATTGTTCCTCTCTACTCATCCCTCATCAGACCTATTATAGAGTACAATGCCCCATTTGGCATGTATCTCACAAGACACCTACAACAATTGTAAATGTCACAGAAATACCTCACTAAGAGGATTACTAGCCTCAAACAGATGCCATACGCAGACTGTCTCAAAAACTCCAGCTCTACTCTGTCGCATACTGTCTGCTCAGAGGTGATCTCTAACTAACATACAAAGCTATTTCAATCCCAGAGCTGTTGGACATGCTGCACTTAAAGAAATCCCAGTCTCTTCAAACCACATGCTCCAGAGACCTAAATCTTTTCACCACAATAGACAGAACATGCTGGAGGGATAGATTCCTGTCCCAGAGACTTCCCATACTCTGGAAAAAACTACCCATTCATGCCAAGCAAAGCTCCTCATTGGCCCTCTTTAAGAAAAATCTTGAAGACTGGATGGGAACTAGAATATTCACCCCAGGGATCACTTCTGCGGCACTGCTTGACAGGGGCACAGGAAAATAATTTTCTTGGGTGGCGAAAGCCAGGGAACTTTTTTGGCTAGGCTTATATAGGCCCCAGGGCTGATAGCCTAGTACCTACCTATGAACCTATATGGGATATGGTTGAGGTAGCCCATGTTATGAGGGGATATGATTATGCTAACATTTCACAGTTACCAGCAATACCAATAAAGTTACATTTTTTGCAGATGTCCCCTGCAGTCACAGCTGTTGGTTCTATTCCCTTGCCTGCCAACTAAGGCATGAAGGATGTCTAGATTATGTACTGTACACAAACATTCCTCTCAAGTGTCACAATTTCACATAATGAAGTTAAAACTGTCTAATCCATCTCTCACAGGATTATCAGAAAAATGATTACCTGGAATACAATGTATTACTACATCTGCTTACAGAACACCACGGTAGTTGTAGAAGTCCACATATGTGTTCTGTGTAGTAGTGTACCTGCATTTGTTATTGCTTGGCCCATACTGACCCATGCTAACAGCTTCAGAGGAATGTACATGCTACATCAGCTATAGGAGAATTTTATTCACTGTACTCAGAACTGACACTACACACATGTAGAATATTTATTATTAGTGCTCCCAGGGATATAGTCTGCATTGTCAGTAATGGATTGTTTTTCTCTCTCTCTCTCCTCCATCCCTTATCTTCATTTATTTATTACTATTATTTATTATTATGATTTAATATTAACATATGTTGTTAAACTAACTATATTTTTGTAAAATGTGATGTACTATTGTTATGTGTTATTATGATTCAATATTAAAATACTTTGTTAAACTATTTTATTGCCCTTATGGTTTGTTTCTTACTAACATGCTGTTGCCATACTGACTGTTATGTTATTTACTGTTGTGTTACGCATACTATACATTAATATGTATTTGTATGAATTAAAATTATGTTCTATTCTGTTAATACTAACAATGGTTTGGTTATTACCAACCTTAACTTATTGCTATACCTCATTCACCACAGCACATCAAGGTAGCCCTATTCCGGCTGATTCCCCTTCCTTGCCTCAACTGGCCATAGCACAGGGTCCCAGCACATCTGGGACCCAGACCGGTTGTGCCTCCTCTCCTACCCCTGCACTACCTGCGGCATCTGGTAGTACAGCCCCATGCAACAGGGCCCGGACCCCCTCTGGGAGCAGTTGTGTGTGGGGGGGGGGTGTTGTCACTCAGAATGAGCTGCTGGTCTTCATGCGCAGGATAGTCTACTGTAAGTTTGACCATTGCCTGCACTGGATTGAGAGCATGCTGGCCAACCTGCTGGGGCAGCCTTGCCTCAGTGTCCAGCCTCCAGCACTGCCACCCTCAGGGCAGTGAAGAAGCTGTGCTGACAGTTCCATGGGTGGGGATGTGAGTCACTCTACTGTCATCTGGAGGCACATGGGACTTGGATTCTACAACACCCTCCCTATTCAAGGTGTTCACCCCACTCATATGTCACATACCACCTCATGTGCTGTCTTGTCTGTCTTGTCTGCCTGCAAATGCATCCTCTCCCCCACATACCTGTGTCCCTTCCCAACATTCCCCTCTCACCTTAAAAAAAATGGGCACCTCTCCCTCAAAAAAATCTGGTCCCAGATGTAGCTCTCCATTTCGAACACGTTCACTGGACACATGTAATTTGGTCCAACTGACCTGACAATGCAGTTATTTTGTCCTCACCCTTCCCACTGGGGCTGAGAGTTCAAAGTCATTTACAAATTCTCTCCACTTGCACAGTTGCTGCTGTACAAGAAATGGCTAGCTATGGTTCCTTCCTACACCCTTCCTGCACATCCCTACCTGCCTTTCACTATATTTTCCCCTCTGCTTGCACCCCATTTCACCACTTTCCTATCTCCCCATTTTCTTTTCTTTATATATTTTTAGTGCATTTCTGCATGGCACACCATGTTGCGCAGCTTTGCTAAGCTCAGCTAAATAGAACTACATTGACTATATGTGTTTTTAAACTTGTAATATACACTTACAAAATAAACACCTGTCCCATATTTGAAACCCAAGACCACTGCACCTACAGACCACTGCATTAACTTTCCACACCTCAAATCTCTTAATTAAAACAGGTAGTTTAAAGAAAACATAGTAATTGTCAACTACAGTCATTAAGCATGTTTCAGCAGGGCTCGTTGCTGCTCCACATCATGCAAACTTGATTAGAATGAAATGAAATTAAAAAAGATTAAAAATGGAAGTGCAACTTGGACTCTATTGCAATAGTGCGCCACTAGAAAGCCAAAGACATAATAATGAATGTAAGTGATGCCTGTGATAGCAGGTAAATATGCCCTTCAGTAGCAACATGTAGAATGGCATCAGCTAAGGCATTAATGGCAAAATACATGTTCAACTGGGATCCAGGTGCACACATACATCCATATAAAGCTATGCACATACGATGGATGTAGAAAATGTATGCCGCAGCCTGTATGTGTGCACACATATCTTGCAAATGCACTGGCTGGAGCAGTAGCTCAGTCTGTTAAATGTCTTGCAAATGGTACATTTTGTCACACACATTCCTGGGTTCAGATCTAGTGGTGTGTAGAAGTGAATTTACAGTATTGTGAAGGCAGCAATTAATGACTGACTGGTGCACTCCTTATCCACACAATGTATTTCAAATTACATGTCTGCTTTTCACTGATAGAGGTCAGGGCCTGCAGGTCGGAACATACTTCACATATCCCTATAGCAAAACTTATAGCTGCATAAAGTGTCACGTCATGCATTAATATGCATTCACACAGAATGTCAATGCAGGTACTGCAAATGAGGGCCACTAATATCAGAGTGCATCACACAATCCTTCCAAAGTCACTGTGCAGATTATCACAACTGCACAGCTAACATACACATTGAAAGTCCTTGCTTGTAACAAGGCCTGCCCACATACATGCTGCAAATTACTACCAGACTGTAACACATGGCCTGACAGTTCCCCAAATGGTGGACAATATTCTTATGTTTATAACCCATCTTACCCAAGGGCACAGCAAACATATTGCCTAGTACTCTGTTACTGTTACCATTGCCTAACATACTTACCTTAAACACATGCCTTAATTGGACTGGAAAGAGTACCCTCACTCTAGCTTTGCCTCTACAAAAAAGGCTGACGCAGCTCACACATTACTCCTACAGATTGTTGTCCTCCAAAGTGTTCACACTCTCTGCCTATGTCTATTACCTGCAGCAGCAGCTGCAGCCTGTAGCACACACATCTCTACGATAAGGTTTCTGCTACAGACCTACCCTCTACAATGACAGTGTAGTCTCCTCATCCCAGTAATGTCCACCACAACATATCAGAAAGGGGTCCTAATCTACATGAAAGCCTTATATATTGTACAGTGGTTGCATGTCATTGGCTGATGATAGTGCAAATCAGCTGTGTTTCAGACCCATAGACTGGTTTAGAGGCAATCACCTGCTGATTAGAAGCATGTTTAAAAGGCAAGCAGCTGGTTATGGGGAACCAGTCTGTATGAGACTTTCCTCACACAGAGCATGTCTTTTTGAAAACTTTACTATTACCACATATCAACAGAGGAGTACTGCACTCCATCAGGTATGTAACTGATTTTGTGTACAACAGGATGCAGATGGGTGAATATATGTATGGAAACTAGAATACAGCATTAAGCCTGTTATAGAATTGTGATAATGACATGTCATTGATCTCCTGCTGCCTTACATCTACACAGGATGTACTATACATCAAGGGTGCATCGTCTGTTGTCATTGTGCCTCATTGGTCTCGTTGGACTGTCCCTTTATAGTGGTTGTAATAGCACACTGCTAACTGTGTGGCACTGTTCCTATGATGTATTATTGGGAGATTCCCATAGGGGATACACCACAGTAGACTCGAGTGTTGGGTGTATGATCATACAGCAGTATCTGTCATGGCACACATGGGAATACCTGACCATTGCTACTATCTCAGTTGTATCCATACACTTAGTATGTTTGAACACTGTGTATTATGACATGTGTGAGCATGCAGTGGGTAGTGCCAGCCACACTTTTACGTGGCTGTCAGGTCTTAGTTTTTTTGGGGTGGTTTACCTCAGTTGTAGTCTGGGTTGGGAAGATGACATAATGGTTAAGGTGTTTACCTTAATGACACATGGTGCAGGGTTTCATTCTCACATGGGGTAACTGACTAGGCTTCAAATGGCCAAAAAGGGCAGTTAGCCTAGTACTAACCTATGAATGTTGTCCTTGCTGCATCTCTGCATAGTGTACTTCCATGTATGTAATGTGTCCCCCTTTTTTGTCTTTCAGGAATCATGTATCATAGATACCATGCACCCTTCTCTGATGCAGAAAATGAAATTATACTGGAATGACTAAGGCAACATCATCACATCCTACTGTCCAGGGGGAGGCAAAACAGGGAACAGTAGGCTGCATTGTGGGCAGACCTTGTCTGTGATGTGAATGGCATGGGGCATCAGGGCAGGACATATGAGCCGGTACAACATTGTGCAACAGACATTATCAATACTGCCCGATGAAGGGCAGTAGATGTAGCCAGGGATTATGCCATCACCGGTGGAGGGCCTGCAGCAGAACAACCTCTCATGGCCCCTGAGGAATTCCTGGTGAACCTAGAGACACACGACAGCTCCCAGTCATCCATCACACCATACATCATGGAGGTGGGTGCCACAGTTTCTACAGCAGAGGAGTGTGCAGGTATGCTTACTGTGATCATCATTGTAATACTGTAGCAGTCAGTGTGTCAGGCTGTACATACGTTTACGTGGCTGTCAGGTCTTAGTTCTTTGACATGGGGGTTTACCTCAATTGTAGTCTCATACTCAGAATGTGACCAATACAACAAGTAACACAGTAGGTAATGTAAATGTGAGATATATGGATGTATTCCCTTGTTGTACTGCAACATGCATTGGTACTGACATAACTACACCCTCAACTTTTCACAGGTCCTTCAGGTAGTGGTCAAGGCCATGGTCCTGCTGCTGGTAAGCCTGGTACTGTTTTGTTAAGGAGCATTTATATTCTATTAAAGTTAAAGATCAGAATAATGCCCTATTTAAACATAATGTCATGTGTAAACAGGGTAGAATGTTTTTATTTTCCTTTCTTGAACAGGTACATAAGGATCTTAGGGGGAGTAATCACAGGAGTGTAATTGAACAAATAGAAACACTTTGGTAGTGACAGTTAAGAAAAGATAAGCCTCATGGTTTAAATGAGCATTTACTCTAAAATGCATTTTAAAACATAAAAGGTGGAAAGGACATTACATTAGGCAGTGAAATATGTATTTCAATATATTTGTTAAGATAGGTGCATTGGATGTTTTTTGTTGTTTTATTAAGTATGGTATCATATTGATTAATTAAAAGGTAAATTGCACTGGTCATGCTTTACTTGACTTACTTGAAGTGATTGTTATAAAGGTCTTGGCATGTGTATTTTATTCTGAGGAAGTCTATTTTGGATGAAAGCGGAGAGGAAAAATTTGACTGCTATTCCAGTTGTTTGTCTTTGTTATTTTGAATATTGGTGGATTTTTCATACACAGTAGTGCAGGTATTCATGTACCGCTTTTTTCTTTCTTATCAAAGGTGACCAGAGGGGTTGGTCTTTGTCCCCTACACAACCTGATGTCAGTGTATCTTTGGACTCTGATGATGATGGTGGCTACAATGAGTCACAGGTGGTGGTTTTGGGGGCTGAATCTGCCCCACAGATAGGCATCCCTCTTTTGCCTCCATTGTCACCGCACATAGTCAGAATGCCCACACATACCCAGTCCCTGAAGACTACAGATATTGGACAGTGAGAGGGTGGGGACATTGAACAGGAATGTGTGGCAACTATGGCTCCAGTGAGTGTAGACACTGGTAATAGCCAGAGATCTGGCAATGTCCCACACAGGCTGATTGACAGAAGTGTTTGTAGGGTAGCCAGCTGTCTGTCCACCATCTGTTGCAGGTGTCACATCACATTTCACTTGGTGCATGTTTCGGGCCATCATGGAGGCACAGGCACATTCTGCATGGAACACCAGACATATGCTTAGGGTTATGGATGCAGCACAATATGACATCTGTGACTGCCTCCACCACACTGGGGATACCTTGAATCAGTTGACTGATGCAGTGGACAGAAAGTGAGCTGAGACAGTGTCTGTCTTGGACCACTCATTGTCTGTGCTTGAATGTGTGGTTGGAGTTGAGCTTTGGACTTGTGGATGTAGGTCAGCAATCCCATCTGCTGAGAGTTCACGTGGCCATGCACAATCACACTCCCTCACTGGCAGTACATCCAGCATTACAGAGGAAGTGTGCTGTCCACACCATGACATGGCAGGCCATGGGCTCATAGTCCTGGGTGTTCCCGTGGGGGACACAGTCCCAGCAGACAGCAGTCACCATCAGGAACTAGTACCACTTCTGACTTTGGGCATGGAGGAGACAATGCAACTCCTGGCAGAGACAGTTCCTGTGTTTGGGGCCAGAGACGATGAATTGTTAACTCTACCATGTATGGTCGAAAGCCGGGCAACATACATACATGTAGGGTTAACAGTGAGCTTGACTGTGTGCATGCGCACATTCATACACCACCGTCAAATGCAAGTCACCTATAGACACACAGTGCACCTTTCCATGGTCCATCTTACCTGCAACCACTCCTGATTCATACACATGCTGTCAACTATTTGGATCAGCCTAGGCCTCCTGCACCCCCACACAACACCATATGCAAATGATGATAATTGTGCCACATCCCTGTCATCCTCGCCATTGATGCAGGGAAATGAAAGGCTTTACCAGAAAGGCTCATCCAGACTCTGCTACACTTTGCTGTGAAGGAAAGGTTAGTTTGCTTTTATTTTTTGTATTTTGTATTACTTTATTGCCTTTCTATAATTTGAATACTGTGGTTTGTTTTCTTTACCTTGTGTTTTACTTGCATTCTGCTTTAACAGCATATTAAAACTTCAAAAGAGACCACAGCTCTGTCTCTTCTGATTCAGGCAAAAATTAGAACTTAGTCAGGCAGAAATTAGAACTGATCAATTAAGGACTCACTCATAAGATAGAAGAGGTCACTTAAGGTTAATAGTTTGTTAACTGAGGGGGTTGAGCTAGGAACTAAACCTTCTATTTAAGGGGTAAAATAGAACATTTCAGAGCTTTACCAGAAAGGCTCATCCAGAACTCTGCTACACTTTGTTGTGAAGGAAAGGTTAGTTTGCTTTTTTTTGTATTTTGTATTACTTTATTGCCTTTCTATATTTTGAATACTGTGGTTTGTTTTCTTCACCTTGTGTTTTACTTGCATCCTGCTTTAATAGCATATTAAAACTTCATCCAGACTCTGCTACACTTTGCTTTGAAGGAAAGTTTAGTTTGCTTTTATTTTTTGTATTTTGTATTACTTTATTGCCTTTCTATATTTTGAATACTGTGGTTTGTTTTCTTTACCTTGTGTTTTACTTGCATTCTGCTTTAACAGCATATTAAAACTTCATCCAGACTCTGCTACACTTTGCTCTGAAGGAAAGTTTAGTTTGCTTTTATTTTTTGTATTTTGTATTACTTTATTGCCTTTCTATATTTTGAATACTGTGGTTTGTTTTCTTTACCTTGTGTTTTACTTGCATTCTGCTTTAACAGCATATTAAAACTTCAAAAGAGACCACAGTTCTGTCTCTTCTGAGTCAGGCAGAATTTTTTTCCCGCCCTCCCACGCAGTTACAGTTGTCTTGTTAAATACCACTGTCTTTCTAGTTGCCTGCCTCTTATGTTAATCTGACCATATGTCTCATTTCCTCTCTACTTTCACTGGCTTGTGTGAGTAATCACAAAATCATCATTTTTGAAATCCCTCCCCTTCAGCTATTTAAATTTATTGGCAATCCTACTGTATTCCATAGTACCAGAATACAAAAGTCACCACCCCTTTCAATCCATCTTGCTGTTATAAAAATAGTAACTCTCCACTAAACCTTAACTTTTTAAACAGGTAAAACTTAAGTTACCTATTTTCAAGTCTAACTTCTCTAGTGCACACTGCAGTGTGCATTTTTTTTCATCTTACCTTTAAGCATCCCTGTGACTAGCACTTGGTTTAATACCTGCTCTAAAGCACTAGGAAGCCTTAAACTGATACAAGCACTCAACTCTCCTTGTTAATAAGGAGAAATTAATAGTAGGCACTAAACAGCCTATAATAGCAAAGTACATTGTTAAGGTAAGGGAAAACAGCTCCTGTACTTTACAAAAAAAAAAAAAAAAGCACCAAAGCAGGCATGTCCAAGGATCAGCTTCCAGTGATTTCTCCTGTCCACCTGGTGAATCTGTGCATACTGAGACAATGCAGCAATTGCCTCATGTACACAGACAACCCTCTCCTCCTACCACCCAACACTACAACCTGTGAGAGATGCACTTACATAGCCAAAATGGAAGCAAAGCTCTCTCTACCCAAGACTGTTCTAGACAGTCAAGAGGAGAAGGTTAACACCCACACTACACCTCAAGCAACACATAGCTCTTCTAAACCCACACCACCAACACCCACATATAGCAACACTAAATCCACATATGCAGGGGCCCTTAACTGTAACCTGCCCAAGCAACAAGGACCTCTGAAGCTGAAATGCAAACAAACACCAATCACAACCAAAGTGTCACATAGTTCACAACACCAGTGTGCCACCCAGCAACAGCCCCTAAGGCAAGACAACATACCTAACACTTTAGTCATAGGTGACTGTATAGTCTGGCACACTGATGTCCCACTCACCAGGTTGAACAAGGAGAAAATTACAGTCAGCTGCCTGTCGGGTGCCAGGATCCACCACATAACGCATGCACTCAAGTCACTCCACAACAAGTACAAATATAACTCTGTCATTGTCCATGTTGGAGTTAATGACTTGAGACATACCTCCCTGGACTACATGAAAAGAGACATGGAAGAGCTCTCGGATCATGTGGCCCAGGCAAGTATGACCCTAGCCCTGAGTAGCATCCTGCCTTTGCCCAGAATGATACCACAACAGAAGGACAAAATGATTGACTTCAACAATTGGCTAAGATTCTGGTGTCATTCAAAGAGGATCCAGTATCTGTCTGCCTGGGATGACATGATCGACAGACCAAGATGCTTTGCCAGAGATGGTCTGCACCTGTCGCCCCTGGGATTCAGTTTACTGGCTAAGGGTCTTGCCACCCCTATAGTGCCTTTTTTAGGCAAAGTTCAAAGGACAAAACCACCACCGTAACAGGTACAAGCATGCAAAATCTGAAGGCAATGCTACTCAATGCTAGAAGTCTAAACCTCAAAATGCACTCTCTCGAGGCACTCCTAAAAATGGAGAACTTCGATATCTGTGCAGTAACTGAGACCTGGTTCAAGGCTCCAGAGAGCACCCCTGCAACACCAGGCTACAACTCTTACCACACTTTTCGGCCACCAAACTAGGACCGAAACACTAAAGGTGGAGGAGTGTCAATATTCACCAAGAATATTCACACCAACAGGCTAGTTGCCCAGCACAATGCATCTGAAATTCTCCAGGTGCAACTAACACTAGGTAAGACTGCAATCCAAACTGTAGCTTGCTACAGATCCCCCACCATACCCCAGGATTCTCACTACACCTTTCTAAGCATACTGGAAAATATTAAGATAGAGCCAAACACCCTAATACTGGGTGATTTTAACTACCCTGCCATTAACTGGGAAAACTACTCATGTATCAACTCTTTTGCCCAACGGTTCTTGGAATTCATAAATTCCAATGCCCTGGATCAACTAATCCATAGTCCCACCAGGGGCTCCAATATCCTAGACCTGGTCATTACCAACATGGGAAATCGATGCTTCACACCTATGGTCACCCCCTCGTTAGTCAGGTCTGACCATAAGCTAATCACCCTTAACATCCACATCCCACCCCCACCCCCCAGTAAGGAAACCTCCATAAAAAACTTCTCCAAAGCCAACTTCATGCTACTCAAGTCAGAAGTGACAAACTTCATGACACCAATGCAGACGAGAACTAAAAGTTCAACTGCTGAATCCTACGCTAAGGCACTGTACGAGCACATCCACTCATGCATGAATCATGCCATCCCAAATAGAACTAAGATGCTCTCATCCAAAAAAAGGAAGCTAATCTGGTGGCCCCCTGCCATAAACAAACTTTACAACAAAAGGAAGAAACTGTTGCAGAAAAGAGGAAAATCCCAGGATGCAAAAAACTCCCTTACCAGCCTCTGTAAGAAACTGAGATCCCTCATAAAATCCTCCAAAGCTAGTTACGAAAATAAAATTGCCAAAGATTCCAAAGACAACCACAAGGCATTCTATAACTATGTCAAGAATCTAAATGGCAATGCTCAGATCAGCTCTGAGCTAAAACAGAATGGCATTAAATATACTGATCCCAAGGATATTGCAAATATCCTGGCAGATCGATTCAGTGCCAACTTCACCCCCCTCTCACCCCCTAAATGGCCCATCTCAATACCGGAAGATTGCCAAATTCTGGTAATAATGGCCACACAGGTAAAAAACGCACTCTCCAAAGCTAAGAATACAGCATCCATGAGACCAGATGACATCTCGGGCTGTGTACTACATGACCTACAATATGAACTGGCACCTCACCTAAGTCTCATGTTTAATCATAGCCTCATCTCAGGTTTCATGCCCACTGAGTGGCGCAGTGCTACAGTTATCCCACTCCACAGGGGGGGATCCACCATGGATCCCGGAAACTACCGTCCCATCAGTCTGATGAGCCTTATCTGCAAGACCATGGAGCACATTATCATGGAACTTATAAACAAAGACATTGGAAACCTTCAAACACTGGATCCCACCCAGTTTGGGTTCGTGAAGGGCCAATTTTATCTCTTGTGATTGACTTCTTCGAATCAGTCTCCAGAGCCATGGACAAGGGTAAGGTGGTCCACTCAGCCTATCTAGACCTTGCCAAGGCCTTTGACACCATCCCCCACTCTGGAATCATAGATAAACTTACTAAGCTGGGCATTAATCCCTACATCACCCAATGGGTTGCTAACTGGCTTACTGATAGAGCCCACACTGTAAAAGTAGCTGACTCCAAATCCAGCTCCAGACAAGTGACAAGTGGAGTACCTCAGGGTTTAGTCCTGGGACCACTCTTGTTTGGCATCTACTTCTCTGAAGTACATGCCAACACTAAGGGACTCTGGCTAACAAAGTTCGCAGATGACTGCAAACTGGGAGCCATTATTAAATCCCCAAATGATGTGGCTACTCTACAAAAGGGCCTTACAGAAACAGGTGCTTGGTGCCAGAGCCATGGGCTCAAGCTCAATGCCAAGAAATGTATAATTATCCCCTTTGGGAAAAACATGTATCTGTTAATTACCATATAGGTGGCAGTACACTAAACACCGAAAGTGTGATAAGAGACTTATGGACACAGGTGGACAGTGGTCTCACCTTTAATAACCACATCACCACAACAGTCAGGAAATCCTTCTATGTGGCACACCTCATCACTAAGGGCTTTTCATCCAGAAAAAAGGAAGTCATTGTCCCACTGTACTCATCACTCAATAGACCCATTATAGAATGCAACACCCCATTTGGTATGTACCTCTCAAGACATCTGCAACAACTGGAAAGGCCACAGAGATACCTCACTAAAAGAATCACAGGCCTAAAGCAGATGCCGTACGCTGACCACCTTAAAAAACTCCAGCTACACTCTGTCACATATTGTCTACTCAGAGGTGATCTCTGCTTAACATGCAAGGCCATGTCAAACCCAGAGCTGTTGGACATGCTACACTTAAAGAAATCCCAATCCCTCAGAGCCACACACTCCAGGGATCTAAACCTTGTCATCACAATAAACAAAACATGCTGGAGGGATAGGTTCCTGACCCAGAGACTCCCCAGACTCTGGAATAGATTACCCATACATGTCAAGCAGAGTGCCTCTTTGGCCCTCTTCAAAAGGAACCTTGACAATTAGATGGGAGAAAGGAAATTCACCCCAGGGATCATGTCAGTCACCCTGCTTGACAGGGGTCCAGGGAAGTAAATAGTGTGGGAAGAAATACCCAGGGAATTTTTATGGCTAGGCTTACATAGGCCCTAGGGCTGATAGCCTAGTACCAACCTATGAACCTATGAAGCTATGTGTCTGAGGCACAGGGTGACTATATTAGTTAACATGTACTTATGTAATGCAGTGTTGTTTTGCCATGTCACTTGCAGTGGTTAACAACAGATACTGTATGCTGGCATTTGTCAAGAGTACACCACATACTTTTGTGTACCTTATGTTGTATGATGTTGTAATGGCTGTATTCTTACATGATGACAGCTGTATCACAGACCTGTTTATGTTCCTGTTTCAAAGGTCTGTTGAGATCATCTAGGATCCATAGCAGCAATGAAGCAGCACAGGATGGCATGTCAGCACAGCAGAAATATGTCTTCAGCAAGATACAGCACTATAAATGCATGGCTCCATGGGTTCATATGTGTATAACAGGCTAACAAGGACAATTCAGTGTTTTTTGATGCACTTTAAATGTTTCTGAAGCACTTTAATTGTTTGGAATGCACTTTAGATTTAAATTTTCTTGACTTACTGATTAATTGATCAACCATTGTAGGGCAAAATGTTTTAGTATATGTTAATCTAGAGATGTATAAGTGATTTTGTATGAACTTGCATTTTAAAAGTTTTTTGATGCACTTTAAATGATTCTGAAGCATTTTAATTGCTCAGGATACACTTTAGATTTACATTTTCTTGACTCACTGGTTAATTGATCTACCATTGCAGGGTAAAATGTTTTAGTATTTGTTAATCTAGAGATGTATAAGTGCTTTTGTATGAACTTATATTTTAAAAGTTTTTGATGCACTTTAAATTTTCTTGACTCACTGATTAATTGATCAACCATTGCAGGGTAAAATGTTTTAGTATTCGTTAATCTAGAGATGCATAAGTGCTTTTGTATGAACTTCTTAAATTATAATGTTAAATGTAATAGGAATGTAAGGGGTTGCACATTATATGTTTTGATGCACTTTAAATGTTTCTGAAGCACTTTATTGTTCAGGATGCACTTTAGATTTTAACTTTCTTGACTCACTGATTAATTGATCAATTATTGTATAACTGAACTGAATAATGAAAGTAGGGAAATGTATATAAAGCATGCCATTCTTTTGCATGATTTTTCCCTGGAAGGCTTGATGCCGACGTACTAGGAACACAGTAAAAGTGGATGGTGACCGCTTTTCCACTTGTGTTTTTTCAGTGTATTCATGCATCTCTAATCTGTGAACAGGTCTACTACCCTTGATAAGTGTCACCAGGATTTTGGGAACTCGCACATCTACAAGCTCTGGTGATGGAGATGACCCATCTACAAATATCCTGTGTCCAGTATGGAGTTTCCCAACACCCATTATGATTTTTGTGCTCTACATCTCATTGTGTACCTATACCTGCACATGATGTGTCACAGCAGATGTGTGCTTCACATGTCTGGGTGCCTGTTTCATGTAGGGTGTATTGTCTGTGTTACAAACCTCTCTCTCTAGCATGTACTATGTATACCACAGTGATGTTGTCAGATTGTAGAATAGGTAAGACACGTGTTAGTCCTTTTATGGATACTCTGGAGGTACACAATGAGAAATGAGACCTCTCTGTATAGAGTCGGACGCATCTCATCCAAAGCACTTAGGGGACAGACTACACACAAACAGTCATGACACAGACTCCATAGGACATGTCATCTATGCTGTGTATTGGTATACCATGAAACCTGTGTAGCCGCTACAGTTATACGACATGCCTGTGTAGTAACATAGCAAAGGTGCCATTGCATACAATGATAACTGAGATGACTGCCACACTCAGTATAGCAATGACAGTCTGGGATTTACATCCTAAACCTGTCGGCGTGGGCTGTACAACAGTGAATGCATTCCCACATCTTACCTACCAGTGAGAGTCAAAGGGTACATTACTTTCTGTGTCTTTAACTTCTTGTGTAATGGCTTAACTGTGTGTGGTGTGCAGACACTCCAATATTTTGTAGGGGTGAATGATGTCCCCCAGGATAGTATTGTGCCATTGTTGGCAGTTAGCCTTTGTCTGTATTTCAAAGTACAACTGACTGTGTCTTAGGCCATCCTGGATAACTGATGCTTCTGTGTGGGAGTTTGTGATAGCTCCTAATATGCAATCACCTGCTAATTTACTCAGTCAAAGGTCACTGACAGTGGCTGTGACTGCAGAGAGGAAATAGGGGTACACCAATAATGGAGGATGGTGAACCCCACTGGTGACTGGCGTCACTGCAGAGCAGGTCTCCCACTGCTATCCTACCAGAGTATGACTCTCAGACACTTGCCTATCCACCAGCTGACATAACACTCTGTACATGACCTACACAGTTTCCAGCAAGGCCTGCTGGCCTAATATTGTCATACACCTTGTCAGGCCATGGATGGTGGAGTGAGACATATGTCTGACATCCATTGCATAGTGTAACAGTTAATTGGCTCCATCTGTTACAGTCAGTAGGCATGATCTGGCCTTTAGCAAAAGTAACAGTGTTTGCTCCAGTGTCACTAGGTGTATGACAGTGTCAGTGCTCATATCCATGCTAACTCCCATCATGGCATTTCAGGTGACATGACTCAGAGATCTGGGGACACCACTTGGCACTACCTGCTAGTTGTGCTCTGTGCAAGTAAGTGTTGCATTTACTTCCAGCATGTTGCAGGAATAGAATCATGCAAGGTGTCTGTAGAGAGCACAGACAAACATGTTAGGGAAGTGTAATATGTACACACTGTGTTGCTTAATCATGCTGCAGCTCACTTGCCTAAAGGATCATCCAGGTCCTTACTTACAATGCCCTGCAGCTGTTCCATGACATCCCCACATAAGGAACCAACATAGTGCATCATGTGTTTACCAATATGGATGACCAGTACAGCCTCCCCAATGTGATGTCCTCCCTGGTGGGATCTGGCCACAGGTATCAGTCTCCTTAGAACTACCGGTACATACCTCCCCCTTGCAGACACTACAGACATATATGTCAAGACAGCCATTTATTACTTTCTGTAGGATGGTTGATGTAGCATAACTGCACTTCCCACTTCAGTTGGGACAGGCAAGTATGCAGAGCTCTAAACCCATGCATTATGTCAACAGCAATACAATGGCATGAACTCAGTTGTACATGACAGGAGGGACACAGGCTCATCATGGCTCAACAAACCTGACTAGTGGACAACTGCCATTAGCAGGCTTTACAATAACAGGTGGATAGTGCTATGTGACAGTTGGGATGAGGGTGCCCCCCCTTACATGGAGGCACTACCTCCTCACACCAAAGTAGAACCACAATGCACAGTGTAGTTGCATGTGCGACCTCAGAGGACACACCCAGATTATTGGTGACCTCATACAGCAATATGTCATGATGCCATATATGATGAGTCTGGACTCATACCTTACCTGTACACCCACACTGTCTGCATCAACTACACTCCCTTGTCCCCACCACATGTGGCACATGACATTCCCGCAACCTGTCCCATAACTTCCATATTTACAAAGCAGTTCATAAGTGGCCTCACATTGGAAAACACACAGCATCTGTTGCACATGCTAACATTCCAGGCTGCATCCCACATGTGATCTGACAAGGATTGCTAACACTCTTGGGACACCCTTGCAATAATACTGCACTACTGGCTGCGCACTAGCTGAGTGGACAATGGCAGCTATTATACCCTTGCCCAGAGGTGGTGCATCCATTGACCGACATAACTATACACTTCTTTGTGAGTATCCATATCTGTATGTCTGCGG